>NC_052047.1:99237351-99578199 GCF_903992535.2 Arvicola amphibius
TGTCTGTTCAAAGCCAGAGGTCCAGAGGAGGTGGGCAAGGGCTAGGATCCTTGTTCCCATGCCATCTCCCTGCCAATACCCTTGAGTGCCCCCAACTGGGGACTGAGCCTGGCACAGCTCCCCTGTCCGTTATTGGGTGAATGTATCATGCTAGGTAAAGCTGTGAACCCCACTCCTGCTGATAGAGCAGGCCATGGTGCTGGTCTTCAGTGCTGAGCCCGCTCTATAATAAAGGTACTCCCTTTTCCAAGCCACACAGTGAAGTAAATGGGGAGAGATGGGGACCCGGGTGGCAGAGCAGCTCTTCTCAGAGGTTAGCAGCCAGGCCGCGCGGGCAGTGGTGGCACACGCCTTCAATCCCAGCACTCAGGCTGAGTTCTAGGCCAGCCTGGACTACAGAGTGAAACTGTTTTGAAAAACAAAACGAAAAGAACTGGACTAGGGACACAAACACTCACACATGCAGGCACATACACACACAGCTTGGGGGACGGGTTGTTCCCAGTGTGCCTGGTACCGGGCTGGTTACCCTCACTGGGGAGATGTGGAATCCTGCCTGGGTTTTGTGGGGGCACATATTAGTGAGTTCTGCGGAAGGGACCCATACCATCTGGCTGTGAGCAACTTGAACTCTATAGGGGTACCTCGAAGCACTGGCTGCGTTTTCCTCCAAGTTAGGTGACAGTAACCACACAAAGACAGACCACACTGAGAACTGGCTCAAGTGAAAACAGTTTTTTATTACTGTGTCTAGAGGCGGCAACAATGTGTGTGAGATGCCTTGGGAACCAAGGGAGAGAACAGTGCACCCGTTAAGTACAGAGGTCATTACAAGACAGAGCGAAGCTGCGTCAAGTTACAAACAGGCCAGGCTGCCAAAAAAAGCTGTGTAGGTTGAGGGTGGGAACCGAGGTGTGTCTGGCAGAGTCCCTGTGTGGGCTAGCGTGGGAGTAGGTCCCAGTCTATAGGGCTTCCTATCAGTTCCTGAGCTCAAGCCCTGCAGCACCCTTGGGCTGGAATACCAGGGACCACTGAGGCAGCCTAGCCCCATGCTAGGACCATCAGCCAAAGAACCCAGGGCCACCGTGCACCATGTTCAGTTTACTGTGGGTTCCCCTTTCTTGTGGGCTCAGGAGAGGACTTGCAACTGTGCCCGCCTGCAGCACCTGTGGCCCACTGGGCCATGCGGGCCACGAACATGCAGTGTCTGTCCCCTAACACTCAAGTAAGGTGGGGCAGCAACCACTGGAGCAGCAGCTGCCAAGGTGGCAGGTGGTGTATACAGTGTTCACTCAGTGTCTTGTTCCAGGCCTGGGACTTGCTAACTTTATGGCCACCCTGCCCTGCAGCACCTTAGCTAGCTGTGGTGTGCAAGAACAGGTCTGGCGAGCATGAGCACCATCACGGGGGTGGGGGTGGGAAGGGACACCAGCACCATCTTCACAACTGCCAAGGGAAGCAGGTAAAGGCTCAGGGGGTCAACATGGCCTCCCTGCTTAGCCTACCTACCCCTAACCTGAAGTGAGCAGCATTGAGGGCAGTCAGGACTGCCTCAGCAAGCTAAATCAGCCCTGGCCCCTTTGCAGCCACACCCAGTGCACCTGTCCCCTGGACCAGGAAGCAACTCTTGGACATAGGTAGGTGGTGCCCACAGTGACCAGAGGCCCTGGGTGGCCCAGCACATCTGGGCCACACTCCTGCAGGGCCCCTGACCAGCGCCATTTTTTTTTCTGTGCATTTGAATAAATAAATGTATTTTTCCTCCTCACTTTTCTTTCCGTTAAAGTTCACTGTGCATTATACAATCTAAAAATAAATGCAGTCAAGTCTATGAAATTTATAAATCTCCATCACATCTCTATAAAATACTGTCACTCATCATGTGACTCTCTTATACACAGATGCCAGGGGACCCACAGCGGGCCAGCCCCATGTCACCTGGCCAGCATGCCCCGAGCCAGAAAAGCAAAGAAATACAAAGTAAATGCACTTGTCACAGGAGCCACTGAGCATTGCAGTGTGGCCCACACCTGTCAGCACCACTCAGCCCAGCCGGGCACCCAGTCTTGCCCCAGCCCAATCTGCACCCACAGCAAAGGCACGCCAAGCCACAGGGTTAACAGCAGGGTGTTCACAGTGACAGCGGGCGAGTTCCAAGGAGGGGAACTAGAAGTCAGCCCCCATCGTGCATGCCTGGCGTGCCTTTGGTATCAGGACAAGCAGTAAGGGTGCGTCTGAGAACTGTTTGGCCATGGTCCACATCTGGGGGGCAGCACCCGGGGTGAAGTTGATGGGTGGGCATGGGCTTGATGGTGAGATAGCACCGGGACGGAGTCTAGAGTCCTCCTGGTGGCCAGCCCGGCAGGCCAAGTCAGTATATGATTCTCTCTCACAGACACTTAGGCGTCTCAAGAGGTTGCCTTGGACGACTTTGATGGAATAAAATAAATCAAAAATTGCTTATACTTTAAAAAAAAAAAAAAAACGATAAATACTTTTCTAAAACTATCGACAGTACAAACTGGACCAGTCCAGCACCTCCTGCGGTACCGCCAATTCACAGTGGCTCCACGTCCGGCTCCGCCGGCCTGGCAGGCAGCAGGCTTGGTCCACACCGTCCTTGCATAGGTCGTGGCTGAGGTAGAAGTCCTAATTACCTGCAGGGAGGAGGAGCATGGGTTAGGCACATTCAACATGTCCTCTATGGCTGAGCTGCTCCACAGGACACAGGGCAGAGGAGGGGTGTTCCTGGTAGGTACCGTTGGGCCCAGCACCCTCCAGCTCTGCCCGGCTGAGCACACAGGGTGGGTTAGCTGGAGAGCTCTAGCCCTGGGACCTCCAGATGTGGTTGTCAGGCTGTCCTGTACTCAGACTACGGCTACCACATGGCCATACCCTATGGAGAAGGCCAGAAGGCTGCCACCTGGCTCTTCACTCACAGGGCATGTCTACCGCCATGATGATAGTAGGGCAGGGTTTGACAGCTGCTGTTCAGGGAGAGGTGGACAGGGACCTGCTCCCTGAACCTTAAACTCCACCTCTGCTCAAGGATGCCCATGCTACCACCCCAGGCAGCTTTCTGCCCATGGACAAAGTAACTGCAACCTCACCCACTGACCACCCCTTATTTCCCTTGCACAGGCAGGCTGGTGACAGATGCCTTAGTTTAGAGCTAAAAATGTGACCCCAAAATCAAGGACTGCTATGGGCCAGGAGTCTCACAGTAGGTTGGGGCTACCTTGGCTTTGGTGAGCCACATTCCAATCTCATCACCTCAGCTGTCTTCTCAGCGGCTGGCTGAGGACCAGGTAGTGCTGCACAGTGTTGGCCCTGCCTCCCTTAGCCCCCCATCTCCACGACTCAGGACCCCAGGCATCTGGCGAGCCCTGCCAGCCGTCTTCTGGGCAAGAGGAGGGGTGGTTTGGCTCTAGCCTTACCTTACAGAACATGAACTGCTAGCTAAGCAAGGTCTTTATCGAGGCTTAACCCCCGAAAGGTGCGCAGCATAAGGAGGCGGCATGCCAAGGGAAACCCACACAGCAGATGGCCCCGAGGAGTTGGCCTGTGGGGCGGCGGGCGCAGCCTGCGCCAGGGCCAGCCGGGGCAGGGGCTGGTGGTGCACCGTGAAGGAGGGGCGGGAGACCTTGTGTGGAAGGGAGGCGAGCTTGACAGACAGAGAGGCGTTAGCAGGCTGCAGAGAAGCGGCAGAGGAGGGGGGTAAGAAAGCTTTGTTAGCCGGGAGGGAGGCCAGGCTCTGCAGAAGCACTGGCTCTGAGTTAGAAGCCAGCAGCGCAGGTGGAGGAGGCAAGGTGACGTTAGGAGGAGGGGGTGCATGGAGGACAGGTGGCCCCGCAGGGGGCCGGCCCAGGTGCTGAGGAGGAAGTAGGGGAGGTGGAGGGGGCGGCCGAGTCTCGACCGAAGCCGCGGCCTGAAAGGAAGAAGCCGAGGTGCTGGCCGCCGCCTGCAGCGGGCTCAGGCCCAGCGTGGCACTGCTACACACAGCCCCGCTACTGACACCAGCTCCAAACGGGTGAGCAGAGGCAGAAGGCACCGCATGGGTAAAGACACCTGTAAACAGGAGAGAAAAAGCAGCTTCAACAGGCAGCACGGTCCAGGCGGGTGGAGCAAGAGGAGCACAGTCGCCAGCAAGGAGAAGCAGAAGACAGCGTGACTCTGGTCCAAGCGCAGGCATAAGCAGCAAGCAGTGGGCTCAGTGCAGGGACACTTACCTGCCAGGCTGAGGCCCCGCCCCTCGGGCCCACCTGCCCGCCCCTGCCCAGTCAGGACTGCACCACGCCTGGCCTGTGGCCCAGGCTCCACTCCGCCCTGTGTCTGAGCAGGCCCTCTGGACTCATTCTTGCACCAGGCCCGCTTCCACAGACCGGCCATGAGGCATGTGGGTGGTCACCTCAAACAGGGGATGCCCCAGGAGAAAGAAATGCCTAGTTAAGTGCACCGTGGTCTTCTGAAAACAAGAGGCATGCGTTATAAGGCTAAACAGTCTCCTTCAGTCACACCATGATGACGGCCAGCGAGGATACAGGGACACACTCCCATTGAACCATCTAATGGGCTTGGGAGGAACCTCCCAAGCAGCTGGTGAGGAACTTGGGACTAGACGTCCTCCCTTCCTTGCCTACCTCCAACGGTTCCACCGGTCACCCCGGAGGAGAAGCTGCCCATGGTGTGCGAGTTGGTCAGTCGGGGCGCAGCGGATGACACGTGCACCAAACCTGCAGCGGCGGGCACGGTGCTGAACAAGGACTGCAGCACAGAGGAGCCGGCCACAGAGCCCAGGTTGGCCTGCAGGGACATGGGGCCCAGAGTGAACTGGGGCCCAGGGGTAAAGGTGCTCAGAAAGGGCCGGGCAGCCTGGGCAGCAGGTGTCGTACTGCCTGCAGAGGAAGCCACAGTTACTAGACCAGGGCCACCGAGGAGGCCACCTGGAGGCACAGCTGCAGCGGAGATGAAGAGGTTGTGGCCACCCTTGAAGTCCAGCTCACGGTCACGGCCCTTGCCTGCCCTGCTGCCATGAGGCAGTGCAACTTTGTCTGCAGACCCACACAGGGGCAGGGCCTCGACTGACTCCTTTCCTGCATTGCCCTCGCCCTTCAGGCCACCCAGGCCCTCCGGCTGCCGCCTGCTGAGGAAGGGATTAGTCTCTGTGGTACTATCCTTGCTCCGCTGTGATGGGAAGCTCAGGCTGGCCACCTCAGGGCCCTTGTGGGAGAGGGAAGCACCGTCGTTGAAGCTGTGTAAACCAAGGTCTGCAGCGAGGCCCCCACTGAAGGCCAGGCCATTGGGAGGATTGGCGCCAGGGCTCGGGCCCTCGGCTGCAGTCAGAGAGCCGGCAAAGCTTTTCCTTGGGTGGGTGGGGACCTTGGCTTCAGCTGCAGGCTCCTCCAGAACCGGCCGGAAAGAGAACAGGGGGCTGTGGCTCAGTGCAGAGCCAGCCTGCAACGGACTGTCCACGGCCTTGGCCAAGCTGAGGTCGGAGATGGGTGAGAAAGTGGACTTCCATTTGCTGCTGTTCACAGGCTCACTCAAGGGTGCAGGCTTCCTTCCCACCAAGCCACCACCTGATGGGAGAAGTCAGTGGCCATGAGCTGAGCCTGGGGCCTGGTGCTTCCTGCAGTGGGATGTGGGCTGTGCCTACCATGTGGCTGACACTCATTCTACTAGGCAGAGGTGATGAAGAGGTGAGGGGCTCATGCACTATGAGACTTCTCTTGTCTGCCCCTCCCAACTGTTCATGCACCACATGCAGTCCCAGGCTGGCCTGTCCTGAGCACGGGGTACCCCCACACCTCCAGGCTCCAGGAAGGGAGCACATTACCATTTTCCAGCGTCTTCGGAGGAGATTTGCTTTCTAAGGAGATTGTTGCAATTTTTCTTTCAATTCTGTGCAAAGAAAACAGTCACTGATGTATGAATCTAACTGCTCAGAGAGTATCCGAGGACTCTTTACATGCACAGCTCAAAATGAAAGGTCCAAAGGCTGCCCTCGGGTCCCGTGTGGAAGGGCCCCTGAGTAGACCCAGAGTAAGTCTGGGTCACCAGCAGTACTAGGGCCCAGTGTCTGTGCATGAGCTGTCCTGGTGGGGACGCCAGTATGCCTGTGCACATGGTGACAACTATGCATATAAAGCAGGGCGACCTGTAGGAGCTTCCCTATTCTGAGCCTTAGCCAACCTAGAGCTAAATGCAGCAGAGGCCCGGCTCACACATCCACTATGGCCTACAATGGGTCAGTGTATTTGTCAGACCCTTAGGAATGACAGTGGGCAGCGATCTTAGAGCACATCAGTCAGAGGCAAGGCATGACCAGAATTTACACTCGCAGTAGTAACTCTGCTGTGACACTCAAAGGTAAGCATGGGACCTCAGTAATGCTCAACAGTAGGCAGTGCAGCCATAATGTAGGTGGCAGAGAGGGGCATGTGATGGCTTTACTCAGGCTGAACACCCAGAAAGTCCCCACAGATACATACAGACCCCACAAGCAGCACTCCACACTGCTCAACAAGAAAAGCAAGGTAACACCCATTGAGAAAACAGCCTTGCACTAGGGAAGTCAGGACTGAATGATAGCTAACGGAGGCCACTTGGCCACACGATAGCCAACACCTAGTCCAACCGTCACCCTGAAGAGCTGTCCCCCAGGACTCACCGGGTACTGCTGGGCTCATCCTCAGAGCCTGGCTCCTCGTCTGAGGTCAGTGGTGAGTAATGGGCCCCATTCGTCGGGCCCAGGGGCCGCTCCTTCCTGAGCACTGGGGGCTGATCGTGGTCCTGGTAGGGGGTCGGGGAACTCTTCAGGGAACTCTCAGGGGATGAGATGGCTGTGATCTCCAGGGGCTGATTGATGTTGCTGACCTGCGGGATCAGGAAGAGCAGATGAGCCACAGGCCCAGGCCAGGGTTTCGGTGGCATCTAACCCTTGAGACCTCTGGAGTCACCAGCTCCTTGTGAGGGTACAGGTGGGGCGAGACCAGCGGGGCTGCACACCCCCTGTTCCTGCCCTGTGCTGCCCAAAGGCCCACACAAGTGGTGCTTCCCCACCGTAGGGACAGGCCCTACACTTACCATGGAGTTGAGGTTGAGGGGAGACCCCGAGGACTGTGTGAAGAGGCCAGCGACAGTTGGCAGAGCCCGGCGCTTGGGGGACACACCCGTGCTGAGGCTGAGGGTTCCAGCTGATGCACGCTTCCTTCTGCTGCGTTTACGACTGTCCTGCCCATGGCTCTGTACAGAGTCCCCACGGGTGCCAGAGGTCAGGGGGCTGTGCCTGGTAGAAGGCGATTGCTTAGAGCTGGAACTGGCTGCAATGCTGAACACAATCCTCCTCTTAGCTTCATTCTCCGGGTCTGAGACGGCAGGGTCAGAAGGCAGCTCCCCCTTGCTGGTGTCCGGCAGCGGACCTTGGGCAGTGACACTCAGGCGGGGACTGGCCGAGAGTTGGTGGGCAGGAGAGGCAGGGCCAGAGTTGCGGGGCTGCGGTAGCAGAGGGGGGTGCTGTGGTGGTGTGCTGCGAGATCCCATGGTGGCAAAGAGGCTGCCAGAGGACTCATCAAAAACAGCAGTTTCCATTCCAGAGGCCAGAGGCGCTGGGCTGTTGGCCAGGGCTCCACTGATGGCCACTGAACCAGCGTAGAAACCTGTCATGAAGACACCAGTTAATCAAGGGAGGCGAGGAGGCCAAGCCCACTCTAACAACACCTCACCCTGAGAGGAACAAGCTAAGGTCAGTAGCCGCTTCCTAGAGTAGACCAGGGCCATAGCATGGGTAAGTGTGGGCAAGCTAGGCCCAGAGGAAGACTGGTTCCTGACTTCAGTTATCTGCAAACACCAGGGCACACTGGCCACACTGGGTGCTGTCCCTGCTGGGGAGCCACCTGAACCTCTAGGAACCAGATGATCTCAGTACAAGACAGCTTTTTAGAACTGTTCCAGACCTTAAGCATCCCTTAAAAAAAAAAAAAAAAAAAAAAAAAGAGTTGCCTGGCTCTACCCTAGCCCAAAACAAATCAACAGGAGAGAGCTAGAAACTTGTCCCCTGGCTTCTAATCACGCAGAATCCTAGACTCAAAACCTAAGAGCTACATGCTGGGTGGTTGTCCCAATGGGATCATCTCCCCAGAGAACATGGCACCTAGCAGGAAGAGGTGGTCACCTGTGGGTGCCAGGGTGAGGCTCCTGCTCCCCGCTGCACTGCCCCCTGCACCATGGGCGGAAGCACCGATCTGCTTTTCAAGTGTGGATGAAGAGTCTCGGGGCTGTGGCCCAGGGCTGGGAGTGCTCCTCTGCAAGAGAAAACCTGCCTAGTCAGGGCAACAGGAGACAGTGGGGCAGGAGGGCTGCGGACAGGGAGGACCCAAGAGGGGATAGAGCTGGGCTAGGCCTGAGAGTCCAAGCAGAAAGGTCAAGTCACGTTCAGTTAATGAGGGGTGCGACAGGCATGGAGTAAGGTGGTCAGATGTCAAGGCCAGCCACAACTACATGGCGAGTTCAAGGCCAGCCCAAGTCACACAAGACCCTGCCCTCAAAATAATGCAGAAGGAAGGCAAGGCTGCAGTTTGCCCAGCCTACCCTCTGTGAACATAAGCACTCTCGGGATCCAGGCATCAGGGACAGCAACCCACAGGGCCATGTCAGCCACTGCTGTTTGAGTGGCTAAAACCCTCTCGAGTGGACTTTGTTGTTTCTTCTCTGTTTTGTTTCTTACAAAACACATCCAGAGCCCAACTACATGGCAACAGAATTAGCTGTGGATGCCCCTCTTCTCGGCAGTTCCCAGATGACCACAAGTTCAAACTCAACAGCAGCCAACAGAGACATAAAGACTGAGGTTAAGCCTGGAGCCCCACCACAGCCAGCGCAACCACAACCATCACAACCACCATATGGCCCAGCACACTCACCGCCCTCTCGGCACGGCTGGGCAGCACCACACTGGCCAGTGGGATGCTGACGGGCAGCTTGTTGGGCTGCACTGTGCTGAGTGGAATGCTGACAGGTAGGCTGGTGATAGTCTCCCCATGGCTGCTGTAGGCACGCTCCTTCACACCCTGTCAACAGATGGCCATGCTCAGCTGCAGACTCACTACAGAAGCCATCCTCAGGATATGGGCTGGTTAGGGATGCTACCCACTCTCTCTGTTTCTGAGACCTGTCACCCTGGACTGCCTGGCCTCCCAAATTCCTCTCCATCTCTCTACATACAATGGAGGCCCCAACTCCCTTGGTCCCACTCTAGATCCCCCAAGCAACTGGCTAAACCCCACTCCTGCATGTAAGCACCTGAATCCCAAGGACACAGAACCACCCATGGAAGGCTGACACACCTGCCTCTGCAACCACTCCATGATGCCTGTGGATGCTAATCCCCATCTCCTTTCCAGGTCCCCAAACTAAGCTTCATATATTTTACAGCTGAGAATGCTCTGTGGAGTGAATGCTGCAGTTGCCTGGCCCACTCAGGTGACTTCAATTCAGCCCTTACCTTTTCACTGCCCTTCTCTGAGGTGAGCGGCGAAGTTGCGGGGGAGGCAGGCAGTGGATCCTGGGGGCTGAGTTTCATGTTGTTGGACAAGCTAGGGCTCTGGTAGGGAAGGGTGCTCTCCTTGGCATGCTCTGCCCTGCAATGAGAGAGGCCAGTCACCCTTGCTGAGTTCACAGCAAGCAGCTCACGCCCAGCAGTCCCAGAGCAGCAGATGGTAGCACAGCCCCTAGACACATCTGTGCTTACCGAGGGTGTAGCTCACTGGCAGCTGGTTTGCTACCTCCAGTGTGGTCCTGGCTCAGGTGCCGCCTCAACACAATCTTGGCAGGTGACAACCGGGTGTAGTCTGGCAAAGTTAGGCCAGACAACTTTTCTAGCCGAGGCCTGCCACTGTGGCTGGGGGTGCAGGGTACGACCTCCTGATCCAAGGGGGAGGCCAGGTACTGGGGGGTGTTCTGCTTGGACGAGGGCCGACTAGCTGTGCTGCAGAGCTCGTAGCCAGCGGCGTGGCCATTCATGGAGAGCTCGGGGCTCATGCTACTCAGGTGCGGCAGGGAGATCTTGGCACAGTCCAGCTCAAGACGCAATCGCCCAGCATCGGCCTCCAGCTCACGGCCCAGGGCACCCTTGCCACGCAGATGCAGGGACAGAGCGTCATCTGGTGGCACACAGGACTTCAACTGCAGGAGCTCCTGCTGTCGCTGGCTCTTCTCCAGCTCCACAATGCTGATCTACACGATGAGAGGTGTGTCAGAGCAGCCTGGACTGCACTGTGAGGCCACACACGCCCCAGCTGTCCATCATCACAGATGCCCTTCTGAGGGTGGGAAGATGGGGTCTGGTGCATCACCCCAACACCCCACCTGCAGTTCCAGACAGTGTCGCTGCTTCTCTGAGATCTGGCTCCGCAGGGCCTGTTTCTCTTTCCGCAGATTCTCCAGAGACAGTGTGGACCAGTCCAGCCTCAGCTCCTCACACCGGGCTCTGAGCTGTGGGCAGACAAGATGTCAGCAGCTGAGGGCAGTGCACTGAATACTTCCTATAGTTGTGGCACATGGTGTCAATACCCACCCACAAAGCAAGGTGAGAAAGGCATGACACAGCACAAAGGGTCCCTGGTGTGAGTAGGTATGGGGTGATCCTTGCAGAACCCAGAAAGAAGAATGTGGAGGAGCAGATCTAAGTCCTGCGCTAAGGCACTAAGTCAACACACGTCGGGGCTCCTGAGTGGGAGATCCTGCCCGTCTACAAACCAGTTGCACCACTCCACACACACACACACACACACACACACACACACACACACACACACACACCAGTTGAAGGCTCTGGCTCCGCAGCTCACTGTTGTCCTTCTCCAGCTGCTCTGACTGCTCCCGCAGCTGCTGGTTGTGGGCAGAGATTTCCTTCTGGGCCTGAATCAGGTCATTGTAGGTCAGCGCCTTCACGCCCAACTAGGGATGCAGAGAACAAACCAGGGTGAGTCCCAGTGCACAGGGAAGAAAGGGAATGATAATAACCATGCAGCTCTAACCTGGGTACAGCCAGGGCCTCCCTCTGCTTCCGAGGTGGCCAGCCACTCTATATCAGTCCTTCCATAAAGATAAGGGAAGCTGAACTTTGGTCACCCCAGTCACCTCATCCAGTTTCTGCTGGAACAGTCTGTGGATCTCCTCCTTTTGGGCTTGGCAATGTCCGAAGAGCTGCTGTGCAGTGTCCAGCAACTGTGTGTTCTTCTCCTGCCAGAGGGGACAGGAGCAGGTGACCTCAGCGCCCCGACCCGACTACTGACCCGACTACCGACAATTAAGGCAGAGCCCGCACACCTTCTCCTGGTCCAGAAGCTGCTGCAGGTTGGCCTTGTACTGTGGGGTCTTCGTGTAAGCCAGGAACTGCAGGTACTGGATCTTGAAGGACTCTGGAGGTACATAGCACAGTGTATGAACCAGGGCTGATGCCAACGCCCTTCCCTGATAGGAGCAGGAGTGGTGGCCAACAGACAGGAAGCTACCTGACCTGGCCTGGCCTGCTGTGGGGTCATCCCTGCCTGTGACTTCACCTCTTCTCAAGCCCAAAACCTGAGAGCAGATCCCTCCTTCAAGTAAGAGACTTGCCAGCATTCCCCATGGAGTGAACCTCCACCAGGCTCCCATGTCCCTGAGGTGAGTCAGTCTCAGTCATTCACAGATAGGCAACAAAGCCTCTTCCACACCACCCAGCAGGCTTGACTAGGGCCCTATCACTTCCACAGCCCCACAGAACTGCTTCAAGATCAGAACCATGACCCACCTAGAAGTTTCTGTAATGCAGGCGGAGTGGGTGCCACCAGCAACGGATTGGGGGAGTGGAGCTGTGTGCTCGGAGGTAGCTGGTAGAACGGGCTATGAGGTGCCCTGTACGCATCTGCAGGAGAAAGGACTCCCCATCAGTCACCAACCATCGGTCCTATACTACCACAGGCAACACAATACCTCAGCTTGGCAAATCTGAGTCCTGACACTGCTGTGGCATCCAGATCCCCACCAAGCACCCTGTGCTGTGTAGTCACAGGCTTGGCACACAGCAGAGTCCAAACGGCGACTCTAGTGTGCAGGAGCCCACAGTCACTTGGATGGGGACTCTGCCATGCAGGAGAGAAAGAGGCTCACCCTGGGGTGAGGCTGACGGCGGGGCTGGGGGAGAGGAGCGCAGGAGGTCCAGTGCACTTTGGCTCTTCTTGGACTTGCGCTCAGCGTTTGCAGCACTCATTTTCTTGGGCCGTCCACGCTTCCGGCCAGCCATTTTCCTCCCTTTCTTGTTCAGTTTCTTCTTCCGGGCTTTGGAGGGAGATGGCTTTTTGACAGTGGCCACACCTGACTTTTCTTCCTCAGGACCAGAGTCCTAGAGGAAATAGACAGGCAATGAAGGGCCAGCAGGAGTACCCGCAGGACGGCACCACTGGGCACTCTGTCTACCAGGCATGTGCAGGGAAGGGCATCTCACCACGGGGGCCTCCGTGGAAGCTGCCTTGCTCTCTGGGACCTTGGTGGGGGTGGTTGCATTACTCTTGTTCTCTCGCTGCTGCCGGCGCCGAGCTGCTTCCTGCTCCTCCTAGAGGGAAGCAGTGGAAAAGTGTCCTGAACATGCTAGAGGCTCCATCTCCACTCCAGCATCAAAGAAATGGCCACACATACATAGACTCTGGGAGAGGTGCAATGCCTAACCTGAACCCCACAGCTACTCTGTGGGTAAGGCATGAGCCTATCACACGCTTGCAGCCCAAGACTGTCTGTACACTGTCAGCTGCAGAACCACATGGCAATGAGAACACATAGAAAATGCCAGCCATCATGGAGACTGCCCCACTAGGCAGGACAGATACAGTCCCTAAACGGCTAGGCAAAGTCAAGCCACTTGCTAAGGGCCTATGGCAACATCACCAGTGCTGACTTGAACCCAGTACCTGAGCTCCAAGAGGTGCAAACTTGCATGCACCAGTGGAATTGGGGGTGGGGGGACAAATTCAGCCCCTCACTGAGTATACATATTGTTCACCATCTCCAATATGCTGGGCAGGATGAACTCCTTGGGGGTGTGCAGCAGCCTGCCTACTCCTGTAACCCTGACAGCCCACCACTTCACCAAGTACTAGCAGACAGAGTGCTGTGCTCTGCTATTAGTACCCACACGGAGCGAACAGACATCTGTTCATGCCTCCCCTGGGAATGTCACATGGTAGCCCAGCTCTGTGTGTCCCTGGACAGACAGGCAAATGTGCAGCAGATGTGGCTAGAGAAGGGACTGCCATGGAGCAGACTACCCAGTCTTCCAGGGTGCTGGAGACAGGCACCCTCAACTATTGTGCACAGCTCTGGCACGGGAATGCACAGCACGGTGTAACAAAGAACCCGCTGGTAACTGGCATCACCTACAGAAAGATGGATGCTAAACCCACTAGAGCTGAGGGCCTTTGGAAAGCCTGGGAGGCAGAAATAACACTTGGCTGGGCGTAGGGACCTTGGTCACACATACCAACAGCGCACACAAAGCCAGCCACCATGACCCTCATGAATCTCACAGTTGGGAGAAATGCAAACTTACCCTGAGTTTTGGATTTTTCAGACTAGAAAAATAATTTTCAAGCTAAAGAGAAGAGGAAAGAGCTTTGTTAGAAGCGAGCCCCGAGCATGGACACAGGCGGCGCATAGAAGTGGCGTGTCCCACAAGCTGCCAGCCCACCAGCAGACACTGCAGGTGGCACAGCAAGAGTAATAGACAACCCAGAGTAGCTACCCTCAAGTCGCAAATGACTGCTGAGGAACCAGGGACAGGACCTCCCGAGGGGGACACTGGCTACTACACCGCACAGAGGGAACTCACAGCGCAGTTCAGGAGTCTTGAGGGCCCCTTTACCTACAGCAGCAAGGGCAGAGTACAGCTGCTGCTGGCTCAGGGAGGGCACAGAACAAAAAGCAGAATTGCCAACATGCTGCCTCAAGGAGCCCAGAGGGCACCAGGACAGATGGAGAACAAAGCCTGGGACCATACACACAGAAGGTTCTGGCAAGGAGAAGATACCCTGTGGGGGCCATGAGGAAGAGGCCAGCACACATCCAGGGAAGGCTGGGGACAAGGACAGAAGGGATGACAGAGACCACAGGTCTCTGAATATGATGCCAAAACTACTATGGCCCCTATTCATCAGGTGGACTAAGGGCTGAGACCTAGAGCTGCCAGGGAGCATGGCTGTGACTCTCCTCCCATTCGGTAGGGTGACAAGCGGGCACAGAGGCAGCGTGCTGTACTGCAGCACTGTGGGCACTCACTATGGTGCGGTCAATAGTGTGCAGGTAATAGGAGACGGGCTTCCCAGTCCATGACACGGAGCCTTTCAGGGGTGACAGCTCCACCACACGCATAATGGTGCCGATGTCTGTGGAAGAGCAGCAAGTCAGGACTGTGGCAGGAGGCCTGCGCCCCACACCAGTATCAACAGCATCCCCAAAGGGAGGAATAATCTGGGGCCTGTCAGGAACAAGGTGGCGAGCAGACATGAATGAGACCAGGTTTCAAGAGCAGCCAGCATCAAAGCAAGCATGCAGACCCGGAACTGGGCCAGCCAAGCGCCTAGCCCAGGGAGACCCACAGGAGGGCTGGCCACCCCATCCCAAGGCCCCTCCTGAAGCAACGTGTCTACAAGGCGATGTGCGTAACATACTGTGGGCAGAGGCCAGGGAGCAGCTCGTTGAGTGGCCTTCCTGCAGGGCAGAGTACCCTCTGACTGGGCAAGGGGAGCCAGGTACCCTATGCACCACTGAGCCCAGAGCTTACCACTCAAGTTCCTGCTGTTGATCCTGAAGTTCAGAGGGGCAAAGGGCTTTGAGGAGACGATTCTGCCGCCTGCAACACAGAAGCCCATCACTGCCATGTGTGCAAAAACCCACACAGGCACACGCAAGCTGGAGACCACAAACCCAGGCATGAGCAATTGCCCAGGACTGGAGACAGGAGATGCTAGGCATTCTTCACAAGACCCCTGGTGCTCATCCCTGACCCTGCAGCTATAGAGAACAGTAACTCTACACAGTGGTGACAACTGGGTGCCTGCTAAAAGGGTCATGGTGGAACCCAGAACCACAATAAGGCAAAAGAAAGAGATTGCTATAAGCCATGTGTTTGTTACCAGGAGGGTGAGCTGAGCCTGCCTTCAGCGGTTCCCTTAGAAACAAAGGCACTGAGAGGAGACACACAGGCATTCCAGCAGCTGAAAGAGGGGGACTGTCATGAGTCTGAAGACAAACTGAGCTAAGCGGCAAGATTTCAGTTTTTAAAAAGAGACAACAGAGAAAGACCCAGAGAACAGGGCTGAGAAGCTGACTGGCTGCTGAAGCCCTTGAGGCCGGAGAGGTGAAGGCAGAGGCTGGGGCAGGAGACAGGAATCAGAACTGCGCCACAAGAGGCAAAAAAGCCATGCCAAACCACACAAAGATTCAAACCCATGACAGCCACACAAGAAGAACAAACTTAAAACATGGAAGTCTAGGTGTGGAGGCACATACCTTTAATCCTAGTATGAGACAGATCTCTGAGAGTAGTCTAGCCTGGTCTACATAAAGAGTTCCACAACAGTCAGCTACATAGAGACCTTGCCTAAAACAAAACCCAGCCTGATTCTTGTGAATGGAGCAGATTCTTTCCATACAGAAGAGAAGTATTGGGGTGGAGAAGGGAGAATGAGAACATCATGAAGCCCAGGACAGCCTAGGAGCTCTAAGACTCCTGCCTTGGCCTCCTGATTACTAGAACAGCCCTGAATCCCACACCCATTGATAGCTAAACAAAGAGATTCAAAAGACCGCACTGGCATAGTGATATATGTCTGTCATCCCAGCACAGGGGAAGCTGAGGCAACACTGTTCTGGGACAGCCTCGGTTACACAACAAGACTCCTTTCTCAACACAAACACACATATCTCTGAATGTGTACGCAGCTGCTTATATTAGTAAACCAGCCTCTAGCCCCCTCCATGTCCTGCTTTCTGAGTGCTGTCCACCAGCAAAAGGGCCTGGCCAGACCACAGCAGGGTCAGCTCCATGTCTCCAGTGTGCAGGAAAGCAGCAAACATCAATGGCTCAGACTGAAAGGCCATGGGCCAGTCTGGCCAGCACCCATGAGCTGCCCTAGGCAGTGACAGGAATGACCTGCAACCACCGAGCACAAGGAGGCTGAAGGGGAAAGTCTAGCCAAGAGAGGGCCACAGGCACAATTTGATTACCATGAACACACACACAAGTGGGTGTTTGTGCTGGATACTTTTTGTCAATTTGACACAAACTAGGGCCTTCTAGGAAAAGAGAATCTCAATTGAGAAAAATGCCTCCAGCAGATTGACCTGCAGGCAGTCCATGGGACACTGTCTTGACTGACTGGTGTGGGAGGACCACCACGTTGCTCCTGAGGAGTGCAAGAAAAGTAGCGGTACAAAAGTATCTGAGCCCGAGCTGAGCCAGTCGGCAGTCTTCACACAAGGCCTCTACTGCAGCTCCTGCCCTGATGTCCATGGACTGCTTTGGTCATGATGTCTGTCACAGCAGAGCACACTAAACACTAAACAACACTGCAGCAGCAGTCTGCAGGGTGGTCTCTAAGGGCAGGACAGGGAAGGGGCAGAGCACTGCCGCTGGAGGCTGGGGCTGCTGTCATCAGAGCCTGGCCCACCTAACAACTGAGCACACGAGCTCTGAGGACAAGTTAATCTAGGACTGGATGACTCACAGTCAAGATCCGGCCCCAAGCAGGCTAATGTGGTGTACATTGCGATAAAGTTAAAGGCCAGCTTCGGCTATATGACTGAGTTTAAAACTAGAATGGATCTAGGCCAGACCCTGTCTAGAATGGGACCATTTTAAAACACAAATGAAAAGATGAAGGAAAGAATATGAGGCAGGGGTGAAGCTCAGTGGGGGAGTATCTGCTAAGCACACAAGGCTCATCCCCAGCACCTCAAGTAATTAACTCTAAAAGCATGGGGGAGGCTGAGAACAGGCCCTACAGCAAACACTCGTCACTTCTGTGACAGCTACAGGGTTGGGAAATCAGGCTAAGAAATCCCCAAAGTCTGGGTATTCCTGCTCCCTGCAGAGGGACAGCAATATGTAGAACAGACCACCCGGTCCTATGCGAGGGGCTGTGTGTGTTCTACGCAATGCCTTATTCACGAAATCTCTCCATCACCAAAGACTGACAGGCACAAACACATGTGCAGACACATGAGCTCACAAGCAAAGAGCCCTGCTGTTGGTGCTTGCAGCAGGAGACTGCTTCTGAGCTGGGTTAGCCCTTTAACCCATCTGCTGGCTGTCTGGGGGTACGCTTGGCACCAGGGCCTTCAGTACCCAGGGCCTCACTTCTGCTGTGCAGCCCAGGAGCTGGGATGGGTAGCAGGAAGCAGGTGGGGCCTGGGGCTTCCATACACTCACTACCCATCATGAATAGGGAGGGCCACTGCGGCCCTCTCAAGGCAAACTGATGTAACTTGATGTTCCCCACCCCCAAACTGTGGGAATAGCAGGCCTGTGGACAGGAGGGCTGCGTTACCTTCCTTCATGTTTGCGAATCGCTCCTTCAGCTGGTGATCCACCTCAGGACCAAAGGCAAAGTTATTCACAAATATAACACTGCAAAACAATGTTTCAGTTCAGTAAAACTGAGGCTGTGCACATCAAGTCCCAGCCTGGACACAGCCTGCTGCTGGTCCCTGCCAGGTGCTGCGCCCCCCTCCCCCGCCCACCCATCTGAGGTGAGCAGAGTAAGCAGGAAAGCAGGGGCAGGAGACAGTCACAAACCGCCTGGGCTGAGTCCAGCACCAGGCGCCAGTTATTCTGAAATGAAGTGGGCTTCCAGGAAGCACTCCCTGGCAACAGATGCAGGAGCAAACGGAAGCACTTGACGAGCAGGCACCACCCCCCGGCAGAAAACACAGAGGTGAGGCCCCAAAACACCTAGATCCCCTGATGTACCCCATGACGAGGACGGCAGTTTGCTCAAGGGGACCAGCACAGGGGCTGCCCGCACCCCATGTGAGACCAAAGGCAGGCCAGCACCGAGGAGGGGCTGGCACTCTTGAAGCAGCAGCCCTCAGTACCCTCCACAGCGGCCACCCACATGGGGGGGGGGGGCAAGAGTCAGAGGCCACAGCACAGCCAGCAGCACAGCCCACAGCCGGCCGTACCTCGTGTTGGCGATCCGTTCCCTCCACTCCTCTGAGAGGAAGTCACCTCGTTCCAGCTAAGAAAGAAAGAAACACGTTTACTCATTGGCTTGCCTGGTTCAAACCCAGTCCCCGCAGCTGCTGTGAGAGACATGGAATGAGCTGGATCTTGGGGTGGGAAGGTGACTGTGGACAGCCAGTAGACAGCTCTGCAGAGGGCAGGGCCTAAACCCCAGCAGGAAGCAGCACCCATTCGGGACAGACAAGAGGATGGTGTGGGTCCAGGTGAGGAGCCACAGTGCCATGTGCTTGGCCAGCCAACCCTCTCTGAACCCAGAGTGTGCCCCCCCCCCCGAAAAAAGCAGCACCACACAGAACTTCTGCAGACCTGAGAGACATGAGATATATTTATGTGGCCAGGAAGCCACTGGATCAACCATCCTGTGACTAGTCTTTTCAATACAGTAGTCCTGACTGTCCTGGAACTCACTCTGTAGACCAGGCTGGCCTCAAACTCACAGAGATTCACCTGCCTCTGCCTCTGAGTGCTTTTACCCTGACTACCTGGAACCAGACTCCCAAGCAATCTGGGTGTACAATTCTGCAGACCACCCATCACCTGCGGTGCCAAGCATACGACCCAGGAAAAGAACAGTCCACTCTACATGGAGGTCATGGAGGTGGGAGTGGGATTGTTTAGTTGTTTAAAAAAACCAAAAGACAGGGACATTCCTGAAAAGATGGACAGACATACAGCATAGTCTGTCCATTGTCAAGGATGCCACACTGGGCTGGAAAGTTCCTTGGCAATGAACAGGAGCAGAGATCTGATGCACTACATGCCACGCAGTGCGAACAACACAACAGGCAAACCTACTGAGCAGAACTGGATCTATGCGTATCAGAGGCTAAGGGATGTCGACCATGGGTAACGCCAAAGGCCCACACTGGAGTTCCCATGAGCTGTGGCTGACAGGATGACAGAGCACCCGCCAAGCTGCAGGCCCAGGGCTAGGACAAGGCTGTCCCCACACAGGAGCAGCTGTACAGCCTCCGTTCTCCAGTGAGCAGAGCGGACCTGGGCTGGAGTGGCCAGAGCCCTGCGTGCCCCTGGAGGCTGAACAGCCCCTGAGCCTACCCCAGGCCAGGGCCTGCCTCTCCTCCAATCTACTCCTCAGCAACCTCTGACTCTGTTCTTCTGTATACCAGCCAGCCCTCAAGATGGGGCCTTCAGCACCTGGGCCTAGGAGACCTGGGCTCTGGGCTCCCACTCTCCCCTAAGTTAAGTACTGCAGCAGAGACCATACCTCCATCTCCCCTGCTGCGGAGTCTGAGCTAAGCAGAGAAGCCATGTCCCTTTAAGCCCTGGGTGCTGGGTCTCTGCATCTCTGGATGAGAACAACCTGCAGCGAGTTCTAAGACTCCTAGGAAGAACTCTGCAAGCCCTGATGGCCTCCCTAGCTCGGCTGAGTGCCTTTGCTGTGGCTGACCGCTGGGTCCTGCAACGTGGCTGCACAGACAGGCGAAGGTTGGCTCCACTCCAGGAACCTGAGGGGTGCCTGCTGTGGCCTTTGAAGCCCCCTGTCCAGGACAGACCTCTCACCCTGCAGCTGTGTCATGTGTGGACCCAGCGTTCCTCTCCCTGCAGGCCGTAGTACTGTCCTAGCCAAGCAGGCCATGAAGCTTGGGGAGTCAACTAGCTGCACCGTGTGTGAGGACAGGGACTCTCAAGTCCTAACCATCTGGCCCAGGATGGAAGCACAGGCCTGAAGCAAGGTGTCTGCTGCTGTGTAGGAAATCTCCATACACTCCACCCTGCAAGGAGGCCCTTCAGACAGGAAGTCCCTGAAAATGAGGGGGTGTGCTGGGCCCTACCTCCCCAGGCATACAGGAGCAATAAGGACTGCTGAGAGACACTGTCACACCAGCCAAGCCGCCTGGGAGAGGCTTAGGTCTGCTGAGCCACCTGGAAAGGACGCTCTCCAGCCTGTCATGCTGCCTCAGGCCATGCAGTGCGTTCCAGATTCCCAGCGTTGTGAACTGTCACCCGTGCTGGGGTGGGTCCCGGTGATGCAGCTGTCTGTGAGTCACTTCTGTTTCTGAAAGTGTCCCCTCACCAACACTTCTGTAAGTAACCCCTGGAAAACTCGAGAGTTCTCCAAGCTGGGCTTTGTTGGTTCCATATCTGGGAAACATTTGTTCATATCCCCTAAGGAACAGTGTCACAGCTGCATTTACCAATGTGGAGAAGGAGAGGAACAGCACACAGCAGGTTAGCATCTATGAAGCAAGTGGGGAAGACTGACACAGGGCCCACAGAAGTCTGGGGAGGGCCAAAAAAGGTCACCATGAGTGAGACCCAGGAGGCCATGGTCAGACAAAGACTCAGCCATTGCGAGAACCCATCAGCTCAGTCTGGAGAGCAAAAGAGCAGAGGCACTAAGATCCGTGGACACAGTCTCAGACTCATGCCCCACGGGTATGCCTTAGCAGGACTGGCTGCCCACGGGACACTTCAGCACAACCAACTCCTGTGATGGGGATGCCTAGGCAAGCTCTAGCCAGCATTCCAGGAGTATAGGCTACTCTACTCTCTTCCAGGGTCAGGAGTCAAAGCCCAGAAACCCCTCTGAGAAGATGACCTGCATACAAAGCTATACAGTCACAGCTGCCTGGGCAATGGGAAGCAGGCATACTCCTGAATACAGGAGGTTACCAAGACTGGGAATGTTAGGAAGCACCACCAGCAGAGATGGTCCAGGGTCTGCCAGACTCAATTCAGCCACTGGAGGGAGCATGTCAGCAGACCTGGTTGGGGGCAGCATCCAAGAGGCCACTGCATGGCAGGTGGCAGCATCCCTGGCACATGGCACTTCTGGGCCAGAAGAGTCCTCTGGGCTATTTTTAGGGTCCCCTGGACTTTCTCCTGCGTGTCCCTGAATAGCAGAAGGCAGGGTTCATGGCTTGCAAAATCAAAGCTGCAGTACAACACAGGCCAGGCAAGTGCCTAATGGCCAGGGAAGGTGCCTATGCAGCCTCCTGGAGAAGGTTGGTGGTCACTCAAGGTGCTGTGGGAAGCCAGAGTGAACACAATCAAAGGCAAAAAAGTTGCTTTCTATTTCTGCTGCCAGGTTGCTTCTGATGGTCACCAAGGCCTCAAGAACAGCCCTTGGCCTTAGCCCTGCTCCCAGCCATAAGCCAAGGGCCACCAGCATGAGCACTGAGGCCCATGAGGGCCCAACAGTGAAACAGCTAATATGACAAACAGCTACCAGTCACACCACTGGCTTCACCCACAAAGGCCAGGTCATCCAATAATGACAAGCGGCAGTCAATGACAAGCAGAAGAAGAGGGAGAAGAAGAAGCAGAAAAAGAAGAATAAGGAGGAGGAGGAGGGAGGAAGGAAGGGGGAGAAGAGGAAGCGGGAGAAGAAGAGGAAGCAGCAGCAGCAGCAGCAGCAGCAGCAGCAGCAGAAGCAGAAGCAGAAGAAGAAGGAGAAGGAGAAGGAGAAGGAGAAGGGAAGAGGGAGAAGGGAAGAGGGAGAAGAGGAGGAGGAAGAGGGAGAAGAGGAGGAGGAGGAAGAAGAAAAAGGAAGAGGAGGAGGAGGAAGAGGGAGAAGAGGAAGAAGAGGAAGAAAGGAAGGGGAAGAGGAAAGAAGAGGAAGAAGAGGAGGAGAAGGAAAAGAAGGAAGAAGAGGAAGAAGAAATAATGAGCAGGGTCTTCTTGAAAGCTATGTCCTCGACTGAGAACTCTACATGGCTGTGGAACCGACAGACCCCACTGAAAGTGTGAAGAGTCATCATAGTTGAAGATGAGGAGAACACAATGTCTCAGGAATCTGGACCCATCTCCTGAGTCCCAGACACAGTATCATGTGGGCCTCTCCTAACAGAGTCCCAAGACCCTCACACATGGGAGATTTCCACCAAGAAAACACAAGTGAGCTGGGATTATTGAAGGAAGGGTGACACACAGAGCAAGACAGAGTTATTGCTGTGCGGTCCGCTGCACATAGGACACAGGCACCACAGACTGCCTCTCCCAGCCGGCCCACATGATGGCCTAACCAGATCAAGAACCCAAGGGCCCAACCCCTAATGCCACAGGCTACACAAAGGTGCAGCTCATTAGACACAGGCCCAGTCTGGAGGTCTCAAATCCTTAGAGTTGAGCATATGCTTACACAGCCCAGTTACCACATGTCTAGGGATGATGCCTGGGCCAGGGAAGCAGGAAGGGCAAGGCTCAGTTGGGGCTCTGCAGCTAGCTCCAGAGACTGTGCCCATTGCCACAGAGGGTCATATGGTCACTGGTCAAGACTGACTGGGGTCAAGAGAGGAGGGGAAAGAGGGCTGGGCTGGGATGGAGGCCGCGGGCATGGAGCGATGGCACTCACTGTGTATTCTGCATGCTTTTTTCCATACCATTTCATCCACTTCCTGAACTCTCGGTCCATGGTCTGAGGAAAAGAAAGCACACAATGTTATAAACTCAGGAAGGCTGAGGCGGTGGAGGGTTCACAAGCTCTGCAGGATCACACCAGACAAGCCACTGATGCCTATCTACAGCGACCCTGCTGTGGAGCACACAGTGGTAGGGGACACCCAAAGGAGGGGCTAAGGGATAGTTACAGGGTTCCCAATCCTCCAACAGAGTCCCAAGATCAAGAGCCTGAACCCCACCCTGGGAAGAACAGATGGGGTGTCCACAGGAAATATGCACCCTCTCAACTCATAGGAGCTCAGCAACATTCTCTCTCCAGGAAGGGGTGACCATGTCCTGCCAGGAGAGCAGGATGTGCTTATCACGAAGCTCTGCAGAGCCTACCAGGGACACAGGCACCCTTGCTCGAAGGTGCTGGGTGTCACAAAACAGAAAGAAACGCTTGGCCTGAAGGAGCTCTACCCAGACACAAGAGCCTGAAGCACTGTGCACACGTGACTGCTCACCTCCGCGTACTTGGCTGGGATGTCTGCTTTCTCCACTCCGTAGTGATGTTTGCAGTTGGTGGCCGCAGCAACCTGAAGGACAACCTGCCCCACACCTTCAGCCAGAGAGACACAGGTCAGAGTCTGTGTGGCCCTCAAAGAGACCAGTGGCCTCAGCCACATGAAAAAGTCCCTTGGCATCAGAGAAGAGACCATTCAAAAGCACAGACCTCCCAGCAGAAGATGTTTGCACCACTCTACAACCCACAGTGCGATCTGTGAACCTGCAACCTGCCTGCTCCTTTATGGGGATGACAGCACAAAGCTTAGCAGTCCCCAGGAAGTCACTTCTTCACGTAAGTCACTCCCTGGGCGAGCTAGCACCCTGAACTTAACAGGTCTGCTCGAGGATGGGAAACAAAGTAAGAAATACAGAGGATATAACCGCCAGCAACTGGCACCTCTGGCCCTACGCAGGGAAGTCAGGCCTGCCAACACTGCTTCATGGCATCAAGGGTCAAGCCTCTGAAGATGACTGTACCCGTAGCAGGCCAGTTTCACATTTGAGATGGCACATACATGCCACCTGATTTTTTATGCTGGGAAGTGTCTTCCAGTAGCAAGCAGCTCAGAACCATAGAGTAAAGAAGCCAGGAGACACACCACAGTGCCTCAGGAGACATAAGGCCTGGCCAGGGGCATCCCCTCTACACTTTAGTAAGGTGAGCCCCAAAGCAACAGTGCCTTGAGAGGGGCTCTGAAAGGTAAGGGATCCAGGAGGCTCAACCTCCAGGGTTGGATCAGCAGCTTCTAAAAGAATTGCAGGTGTAGCTGGGCCTTTTCGAGCCTTTATCTCATACCCATGAGGTATGGGAAATAAGTTCCATGCTGGACAGTTTTATGTCAACTTGACAGAAGCTAGAGTCATCTGAGAGGAAAAAGACAATGTTTCCATAAAATCATATTGGAGGCAAGCTTAGGGCATTGGGAATTCTCTCTCTCTCTCTTGATTTTCAAGAAGGGTTTCTCTGTAAACAGTCCTGGCTGTCCTCTATAGATCAGGCTGGCCTTGAACTCACAGAGATCCGCCTGCCCCTGCCTCCTGAGTGATGGGATTAAAGGCGTGCATACCACACCTGGCACATTTCATTAATTAGTGACTGATGGGCAAGGGCCCAGGCCAGGGAGGGCCCATTGTAGGTGGGGCTATACCTAGGCTGCTGATCCTGGGTTCTATAAGAAAGCAGGATGAGCAAGCCACGTGGAGCAAGCCAATAAGCAGCACCCTCCATAGTCTCTCAGTTTCTGCCTCCAAGTTCCTACCCCGTGTGAGTTCCTGTCATGACTTCTTCAGTGAAGAACAGTGATGTGGAAGGATAGACAAACCCTTTCCTCCCCAGGTTGCTTAGGTCAAGGTGCTTCACCGCAGCAACTGAAACCCATCAGAACCACAGCCAGCCATGCAGGCAGTCCAGCAACCCCGCGTGTGAGGCTGCAGAGTGTGACCAGAGGCCTCAGGAATACTGCTCTGGTTGAGAACCCCACAAGCCAAGACCCATGGGGTCATAAGAAGGTTCAGGGGCTGTAAGGAGCCAGCAGGATTTAGGGGGGAAGCCCTGAACAGGAGCACCAGTGGTACCAGAAGGCTCAGCTAAGCCAGTGTCCGTCCTAACAGGTCCTAAGAAGTCCCTTGGGCAATCATGTGCAGCCGAGGGTGCACTGAGAGCCAAGGACAGCTCAAAGACTGCTAAAGACACTCACCACTGCCCAGGTCTACAAACAGGTCATCCTCGGTCATCTTGATCTCGTCGATCATCTGGGCGACCAGGTCAAAGGAGGTCTCTCCATACACCTCAGGGGAAAAGGGCTCGTAGTTGTTGAGCTTCTCAGGGTCAGTCACAGAGTGGTTGTACACCTGCTGCAGGATGTGCCGCAGGAGCCCATTGGAAGGTCGAGTATTTAGCTTCATGGGCTGCGTGGTGCCCTTCCACTGGGGACAAGAGTGGACATGACCCATTACACTTCACAGCAGGCAGCAGCACCTGCCTGACACCTACAACTTGGGAGGTTGAAGCAGAGGGAACACTGTCAGCCCAAGGGCAGCCTGGATTACGTAGTAAAATCCTGTATCAAAAAGGTCACCAGGTGGTGTGGTAGCAGATGCCATTAATCCCAGCAGAGGCAGACAGATCTCTAAGTTCAAAGCCAGCCTGGTCTACAGAGCAAGTTCCAAGACAGCCAGGGCTGTTACACAGAGAAGCCCTGTCTCAAAATAAACACAAAAGGGGCTGGAGTGTGGCTCAGTGGTAAAGAGACTACTGAGGCAGTCCCGAAGCCCACAACAGAAAACAACACATAGTAGCGTGAGTGCACCTATGAGTGCACAGAGCCAGCTTGGCCTCCAGGCCAACCCCTCCATGCCAACTCAGGCGCTCCATCTATGTTACTCACATAAGGTCAACTCCAACTGGACCTGGTAAGCATCCTGGCCTAAGCCCAGTCCTGGAGTCCCAGAAGCCCTTCCTGACTCCAGGCTCCCTGGCAGGTATACCTCCTCCCAGGACATACCTCAGACTTTCTGGCCTTGGGGCAGGGTCTTGAACTCATGTTCACAAGAAAGCAGCAAATAGCTACAGACTCCAACTGCAGTCTCAGACTGGCGCTGCAAATACACACCGGCACACCCTGGCACTCATCTATTGATCTTAGCTACCAGATCAAATTCCCTCAGAGGAGAAGGGCCCAACAGCCATGGACACTCTACCAGCCATAGCGCTGGGACAGGATGTGATAAGACGGGATAATCCATCTGAAGGGACCAGGCCCCATGCCTCTTGCTGCCCCACAGGAGCCCTAATGCAGCTGATACAGCTGATGTTCCTCCGGTACAGAGATGAGGGCAGGACCAGTGCCCAGTGGGCCATCACTGCAAAGCTGCATGAGCGTCTTAGCTCAAGGAACCATAAAGCTACCCTGTCCCAGCCCAGCCTCTCCACACAGCCCATCTTCCAGAGTGTTCCCTGACACCACAGATCCCCATAAGGGCCCAACACCTGCTAAAAGCCCCACTGCCCCTGTGCCTTCTAGAAAGACCACTCCCTGGGTGCTCAGTGGTCAAGCTCTGCTGCCTGCACCCAGTTTTTCAGCTAAGGTGGGCAGGCAGAGCAGCTTTGTGCAGCTCTACTGTGAGGAGAAACACACCCCAGCAGGTGGAGCACGGCTTTATGTGACTCTACTGTGAGGAAGACACCCCCTCCCAGCAGGTGGAGCACACTAGAAAATATTAGAGCAGACGCTACAGGCTCAAAGACAGCAGGAGGGCAGAGGGAGGCAGGCTCCCAGTTCCAAAGGGTGCTGTCTGCACCTCTGCTGTAGCACGCAGAGATGGGCAGAGATGCAATGACCCCAAGAAGCTACTTGAGAAGATGGCTAGGGTAGCTGGGGCTTAATGTACTGCCACCCAACTCTCCTGTCTCATCATGCCAACTGCCCTCCCCACCACTCTTTGACAGCAACCAGGAGGTCCTAGTGCTTGGCTGCCCTGGGAGGTCCAGGAGTCAGCATCATGCAAACGCACAGGGGGGATTGAACAGCCTCACAAGTGTGGAGCTACCTACCAGCTGGTGGATGCTGTCGATGGCTCGGTTGTACTTGTCACACAGCCTCTGCATGCTTTCAAAACTAAGAAAGAAAAGAGAGGAAGCGTCAGTGGGCTGAAATGTGCCCAGCTTTCACAGACTTGTAGGGGTGGGCAAAGCCTCTAGGGAGGCATGGGATTTCAGAAGCACCAACATGGCAGGCCAGCAAGAGGCTGCATGCTGATACAGTCTCTAGCCACAGGACAAAGTAAGTGCAAAGGCAGTATGGACAGGTCTATATCCATGTGTCAACTCCATGGTCAGACCATGTCACTAGATGAGGAACTCAAGGAAGGTCATTATGAAGACTGGACTAGGGTTGGGGAGATGGCTCAGCAACTAAAGTGCCTGTTGCCGGGTGTGAGGTCCTGAGCTCAAGACCTCAGAAGACATCTGTGGTCCCCTGTTTCTAAGACAGAAAAGGGTGAGCTGGCATGTGTACCCAGGAAAACCAAGGGACGGTCTTAAACGAGGTGGAAGGTGGACAGTCACCAAGACTTCCCTGTCCTCTATGAGTGTTGTGCTGCGCACTCACACACACACACACACACACACACAGAGAGAGAGAGAGAGAGAGAGAGAGAGAGAGAGAGACAGAGACAGAGACAGACAGATAGACAAAGGAGGTGACGGAGTATAGGCCCTTACATGGAAACCAACACACCCCCAGGAGCTCGGCAGCAGTCAGGGGTCCTGTTCCCTACAGAGCCTCTGAGGGCCACCCTTTCTCCTACACAGCACTCACTGCTTTAGCGCACATCTAGGCACCTGAGCTACTGAAAAGGAGCGCCTGAGAAACCCTGGCCCTCAAGGCAGAGACACCGCAGATCTAGTCACCCTGACAGGTGCAAGGCAGAGAGGGCTACACCATGAGATGTCTTCAAAAGAGAAAAGGAAGCAGAATTGGGGTTGGAGAGCCGGCTCAGTGATCAGAGCTCTCACAGCAGGTGCAGGTTGTGTTCCCAGCACCCACGGTAACTCACAACCATCTCTATCTCCAGCTCCAGGGGACATGACTCCCTCTTCTGACCCCTGTGGGCACTGCTCACACACAGGACACAAACATACAAGCAGGCAAACATTCACACTCAAAATAAAAATAAATAAAAATAGTTTTTCTTCTTCTTTTGTTTTTTAGTTTTTCAAGACAGCCCTGGCTGTCCTGGAACTCGCTCTGTAGACCAGGCTGGCTTTGAGCTCACAGAGATCCACCTGTCTCTGCTTCCCAGGTTCTGGGATTGAAGGCGTGCGCCACCACACACAGCCAAATGAAATCTTTTTTTTTTTTTTTTTGGTTTTTCGAGACAGGGTTTCTCTGTGGCTTTGGAGCCTGTCCTGGAACTAGCTCTTGTAGACCAGGCTGGTCTCGAACTCAGAGATCCGCCTGCCTCTGCCTCCTGAGTGCTGGGATTAAAGGCGTGTGCCACCACCGCCCGGCTAAAAACCATGTTGTTTTTTGTTTTTGTTTTTTTTTTCTAGACAGGTTTTCTCTGTAGCTTTGGAGCCTGTCCTGGAACTAGCTCTTGTAGACCAGGCTGGACTCGAACTCACAGAGATCCTCCTGCCTCCGTCTCCCGAGTGCTGGGATTAAAGGCGTGCGCCACCACCACCCGACATGAAATCTTTTAAAAAGAAAACAAGCAGAGTGCCAAGGAATGTGTGGGCAGAGGAGCCGATCAGTCTCTGAACACCACGTGCAGGAATCTCTATCTTCTGAGACAGGCCTGGGGAAGGATGGCTCAATTAGGAACCGCCTCTGGGCAGACTCCTGCACACTTAGCACTAGGTGAGAAACACAGCTAACTCCATCTTGAAGGCAGAGCCATTATGCTTCACTGTTAGAAGTAAGTTTCTATCACTGTGAGAGCTGAGCTGCTCTGTGTCCTGGAACCTGACCTTCCCCAACCCATCATCTTCATGTTTATTTAGATACCCTCACCCTCCTGAGCCTCCCCACCCCCTAATCACATGATGACCATGAGATTTTTTTTTTAAAAGGTCTCTTTGTATTTCCTTCTTGCCCCATTGTCTCCCCTCTATAAATCTATGAGTGATTTTATTCCTTAAAAAGGGTCTAAGAGGTGGCTTAGGGGCTGCCTTCTTTAACTTGACTTCGGAGGCAGTCGCTGGCCAGCTTTAAAATTGGCCCAAGGTGGTCTTATTCTTGCTATTGAGATTAACACAAGCAGCAGAAGCATAGTTCTGGGGACAAGGGGACCACTCTATCCCTATATGCCCAGGGGTAGGGCCTCTGGGGCACTAATATACACAGGCAGCTTCTTCCCCACGGAGGCCATAGCACTCCAGCATGCTACAGTGTGAACCAGGACGGGCCAAGTCAGTGTCTAACACCCTTCTATCCCAGAAGAGACCCAGGCCAGCAGCAGTCACAGGACAGAAGCATGGCTCCCAGACTGTAGGTACTACGGAAAAGCCAAAGCACACACAACTGCAGTCCGAGCTATTTATGAGTTAGTCTCATGAGCCCAGCAGTTTGAGGGCAGGCTAGGTAAGGTAAGAAGGCCCACTCTACTATCAATGGGACTGGAGGGTCCACATGCAAAGCCCTGGTCGCATTCCTCACATGGCAAAAGAAAAATTTCTAGGGGTCTAGGAACTTCTAGGGTATGAACTCAAAGGCAGAGATAGGGACCACCCCAACTCCACAATGATAGAGGCCCCTGCCCTGTCACCCAGCTGTCCACCTGTCCTGATCATACACCAGAAGGTAGGTTTTCATGCCGTGGGTCCAGAAAAGGGACCTGTGGCACAGGATGGCTCACACACCCAGATGCTAGGCCTACCCAGAAGACTGGTCCAAGGTCACCAAGGCTGACCAGCCTCAGGAGTCCTTTCTAATAATGAGGTCAGAGGTTAAGCGAAGCTTTGCAGGCAGAGTCCGGAATGAGCAGGAGGTGGAGCCTGGGTCGGTCTTTCTCAAAGGAAAATAAACCCCACACCAGGCAGCATTCCAGGGACGCCATCTCTTCTCCACCCATTCTGTCCAGGAGGAGAGGGTGTGGCAGAGACTGGCCTCCCCCACACCTACTTACAGTCAGGGCTGAGAACAAAGGTAAAGTAGACCCTGGCAGGACCAGGACCTGCTGCTGTAAAAGGCCCTTGCTCCCTCACCAGCCCTGCTACTTTCCTATGCATCAATTCAAGTTCTTTCAGTGTGGAGTTCCCAGGGATGGCCTCACTCCACCAGCCAGATACACACTTCTACCAAAGCTTCCTGGAAGCTTTCACAGATGGTTGACCAGGGTGTGGGCAGTCGGGAAGCAGAGCCAACAGTCCACTCACCCTCTTCCGGCTCACCTTTTGGTGTCATAGTCGATCAGGACGTAGTTCTCCATGGCCAGCTTGAGGTCTGGGATTTCCTCACAGACCCACCTGAAATGGAACACAGAGCTTCTGTTGGCCTAAGCCCCATTCTCCGGATTGCGGGGGAGGGGACTACTGTGAAATCACACAGATTTTATGAGGCCAAGGTCAAACAGTGCTGGCACTTGGAAAAGAAACAAATTCATGTGCTATAGTAAAAAGTAAACTATTAGCCAGGCCTGGTGGCAAATGCCAGCCATCCCAACCATGGTGGGTGGAGCTGACACACAAAGACACCAAATTCTAGCCAGACTAAGCTACACAATGGGACCTTTCTCAGGAAAAAAAAAAATGGTGGGCGGGGGTTTCTGGCAAGATGTCTTAAAGGGTAAAAGCGATTGTGCATAAGCCTGAGGGCTTACACAAGATGGAAGAAGGAACTCCACAGCTGTCCTCTAGCCCCATCATGTGCTGAGGCTTGTGTACACACACAGACATAACAACTACACACAAACACAGCAATAATAAAGACTTTGGGGGAAGGGCTGGGTCTGGAAGGAAGATAAGGGGTTCGAGGCCATTCAAGGCTACAGTTATGTTCGGGACCAACCTGGGATACACTAAATAGTAAAATTCATTCACTGGTTTTTGACACATGATTTCTCTGTAGCTTTGGAGACTGTCCTGGAACTTGCTCTTTTACTTACTAATTTATTTGAACTTGGCATTTATTTATTTGTTTATTTAGGTTTTTCAGGACAGGGTTTTCTCTGTGTAGTTTTGGAACTTGTCCTGGAACTTACTCTGTAGACCAGCCTGACCTCGAACTCAGAGATCCACCTGCCTCTGCCTTCCTGGAATTAAAGGTGTACATCACCACCGCCCATTTAAACTTTTTAGATTTAACTTTTTTTTAAATCTTTTTTTTTTTTTTTTTTTTTTTGAGACAGGGTCTCCCTACACAAGCATGACTATCCTGGAACTCACTATGAAGATCAAGACTTTACCTCCTGAGTTCTGGGATTAAAGATCTATGTGCCATCATGCTCAGTGGTAAAATAAGATTTTTAAGAATTAAAAAGGGGAAGGGGCTGGAGAGATGGCTCAGCGGTTTAGAACACTGCCTGCTCTTTCCAAAGGTCCTGAGTTCAATTCCCAGCAACCACATAGTGGCTCACAACCATCTGTAATGAGGTCTGGTGCCCTCTTCTGGCCTGCAGGCATACGTGCAGACAGAACGCTCTACACGTAATAAATAAATAAATCAAAAAAAAAGTTAAAAAAAAAAGATTTAAAAAGAGGGGTATCCTAGGTTGAAAGTTGTAGAAGGCTACAATGGCAAGGAGCACCAAGAGGAAAAAGCCCCGTTCACTGTTCAGTGGCATCTTCCGCGCTCCCCAGATTCTTCCTCTATTCCACCCTGAAACACATTCGTCCCAGAGGCTGCAGTAGGATGAGGTGGACCCAAGCCCACAGGGGTCAGAGGACGCAGCCCTGGCCTTCCACCTTGACAATCTCCTGCGTGCCACTGCCTGCACCCAGCTGGCTGGCCCACGAGCTCCCCAACTGCTGCTCTGCTTTTCAGCATCATGGTGGTGGTGGCTGGCCAAGTCCAGCTGGGTGGCCTCCAGCAGCCAGAGCACTGTCCAGGGAACTACAGTGGTACAGTTCTGGCGATGCACTGGACCTGTCTGCTGGCTGAGAGGGTGCGCATCTAGGTCTCCCATCTCCCACCTTCTCTGACCTGCTGAGGTGAAGGAGACAGGAAAACACTTGCCCAGAGGCCCACCCCCAATCCCAGGCCTAGCCCATCCTTCTCCAGGTTCTGTTCCACCTGCAGCCCCCACCTCAACCCACAAAAATGTCTCAGCTTTCACTACGAGACTTTCAAATTTTTTAAATTATTATTAGTGCACGGGGGTGGGGTTGTGTGTGTGCGCTAGTGGGTGCACCAGACAGGGCAGCATGTACCACAGAACAGCTACAGATGGTCCTTTCTTCCATCTCCACAAGGGGTCCCAGGATGACACTTAGGTTCCCAGGCTAGCAATGTAAGTGCTGTACTCACTGAGTTGTTACTGGCCTCTTCGCAGCCCAGGCTGACAGTAAGTACACACTGTTATCTCCACGTCTGAGCACGCGATGGAAATCTAACCCTGTACAGGGTCTCAGTTTTGTGGGTGTACTGGGCTTTTCTCCCACTAGTCTATGCCCACTATTTTGGGAGCTTCAGAGGGCAGAGGCTCCTAAAGTAGGACACCAGAGCCAATCCAACAGGCAGCCACCCTGGCATTGTGTCTCTGCAGGTATCAGGACGGAGCCCCCCCCAACACACACACACACACACACAAACACACACACACACACACTCAGCAACATCAGACCTTAGTGGGCCTCAAAAACTCCCACAGAGACACTTCCCCCAGTGCCATCTCACGGGAGGCTGCAGGCAGAGGCTGAACATGAGACCTGACTCATCCTTGCCATGGCAGGGGAACAAACAACTGAGGTTTTCTCTGACAAGCACAGTGTGTGGCAAGGGCTGTGGCAGGCTGCCGTGCAACTTGATGCCCTACACTACTAGCCACTTGAGGAGGCCTCAGTGAGGACAGCCTCAGGAAGCAGGTCGCTTGGCCCCCCAATTACCCCATGCAGCACTCACCGGATGGTCTCAATAATCTCATGAGCAGCATCATGGTGCTTGTCCTGAAAAAGAAAAGGCTGCAGAGTGGGCTCCGGGCAAACACACAGCGACACCCCACTCTTGTTCTGCAGTGCACACCTACAGCACCGGGACCCCACAGAGATGCTGACCCAACACATTCCCCAGAACTGGAGCCTGACTCAGAGCTTTCTCTCTCTGCACACCCAATAGGTGTCGGCAAGTCCTACAAGTCCCACTGGGCCAGTGTCCCCATTGACAGAATGGGAAGCAGACATCACAACCACTGCATCATTGTGCTATGCCTGAAATCAAGCCTGGCCCCAGCATGACCACTCAAGGCCAGATCTCAATTTGTCCCCATTAGATGAAGCCCAAGAATGATGCCAATGACACACTCAAAGACACAGAGGAAAGAACAACAAAAGGAAACAGGAAAAACAATGCTACTTCCCACCTACCTCGGCTGGCCAGTGGCGCCCATGAGCTTTCCACACACCCCCTCACTCACTGCACACTGGTCTAAGACCTTTGCCAGCCCCAGCTCCATTATGGAAGTGAGCTGCGTGATGATGAAGGCCACAGGTAACAGTGCCTCGTGAGAACAGATACCCAAACACACGAACACCATGTCTAGGTTCCCCAGAGCACAGGATCCCTCCCAGCTCTGCCAAAGTCCTGGTCATCACCCCCTGCCACAGAGGAGCTATAGATATAGATTTCCAGTGCACCCTGTCCAGTACCAGTCACAGGTCACAAGTGACAAAGAACATTTAACATAGGCCCTGAGTGTCCCCACAACCCTAAGTCTCTAGACAGGCTCCCACTGTGGTTGTGTGGAGATGACCCCACTTAGACAGGGCGTTTGTGGGGGAGAATATTAAGTATGGACGTATACCCAACAAGGCTTAGGAAGTTTGTGAAACTTCCATGATCCACAAGCGCTGTGAAAGAGACTGAAACAGGCAGCTGGCCAAGTCTTGCAGGGAACCCCAGAAATCTCTATGCTGGGGTGCTCTTTCCAGTGCTGGGCTGTCTCTGAGTCACCTATGCTCAGTAAATCACCCCAGTGAACTCACGGGTCACCTAAGCTTCACTCTGTGGGATCAGTTCTGTGGTCTATGGTTGATGCCCTGTCAGGGGTGAGGTGACAACTGCCCACGCCTCCCTTGGAGAAGCCACACAGCTAGGGCAGACTGTTACCCAAGTGCCTCACCTCTACACTGTGTAACAAGTGTGTGTTCGTATGCTACTTCTGCCACGAACACCCAGGCTCCCTTTCTCTGTCCACCAGACACTGCTGAGCACCTGGGCCACAAAACAGCAAGTATCCACCATTGCGCTGAACACCGCTGGAGAGATAGGTCTACATCATGCTACACCATACCAAGCTACTCTCCGGGTACTCAGTTGCTTATCTCAGGCAGTTCTTACAGCTCCCAGGCAAGCACATCACCACCCACCACAAGCTTAGACTCAAAAAGGTCTTAGAATTGGGGGAGGGGGGCTTAAGAGGCAGTTCAGGGGTTAGAGCAATGCTAATCCAGTAGACAACCCAGGTTCAATTCCAAGCACCCACATGATGGCTCACGACAGTCTGTAACTCCAGTTCCAGTGGATATGATGCCCTCCCCTGGTCTTCACAGGTACTACATGTACACGGTGCACAGACACATGTAGGCAACACAACTATACACATAAAATTTAAAAAAAAAAAGAAAGGAAAAAGAAATGTCTGGTAGCAAGGTTACAAAACAAAGCCTGATCTAGTGGCACACCCTGTCCCCCTAGCACTCTGAGTGGTGCAGGCTGGTGGACTGGGAATTCAAGGTCTCCTGAGCTGCGTGGAGCTCAAGGCTGGCCTGGAATAAGAAAGACTATCGAAAGGAGGGGATGGGGGCAGGCTGGGCATGGTGGCTAGGGCTGACCTAGGTAGATCTCTGTGATTTTGAGACTAGCCCAGCCTACAGAGATAGGACAGCCAGAGCGGTTACTCAAAGAAACTCTGTTTTCAAACAACAACAAAAACAATAAACTAAAATTTAAAAAAAAAAAAAAAAAGAATGGGGAGGGGAAGGGAGGAATCCACTCGGCTAGGGCGACACATTGCTGGTCTTCCTTCTATGGCCATCAACAGAGGGTCTGGAGGGACGCGCCTCAGCAGCAGATGCTCACCTGCCATGCATAAGGCCCTAGGTTTCAGCCAACACAGGAATACTGGTGCAGGCCTGTGTACTCAGGAGGCTCAGGCAGGAAGCTGGGGATTCTGAAGTCAGCCTGACCACTCACAGCCTCGCTCATGCTCTGCAAGTTTCCAACAGTATGTTCCAACCCAGCCCTTGGTTTTCTGAGTCTCAAGGTTCTCCTGCCTCTACCTCCAAAGTGTTGGCACCAGGTGTTGGGATTACCTTGTAGGGTTTTTGTTTTATTTTGTTTTTTGAGACAGGGTCTCTCTGTGTAGCCCAGACTAGCCTCAAACTCACAGAGATCTGCCTGCCTCTGCTTCCCAAGTGCTGGGATTTAAGGAGTGCACCACCACTGCCCAGCCCTTGTAGGGTTCTTGAAGCTTCCCAAGTACTGAGGACCAAGCACTATTGTTTGTTGGGGCCTACCATGTCCACAGACACTCCTGAGCTGTGCAAACGAAGAGGCAGATTCCGTTCGGCTATGGCTACACCATAGCCATTCAATGGTCTCTAGGAAAGGATAGGGAGTATTCTGGGCACAGCCCCATGATCCTGGGTTTCTGAAAGGTGCTGATCTCTTTATACTATACAGGGATGGCCCCTACCAGTCATCCTCCACTGGTTACCACATCTGACACATCAGGAATTCACTGTTGGCTGGCCAACCCATTTTATCTTTTTCTCTCTTCCAGGGCTAGGGATGGAGCCCTGAGTCTTGTGAACACTAGGATGGTCACTTACTGAGCGATTTCAGTCCTTTTTGGATTTGTAAGCAGGATCATCCATGTAGACTAGACTAGCCTGAAATGCCTAATCCTGCCCTGGCCTCCTGAGTGCTGAAGTCACGGACATGTGCCAACCACACTCTTCTCACCAACACCACAATAGTCCGAGTCTTCCACAAAACATCCAAGTGAAGCTGGACATGGTGGCACACGCCTTTAATCCCAGAATTTGGGAGGCAGAGGCAGGCCTATAGTTCAAGGCCAGCCTAGTCAACATTGTGAGTTCCAGGACAGCTAGGGCCACACAGAGAAAGAAACCCTGTCTCTAGGGGAAGGCGAGGATGAACCACTCTTATGTGGTTCCCCAAATAACATCACAGCAGGAGTTACACAGCAAGCTGTCAGAGGCTGTTCCAAACCTCCTCCTGGACTTGCTCCCCCCAGTGACTATCAGTTGCTCAGACAAAAGACCAACAGAGCCAGACAGATATACCCAGCCTGGAGAACATTTTTTTTTGGACTTGACCCTGAACTCTAAAGTCCACAAAGGGACCCAGGGCATGGCCAGCTCCTGGCCACTAATTCACAGCACACACAGAAATACTCAGCTTCCTACTGCCTGCCTTCCTGAAGGCAGGAGAGATGGGGATTCAGAGGTGTCCTTGCTCAACTACAAGGACAGAGATGAGGCCACAGAAAGCCTGTCCATCTGTGCCAGCTGCTAGCCCTGCAGGCAGAAGGGCTTTCTGCTGAACAGTTCATGCCAAGCTGGCCTCTACAGTCTTCAAGGGGTAGCAGCACCACCTATCCAGGCCTATCAAGTGACATAGGTGAGTCACTTGCTAAGAATGACTGCATGCTTACCACCAGGACACCTCCTTGTGCAAGCCACTCCTCCCTCGGGGTGTGAGGGAAAGGACAGGGGCTCAGTTACCCTTGTTTTAGGGGAGTTGAGACAAGTACTGAGGGAAAGGCAAGCAGCCCTGCCCAGACAACAGCGAGACAGGGGCACCCTGCACCCCGGCAGCTGCAAGTACCTGGCACAGGAAAACTGTAGAGAGGCCAGGAGCTCAAAGCACTTGCTCTGCAATCAGAAAGGACAGTAAGAAGTTAGGCACCCTGAAAGCATCTATAGCCCAGATGGGGTGTGGAGACTGGGTACTAGAATTTGCTAACTTCCAGCCTAGCTGAGAAGGCTCAATCATCATGTCTAGCAAAAGGCCCAGTCTCAAAGGAAGATGGTGACAGAGGACACATGGCAACCTTTTCTAGCCTGTACACTCCACAGTGCATACCTGTGCACAGTAAATTAAAAAAAAAAATCTCTTTTAAAACTACCTGGTGCATATAAATGCCCTATCAACCTTGGTGCCACACCAGTTCTTAGCCTGTCACTCCATCCTAGGATGAAGTTAAAACAAGTCCTTGCCTTAGACCTGGAACCTCCCCAAACTGAAACACTGCAAGCCAGCACAACACACACACACACACACACACACACACACACACACACGCACACGCGCGCACATAAGGTCACAGTGTGGAGCTCCATAAAAGGAGACATCAGAACAGATAATTCTGAGACAGAAAGTATATTCTTGTGTGCTAGAACAGATGACTACTCACAGGGGTGATGGACTGTTCTAGAACTAGACAGTTTAATAGCTGCCTGACCTGTGAATAATCTGCAGATCCTGACCAGCGCTTTGAATGCATGAACTGTACTAGGTGCGAATCAGGTCTTAACAGAACTGTTTGGGGTACTGAGAAGAAACCCAGGGCCTCCCAAAGGCAGGGCAGGTGCTTACTGAACTCAGAGGGTATAACACTCTCTAGTATGCACAGGCTGGGCCCCATCCCCACCATGACATAAACCAGGCAGGTGTCTGGAAGACAGAGTCAGGTGTCCATAGACACAGAGAGAGAGGGGTTGGGGAAGAGAAGGAGGGGAGAAGAAAGGAGATTGCATGAAGCTCCCTCCCCTAGTAGCTCTGCCCTGCCTATGGGATGACCACTCTACCAGCAGAGGAATCTGTGCAGGACCTCAGAGGCTATCACGTGTCTTCTCACACTTCAGCCCCAGAGGAGTTGGTATCCACACAGCCCAGACCCCTGTGTTTGTCTAAATCAAGCTAGCAACAAGGTGGGCATCTGTACTGCACAGGGCCAGACCATGTTCGGGAATCAACAAACCTGGCTTGCATTCTGGGGACCCTGGGAAAAGATGACAGGACTGCCCCAGCAAACAGAGATATGGGGCAGCTGATCTGTGCTCCGAACTTCAGGCAACAGTGTGTGGTCTTTCTGTACACCACTGACACCCTGAACTGAGTTCTGCAGGGGCCAGTGTCAGAGCCTCCCCTCTTCCAGTTGTGGCAACCACAAATGTCCCTAGACATCACCAAGTGTCACTTCGGGGACGGACCTCCTTGAGAACAGCTGGATAATCTCTTCATATGGCAGAAGTAAGAAAGTCTAAGAGTCATATATCCCACAGGAGGTGTTCCTCACTAACCTAAGGATTTCACTTTCTAAGAGTGAGGACACAGGAACATTCCTGGGTGCATGAACCTATAATTACCCCCAAATAAAATAACTTGAAGCCAGCATGACATCTCATGCCATATTCACAGCACTTGGGAGAATAAGACAGATCTGCTCAGAGTTTGAAGCCAGCCTGGGCTACTCGGTAAGTACCAAACTGCCCTAAATACAGAAGTACAGAATCAGACCACCTCAGAAAAGAAACAAAAAGGTCTAACTTGAAAAAGGGCAGTGCTTCCACAGACAGGGAAGCCCAGCTGGGGTTCCCCAGCAGCTCCCAGTCTCTTCAGGAACAAAGTTAAGTGGCCTAAGGTTGGATTTGAAAGGCAAGCGCAGAGTCAGTGTTTCACAGGGAAGCCCACCATCACCACCCCTTCCCTTCCAGGGCAGGTCAGCCCACACAGGCAAGCTAAAGGTCAACCTACCTCCTGCCCACAGGAGCAGGGATTAGCCAGGACACTCACCCGCAGAGCTCACCAGCAGAAACTGCTTTCTGAATCATACTAGGGCTGGCTCACCCTACTCACAGCACGACTCACCCAGCTACCCACAGGACTCCCAAGCTCATCAGAAGGGACATGCCACTACACAAGGCCTACTGAGTCACCAACAGGAAGGCCACCCTGGCCCTCCCTCTCAGGTTTGTTGCCTAAGCTGTCTGCCAGGCAAACAACTAAAAATGGCATCTGCATTTTTTCTGACGAAAGAGTCATTCCATGAGGACCCAGGGCCCTGAACTGCTAGAAGGATAATGGTCCCTCCCACCTGTCAGTTCTCCAAACCTGGTCCCCAAACTGGGTATTTCTGAGTGTGGACAGCATGGCTGCAGTCCTCTAAGAAGCCACTGGCACCTGCCCAGGGCCACGCCTTACTCAAGTGTGGGACTGTCACACTCAGTTCCTAATCTGCCTGTGAAGGTCCAGAGCCTGCAATGATGAATGTCTTTTTGCCTTCTGTGCATGTCCCCAGGGACACCAAAGGTAGCTTGTAGGTGCTTTCACAAAGGATTATAAAGCCAGACCAGTTTCCACACACCTGGCCTTTCGCACTCTGAGGGAAGGCAAGAGGGTGAGTCAGGGCATGCTGAGACCCCCATTTCAAAACACAACAGACTGGGAAGGACTGCAGGCAGGCATGCAATGTGACCTGAACTCCCACCTCAGCGGCAAGATCGTCTTCATGGTCCCTTCTCTCGATGCCTTGGAAACAGGATCACCTGGCAACAGGAGATTTTCTGTTTGCTTGTTTACTGGGGGATCTGATACAGACAGGGCAGGCTTCCGTGGAACTATGTAGCAAAAGCTGGTCTTGAAGGCCCGATCCTCCTACCTCTACTTCCTGGGTGCTGGAATGGCAGATCTGACACTGTGTGGAGTATGCCAGGCATTGGCAATGGCTTCCTGAGAAGCAGAACTCTCCATAAGAGCACAGGGGTAGAAGAGGACACTGTGGAGTGGCTGTCTCCACTGAGGCGAGGCTGTGTGAGAGCCAATGCCACCCCCCCACCTGCTGGCCCTTGGACAGCAATGTGACAGCCACAGCTGGAATAGGCCTGCCAGATGTCTGGGCCAGCATACTCAACTCAAGTGAGGTACAGGCCAGCAAGGGAAAGGCGCTGGCCGGTCGTTCCCACCCGCCACTGGAAAGCTAGTTCCCGCCAAGCTTCACTGAAGGCCTGATTCACACAGAGTGGGAAGTGGGCCAGTGTCACTGAGTGAACATTCATCTTCATCCCCAGGGAACAAGGTAGAGGCAAACTGGCAGCACCACTCCACTGGGGCACCAACAGGGTTGTGACACATTTTTTTTAGCCCTTCATACTCAGATATGACAACTTTAGGAATTCAGGTTGATGACTGTCCACTCAGTACAGACCTAGCAACTCAGCTCTTGGTACTCCCAGGGATTACTTCAGCTTGGACGAGTCCACATGGAGGTGCCTAGAACTCACTGCCTCTAATCTCTCTCTCTCTCTCTCTCTCTCTCTCTCTCTCTCTCTCTCTCTCTCTCTCTCTCTCTGTCTCTCTCTCTCACACACACACACACACACACACGCTGGGGTGCAAGTCCATCGCAGAAGCAGGATATCACTGAAAGTTCAAGGCCAGCCTGAGCTACAGAATGAGTTCCAGGCCAGCCACAACTGCATAACAAGACCAAAGAAATAATAGAAAAAGAAACATTGGACCAGCCCGAGCATCTTGTGACTAATAGAATAATCACCAAACTGGCTCACTGTCCAAAAGATGTTACCAAGCTAAGAAGAAAAACCAGGGACAACCCCAAGCCCTCAGACAGTGTGGGTGGGTGAGCCTCAAACACATTCTCCCTGGTGACTCTCTAGAGTCACAGGCTACATGCTGATGATCATTCATTGTACTTTCTGGGAAATACTGCCAACAGAAGACACAGAGTGACAGCCAAGAAAGTGAGAGGCAGGGAGCAAAGGGAGTGGCTCAAGTGTGCTCAACTGTGACAGTGACCACAATTCACAGAACTGTACCCTGGAAAAAGTGAATGGTGTCCCTTGAAGACGAAAAGAAGAGATGAGACTCAAATCAGAACTTTTACGTCCAAAGAGGAAAAGCCCTGAAAAGTCCGACGACCTTCCTTTCTTCCACAGTCTCACCACACAACCCTCCAGATTTCCCAAGGCCCCTTTAGGTGCCACCAACATTGGGGGACAACTTTTTCAGTTTCCCACAGTCCTTCTAGCCACAGCAACAAGAGGGAAGAACCTCTCCAATTTCTCAAACTCCTTCCAGACAGGCCACCAACCTGGAACTCAGAGATCCTCCTGCCTCTGCCTCTGCCTCTGCCTCTGCCCCTGCCCAATGTTAGGGGGTATGCTACCCTGCCCAGCATGGATACAGGCAGGCATTTTTAAATGCCTGTTACATGTGCCTTCAGCTGTGCACGTGAGGAGGCTGGAGAACTTGGGGGAGTTGGTGCTCTCCTTCCACCATGTAATAGGGATTGAACTCAGGTTTGGTAGCAAGAAGCTAGGCTGAGCCATCCTGCTGACCCCAGCGGAGTCGACAGTGAACACCTGTAGGAAATTGTTTTTCTTTTTTTGAAGACTGGGTTTCTCTGTGTAACAGCCTTGGCCATCCTGAAGCTCACAGAGATCCGCCTGCCTCTGCCTCCCTTCCGGCAGTTGCAGAAATTTTCAAGGACACGGACGGACACACACACACACACACACACACACACACACAGAGCTGCCCAATGGGAAGGCGCAGAGGTCCAGCTGCAAGGGCATCCCAGGGCACAGATGTATTCCATGGGGTCCCAGCGAGGCGAAGAAACTGACTAAACAGAACCCATGGACCATGCTTCCTTTTCTACTCAAAACACATACAGGACCCCTAGCGACAAGGACCCTGAGGTCCCCAGGCCCTCCTGGACTTCAGAACCCAGAATCCTCTGGCACTCCACTTTCTTATCAGTTTTCCAAGGCTCATTAGGATTAGAGGATGACACTCTCAATTTCCCAGGGTCTCACCTGCCCTGCCCACCAACAAAAGGGGACAACCTCCCAGACTTCCCAAGCCCCCCCCCCAGCCACGACATTAAGAGGAGGAGACAACCTGACCGTGCAAAATCTCTACCAACAGGAGGCAACGGGGCCCCAGTTCCTCATGGTCTCACCAGCCAAGTCCGCCAACATGAGATGACACACAAGGGACAAACTGAGGTGACAACCTCTCCAACATCCCAGGGCCTTCCAGCCGGGCCCACTAACATGAAAGAACAACTTTTCATAACCCTCCCGCCGTGCCACCAACATGGGGGACAACCCGATGACGTGAACGGCCAACCTCCCCAACTTCCTAAGGTACCTTTTAGCCCCTGCCCGCCAACGCCAAAGGTGACAACCTAAGAGGACATGAGAGGACAACACGAAAAGACAGCAGGATGAGACAGAGACGACAGCGTGGGGGGACATGAGGTGACAACACGAGAGAAGGTCACGAAGGACCGAAACAGAGACTAGACGCCCCCGACCTCCCAGTCCCCGTGGCCCTGCCCACAGCGTTGCCACGGACTCAAGCCCGCAACGCCCGGAGACGCGGGGCGCCAAGCCGGCGGCCGCGACAGCGCGACAGGCCGCGTCGGGGCAACGGCAGCCGCGGGCGCGGGCCAGGAACGGCCGAGGACCCGCCGCCGGCCCGGAGCCCCGGAGCCCCGCGACCCCCACCCCCGCCCTCCCCGCCAGCACTCACGTAGACCGGCAGCGGCCACGGGTAGACAGCGGGCTCGGCGCCCACTGGCGACTTGAGCCTCAGCTCCAGCTTTTCGCCCATGTCGGCGCGCGCGGCCGCCGCACCATGCTAGGCGGACGGTTGGGGGAGGGGCGGGGCCGCCGGCGGGAAGCCGGGCGGCGGGGGCGGGCGGACGCGGGGCGGACGGCGGAGGACAGACGGCCCGGCCTGCGCCTCGGCCGCCGCTCCTGTGCGGCCCCCGGCTCCCCTCTTTGTAGGAGTCACAGACCCGGGACGTCCAGCGCCGCCGCCATCTTGGTCCGGCGTGAGGAGAAGGCACAATGAGCCGGGGGGTCGGGTCGAACCACTCGGCGCGCGCGCGCGGGGGAGGCCGGGAGCCAAGAGGCGGTGCGCGCCAAGAGCCTCCGCCCGCCGCGCCGCGCGCACCACCCCTCGCACGCCACGCCCCCTTGGACTCGCCTGCCTCCGACCGACGCACGCACGCACGCACGGGGGCACGCACGTCCTCGGTTACCCTCGGACGCCCCCGCCAGCCGGAAGCGGGGACCTGGGGAAACCCTGCGGAGGGACTGGGAGGGGGAGGGGGGGGAGAGGGAAGATGGGGGGGAGAGGAGGGGCGGGAGGACGACGGGCAGTTCAATTCCCAATTTCGCAGGCTCGCTTTTTATCTTTTTCTTGTTTTCCTTCTGTTTTTCCTTTTTTTTAATTTGTCTTTTTTTTTTTTTCCTTTTTTTCTTTTTATGGATTTTTCAAGACAGGGTCTCTCTGTAGCCCTGTCTGTCCTGGAACTCACTCTGTAGACCTGGCTACCCTCGAACTCACAGAGATCCCTGCCTCCTGAGTTCTAGGATTAAAGTATGCATCACCATGACTGACTTCTTTTTATTTCTTCTTTAAAATTTTTTTCTTGCTTTTAATACAGCCTCATACTAACAAAACCTACTGAAGAGGCCAGGAATGAGAAAAGTTGTATGCCTGTAGGCTAGGAAAACTGGAGCTGTCAGCTGCTGTGGAGGAAGCGTAAACCTTTAGAAGCAGCTGCTCATTGACCCTCTGGCCTACATTCAGTTACAGGGGCAAGCAGCTGCGTAAGATAGCCAGGCTTTTACGAACATCTTGAACTAAAACCCCGTAATCAAAAGTTGTGAATCTTAGAGTGTACGGTGACTCAGCCCCTCTGACTCACCACCTGGCAAAGGGTTCCTTCTGTGGTCTCTTAGTGTCACAGTGTCAGACTGGATTCTGCCTGTGGCCCTAGGCAGCTAGAAGTTTTGGGTAGCCCATGGTGTTTGGAATAAGGTTTGCTTCTGGTTAATAGACCGGTGATCTGGTTCCCATTATTTGTGCAATCTCAGACGCAACACTATCATCCGAGCCCTTGGGAGATTGAGGCAAGGGGTCACAATTCAAGGCCCATTTGGATTACAAAGTCATTCCTCAAGACTCAAAACGAGGGCTGGGGAGAGGTTTCAGCGGCTGGAAGCACTGGCTGCTCTTCAAGAACCTGGATTCAATTCCCACTACCCACACTAGCGCACTACTATCGCCACTGCCACTCCGATTGCAAGGGTTCCAATACCCTCTTCTGGCCTCCAAAGGCACCAAGGAAGCTTGTGGTGCATAAACATAGATGCAAGCAAAATATTCAAATACATAAAAAAAAAAGAAAATTCAAACCCCCATAAACTAGTCAAGTGGGTGTAGCCCGCACCATAAATCCCGAGGCTCAGTAGGCAGAGGCAGATGGTCTCTGTGAGGGGAAGACCAGCCTTGGCCAACCAGGGCTATATAAGAAGACCCTGCCTGTAGATAAATAAATATTCAAATTGGAGCTTCCCAGCTTTGAAGTCCTCATTATACAAACAAAACAAAATTATTCTCAAACTTTCACAGAACAATAGGGAGAGAGCTAGAAGCCAAAAGGTCTTATAATTTCCTCGGTCCCTCTGGCTTTCTTGATTGATTTCCTCACAGACCAGTTTCAACCTTTTGTTTGTTTGTTTGTTTTCTGTTTGTTTTTTCAAGACAGGGTTTCTCTGCCTAACAGTCCCACCTGTCCTGATGAAAGCCCTGAATAAATCCAGACACCCCCCACCCCACCCCACCCCCGCAGGAAGAAAATAGCCAAAAATCTAAGCAGGAAGAGAAGAATCAGAAATTTAGGATTAGCCGGTTCAGTGACTGTTTCAGGAACTAGCTGAAGATAAAGTTAGATTGTAATCTTGAGAATAATCGTGAGAAACAGGGAGTTGCCCCCTTGTGATTATCATTGTTATTTTGGGATACTGTGTTTCAGGAACTAGCTGATTATGACCCCTAGAGTGATCTTGAGAGGCAGGGAGGTGCCCCCTTGTGATCATCACTGGTATTTTCGGAATTTTCTACACCCTCCGTGCCCCTTTCTGATCACTGGGCTGTGGTTTCTTCCCTTAAAAACTCCTCCCGGTCACTCAGGTCACTCAGGGTCGAACTCTTCCCCTGCATGGGTTAGGTGTCTCTGCCCCAGTGCACTGGTTCCCATCTCATCAATTAAACCTCGTATGATTGCTGCAAGGACGGTCTCTCATGAGTTACTGGGGGGTTGTGTTATCCCGAGACTTGAGTGAGAGTCTCCCCACACTGGGGGTCTTTCACTGGAACTAGCTTTTGTAGATCAGGCTGGCCTCCAACTCAGAGATCCGCCTGCCTCTGCCTCCTGAGTGCTGGGGTTCCCGGCTCCAGTTCCAATCTTTCCAGTACCAACGTTCCCTCCTTCACAATCCTTCTGGAGAGACGTTCCCTGCAGGGGAGCTGGTGACAACTCAACAGATATTTTTAGAGAGCTGTGCCCCTCTTCCTGCTTTTCACAGAGGGGTTTGACCAGGCCAGGTGGTTCACATTCTAGCATTCGCTAGCCCCAAAGAGGAGGACCAATAGCTAGAAGCCACACTGAGCTACCGAGTGAATTCCAGGCCAGCCTGGGCAATTTCATGAGACCCCATCTCAAAATGTTAAAATGATATATAAAAAGGCTTTGTAACTTTGACTCCAGGTGACGCGAGCACTTTGCCCAGCGTGGTAACATATATATGTTGCCCAACGCTTAGAAGGCCAAGGCAGGAGGATGTCTGTGAGTTCCAGGACAGACAGGGCTACACTTAGCAACCCTGTTTGGAATAAATAAATAAATCAGAAACATTTGCTTAGGTTGCTAAACCCCAGGCCTCAGCTGAGCGCAACCCGCTTTACTAAGCTCTTCCTAGCTAAGTTGCTTTGTTGTTTTATTTCTTGGCTTCTAGGTTTGATTTTGTTTTCTTGTTCTACATTCTTTTTTCTTAGAGACAGAGAGGCACTCACTGTGTAACCGTGAAGCTCGCTCTGTAGGCCAGGCTGGCCTTGAACTCACAGAAAACAATTTGCCTCCTCCTCCTCCTCCTCCTCCTCCTGAGCTCTGTGATTAAGGCATGAGAAAGAGCTGTGATCATTTTTTTTATCTGATCTAATTCCTCACCCCCTCCAGGAAGGAGGTCCAATCCTGTTGCTCTGTTACTCACTTTCCTTATTTGATTTGATGTTACTCCAAGAGATCCAGGGCCGCCCTCTTCCCTTCTTGGGTATGGATCTCTACATTTCCCTGTTTGCCCAGAGTGACTCCATCTCTACCCACAAGACAGTATCCCATCACTGTGGTCCCTAAGACAATTCCGTGGTCTTAGAATTTCCTAGGTCCCTCGTGCTTTGTTTGCTATAGGTAAGGAGGGAAATTGGTACCTCCAGGAAGCTAGGCTAGGACACCATCACTAAACCACGCCCCCAGCCCCCCCTTCACTGGTAGTGGGGCTACCAGATACGCCTCCAGATCCTCACTGGGGATCTAGGCAGGGGCTTCACCCTGACCAAGCCCCAGTCTTGAATTTTTGAGATATAATGTCCCTAAGCTGCCCAAAAATGTTTGAATTTATGATCTCCCTGCCTCAACTTCCCAAGTGCTAGAATGTGGGGGGTTATGTACTGGGATGTGGGGGAGAACATGCAGGACCTCAAAAGGACACCCCACTGTGTGATGACTTTACTCTTTGTTATCCACCTCAGTCATCATCTGAAATAAGCAAAGTTCCCCCACACTGTGGTTCCAAGAGGGAGAGGGAACCCCCCCACCACTGTAGGTCCAGAGGGAGAGAGAACCCCCCCCACCACCACTGTGGGTCCAGAGGGACAGTGAACCTCCCCACTGTGGGTCCAGAGAGAGAGGGAACTCCTCCACTGTGGGTCAAGAGGGAGAGGGAACCCCCCCCCCCACTATGGATCCAGAGGGAGAGGGAACCCTCCCACTGTGGGTCCGGAGGGAGAGTGAGTCCTTCCGGTGGTGTTTCCCCCCCCTGTCTTTGAAGTTTCTCTGAGCTTCCTACATTTCCTTGGTCTCAAGGCTGTTGGCCGGCTGTGCTAATTTTGGGCTTAGAGCCCACAGGATTGTGTGAGTCACATCTTAAAATAAACCTCTGTCTCTATATCTGTGTGCACTCGGCTCTATTTCTGGAAGCCTGAGTAATAACTAAGGAAGACGACGGGGGTTTGCGCCCAGACACTCCCTCCCAACCAACACTGTGCCTGTTTTCCCTGCACTCCTGAGGCTGAGGTGGAGGATCGAAAGTTCCAGCAAACACCAAACCTAGGATTAAGCGGGGGGGGGGGGGGGGGGGGGGGGGGGGCTGACTTAGCATTCCCGAAGTCCTGGGTCACATCACCAGCAATTCCTGACAGGGTGTGGTGGCATAGCCTGCCAACCCGGCCCTGGGAAGAGAGGAGGCCATAGCCTGCCAGCCTGACCGTGGGAAGTCAGGAGGCCAAGGCTATGCTCAGCTACACAGTGACCTCGAGGTCAGCCTGGGCTAGAGGAGACGTGTCTTTTAAAAAGAGGGGGACTTGGGGTGGAGGTTCCACCGAAAAAGTGTTTGCCACAGAGCTAGGACCCCCAGATCCCGTGTCAATGCTGCATGGGCATGGCAGCTAATCCTAGGACACAGGAGGCAGACGCGGCACCCTAGAGGAAGCCAAGCTACAGCTTCAGTGCCTAAGGTGGAGGGGATTGGGGAAAGACAGTGGACCTTGAGCTCAGACCTCCACACATACCTGATGTCACATCACACAAACATACACACAAAAAAGAAAAAAAGAAGGCCTGGGAAGATGGCTCAGTTGGTAAGGAGTTTATCTTGCAAAGACAAGGTTCCCAGTTTGGCCCTGGCACTACACACGAATGCCAGCCCAGTGTGGTGGCCACTAACACCTGAAATTTAGGACCTGGGAAAGCAGACTCAGGAGCTAACCTGGTCTAATTAGTGAGTTACAGGCTAAGAGATACCCTGGCTCAAGAGTGGGTTAAGCCCAGCAGCAGTGAGGCACACCTTTGATCCCAGCATCAGAGGCAGAGGCAGGAGGATCTCTGTGAGTTTGAGGTCAGCCTGGTCTACAGGGCTAGTTCCAGGACAGTCAGGGAAGGGTTATTACACAAAGAAACCCTGTCTTGAAAAACTAACAAAGGGGGGCTGGAGAGATGGCTCAAGAGCACTGGCTGCTCTTCCAGAGGACCTGAGTTCAATTCCCAACAACCATAGGGTGGCTCACAGCCATCTATAATGAGATTTGGTGCCCTCTTCTGGCCTGCAGGCATACACGCAAGCAGAACACTGTGTGTATGTGTGTGTGTGTGTGTGTGTGTGTGTGTGTGTGTATACATATAATAAAGAAACAAATTTTTAAAAAAGAAAAAAGAGTGGACAACATTCCTAAACATCATAACTGAGGCTGTCCTCTGACCTCCACATCTGCACCAACCCCCCCACATGCTCCAACTTCCACACCCCACCCACCCATCTCGATATACTCTGACCTCCACACTCACAGAAAAGAAAACGGGGCCCGGAGAGATGGCTCACCATTATGAGCACTGGCTGCTCTTGCAGAAGACCTGAGTTTGGGGTCCAGCACTCACATTGTGGCTCACCACCATCTGTAACCCCAGTTCCAGGGAATCTGATGCCCCTTCTGCTCTCTGCAGGCGCTGCATGCATGTGGTGCACAGACATGCATGCAGGCAAAATACACAAAAATAAATCTCTTTTCTTTTTTAACCAGCCTCACAGAAGCTTAAGGGATGCTGGCTTCTGTTCTCGTGGGTAGCATGCCTAAGGACAAGCTAGCTTCAGTGGCTGGCTCCAGGTGTCACAGTGACAGGTGGGAGGATAGAGGTTGAGAGTCAATGACATTTTTTGTTTCATTTTTTTTTATTTTTTATTTTTTTTTGAGAGTCAATGACATTATGACTGCAGAACACAGTCTCTTCCAGATCCAGACCCCCTGTCCCTCCCAGCCATGTCTGTCTGTGCAAGACTGTATGTCACTTAACACCTGACTGGGATAACTTCCTGATGGAGGCAGCTTAGGGAGAGGGAGGGTGCTGGGTTCCTGCTTGGGAAGTTCTGGTGACAGGGACGATGTGAGGTGGCATGTCACATTGAATGTCGCCTTAGTGGTCTGCATAGACATACATGCAGGCAAAGCCCTCAAACATATATAAAACACATACACACACACACACACAGTCTGGTAGTAGTGGTGCATGTCTTTAATCACAGTACTGAGGAGGCAGAAGCTGGTGGACCTCTGTGGATTTGAGGCCAGCCTGGTCTGTGTAGCTAGTTCCAGGACAGCCAGAACAGGGAAAAAAAATAGTCTGAAAATAATTGGATTAATTAAGTTAAATAAATAAATCTTTAAAATGTTAAAAACTAAAACAAACAAACCAACTAACAACAACAAAAAAAATCTGTGGTGAAACATTGCAACCACAAGTATTGTGGGGAGGAAAGGGTTTATTCCATTCTGTAGCTGGAGTAGTCACCCCCGGAAAACAGAATGGGAACCAGGAGGCAAGAGCAGGAGTGGAGCTGCAGAAGAGGGAGTGCTGTTGACTGACTGGCTCCTCGTGGTCGGCTTTGCCTACTGGACCCCCATATCAGTCATCAGTTAAGAAAATGCTCCATAGGGCCAACCCATTGGGTACCTTCTCAATGGATGCTCTCTCTTCCGAAAGACTCTGGCATGTGTCGAGCTGACGTAAAACAGACCAGCACAGAACCACCACCTCACCCAAGGCTGTGGAGACAGCTCAACTTGAGTGCTTGCTGGCAGGCCGGGAAGTCCATCTCTGAGACCCACATAGTGGAAGGCATGAACCGACTTCCTGAAGTTGTCCTCTGACCTCCTCGTATGCACGAGCATATACGCCGTAAATAAATAGAGTTCATAAAAGGTGTGTCCTCTGACCTCCTCGTATGCGCGAGCATATATGCCGTAAATAAATAAAGTTCATAAAAGGTTGTGTCCTCTGACCACATACATACGAGCATATACGCCATAAATAAATAGAGTTCATAAAAAGTTGCTTAATTTTAAGTTGTTTGTTTGTTTGTTTTGAGGCAGGTTTTCACTGTGTAGCTCTGTCTGTCCTGGAACTCACTTTATGGACCAGGTTGGCCCTGAACTCACAAATATCCACTTACCTCTGTCTCAAGCATCCACATACGAAGGCCAAAGGCCAACCTTGGTGTGGTTCCTCAGATTCTTCCCTGAGTGCTGGGAAGATTACAGGCATGCAAAACTCACTATGCTTGGAATTTTTTTTAAAGAAAAAAAAAACTTTTTAAAAACAATCAAATACTGACCATGCGGCAGTGGCACATTCCCTTAATCCCAGCACTTGGGAGGCAGAGGCAGGCAGATCTTTGTGAATTTGAGGCAAACCTGGCATACAGAGCAAGCTCCAGGACAGTCAAGGACAAGCAAATACTACAATACAAAGAGAAACTTTATGTCAAAAAACCAAATAAAAACAAAAATAAACAAATAAATAGATAAACAAATAAATAAATAAGAATTAAATACTAGAGGGTTGGTAAAGACCCTGCCATGAAGTCTCAAGGGCCTGAGTTTGATCCCCAGAACCTACAATAGATCCCAGGGAGGCAGAGACAGAAGGATTCGCTGGCCAGAGGCACTGTCTCCAAAAACAAACTGGACAGAATCTGAAGAACCACACCAAGGTTGGTCTTCGGCCTTCGTATGTGGATGCTTGAGCAAATGTGCACAGCGAATCTCGTTTTGTCAGTAAGGATGCTTGGGGAACAGGAATTAGCAAGACGAGGGGACGGGGGAGTCCGGCCCCCAGATGCTCCAACGTTGCCTTGGAGAGGCAAGAGCCCGGGAAATTCAGCACCACGGAGAGCTCCACCCCCTCTGCCTGAGGAAGACCGTGTTCATCTTCCTAAAGGAACCCCAAGGAAAAGGGCAGCAGCAGGCTGCCGACTTTACTGTGGGGAGAGGGCCTCCTGAAACTGGAGGTACAGACAGCCTTGAGCAGCCTTGTGGGTGCTGGGAATCGAATCTGGGTCCTCTGGAAGGGCAGTCAGTGCTCTTAACTGCTGAGCCATCTCCAGCCCCATGTTCTTTTTTAGACTTATTTACTTTGTGTGTATGTGTGTTTTGCCTGCTGGTGCCCAGAGGCCAATGGAAATCAGATGTGAGATCCCCTGGAACTGGAGTTACAGATGATTGTGAACCAATATGTGGGTGCTGGGAATTGAACCGGGATCTTCTGAAAGAACAGCAAGTGTTCTTAAACAGTTGAGCCCTCATCTCTCCAGTGCCCCTGACCCCACCAATTCCTTTGTTGTTGTTGTGGCTGTGAGACAAGGTTTCTCTGTGTATCCCTAGCTGACCAGGAACTCACTATGTAGACTAGAGGCCTCCACCCACAGAGATCCTCCTGCCTCTGCCTCTGGTGTTCTGGGTAAAGGTGTGCGCCACCACACTTGACACTCACATAGATCCTCCTGCCTCTGCCTCTGGTGTTCTGGGGTATAGGTGTGCGCCATCACACTTGGCACCTTTTGTTTGTTGAAATCTTTTTTGTTTGTGTGTTTGTTTTTGATTCGTTTTTCTAAATAGGGTTTCTCTGTAGCTTTGAAGCCTGTCCTGGAACTAGCTCTGTAGACCAGGCTGGCCTCGAGACAACTAAGACTTACTTGCCTCTGCCTCCTGAGTATTGGGATTAAAGGCATGCGTCACCACTGCCTGGATTATTTTGTTAAAATATTATTTTGGTTATGTGTATATGTGTGTGGGTGTGTGTGCATGTAAACTGGTGCCTATGGAGGCTGGGGCAAGGAATAGTTCTGGGGCTGGAGTTACAGGTACAGGCCCATGTGTGTTCTGGAAACCAAAGTCCAGCCCTCTGCAAGAACAGTATATACTCTCAGTGACTGAGTCACCACCCAGCCCCCTTCTGGATGCAATGCAACAAGTTCTGTTACTCTCTTGAGACTGTGAGTGCCCCTACATGATGGGCTATAGCCTGGAACTGCAAGAAAAACAAGCCCTTTGCCCATCAAGTGACTTTGCCTGCATATCTTATCTTTAGTAACCAGAAAAATTCCAGAGACATTGGGCAAACACACTACTGCAGTCATAGCCCCATGCAATACTTAGAGAGTCCACATGAATGGTTGTAACTGGACCTAATTCTGCCCATGATGATGTGCCAATGACATATTATAACCAGCCTCGGTGGGAGCGTTTATACCATAGACATTGGAAAAAGTAGCAAGTGCATCCCCATCCTAGGAGCCAGGCAACAAATATGCACTAACTGGCCCTGGAGTAAGTCAAAGCTTGGATCCAAAAAGAGCTAAATTGAGATCAGAGCCATCCGTTCCTGGAGGAACTGCAGGAGAGGGTAGATGTTTTGGCTACATAGCTTGAGAAGGGGCTGTGTTATGTAGGTCTACTCCAACTCTTGATGACTGGTACACCAGGCTTCCAGATCATTGCCGTGCAAGGGCTCCAACCATGTGAGGCCCTGGAAGAGAATCTTCCCTGAGAATGGGTGTGCAGAGGAGGAGCTGGTTAATGAGCTTTAATTCTCCTAGCCTTGGCTTCTTCTTCTTTTCTTTTCTTTTTTTTTTTTGGTTTTTGGTTTTTAGAGACAGGGTTTCTCCATGTAACCCTGGCTGTCCTGGAACTTGCTTTGCAGACCAGACTGGCCTCGAACTCACAGAGACCCATCTGCCTCCTGAGTGCTGGGATTAAACGTGTGTGCTGCCACCACTCGGCACCTTTGTTTTTTCTTAAAAATACTTGTTTTATTTTGTGTGTGCATGTGTGTGTCTCAGTGTATGTATGGAAACTGACCGTCAGAGGTCAGAAGAGAGCCCATAGGAGTCCCTGTCCTGGAGAACAAGATGAACATGACCATCTGAGCTACGTAGCTGTTGCTGAATAAAACACTGCCCAAAACCACACAGGAAAAACCAGTCCCCTGGGGGAAAGCAGGGCAGAAGCTCAAGGCAGGAGCTTGAAGCAGGCCTGCTGGCCACTCCACATAGTGGGCATGGGGGGCGCTCGTCAATTAACATGCCCACTGTCCAGGTTGGGGTAAGGAGTCCCTCAGTTGAGGCCATCTTCTCAGGGGGTCCCTGGGTTGTGTCAGTGCTAACTAGGGCAATGACCTTGCCCTACCTTCACAGGATCGATAAGAAGAGCCCACACCGCCATACTATGGCCACTCAGTAAACGCTCCTATAGGGCAATGGCTCATTGGCCCCTACTAGCCAATGCGGCCCGTCTGCATGCACACTCCTTTAGCCCCACGAACTTTGTCAACACTCCTCCACAGGCCGGGCTACTTTTATTCATTTATTTTATGCTTGAGCTCGAACTGAGGGCCTTTTCCATGGACAAGCTCAAGACTGAGCTGTGTCACCAGCCCCTGAACTTCTGTTGACCTTCACTTTGTCCCCACATCTGCTCGCGCTTCCCAGAACTTTCTTTTTCCTCTGAGTATCTCCTTGATCTCTATTCATTGCTGAAGTTGGAAAAAAGTAGATTCCTAGTATGGTGCTGAGAGGATGGGCAGATGCATGGGTGGATGGGTGGAAAGGTGGATAGGTGGATGGGTGTGGAGGTGGGTAAATATGTGGACAGGAGGGTGGGTAGGCGGGTGAGTAGATGGATGGGTGGATTGGCGCGTGGATGGATGGGTGGGTGGGTGGGTGGGTGGGTGGATGGATGGATGGATGCGTGGGTGGGTGGATGGATGGGGTGAGTGGGTTTTTGATGAGTAGGAGGACAGAATCTTTGTAGATGTGTGAAGGATTCAGGGCTGAAGTGTCATTGATAATAGAGCCCTGAACATCTGACCAGGTCAGTCTGCCTAGGTTGTCACCTCTGAGCCTGGCCAGCACTGCCCTCTACTGGCCACAGAGGGCTGTATATCGTGCCTAAGCTCCCAGATGTCAGATCTGTCTGTCAAATGCTCTTCTACCATCATTAACTCAAATTGTTTCTTTTTTTGTTTTTATGTGTCAAAATTGAGTCTCGGTTAGGCCAGGCTGACCTTCAACTCTTGATTCCCGCTGCCTCCTTGTAGAGTGCTGGCACTAAGAGGCCTGCTTCTGTGGAGTTTGGGTGGAACCCAGTAACTTCAGCCTGCTAGGCAAACACTCTGCAAGGAACTGTAGCTCCAGACGTTAGAACCTGTACTCAACAGAGTCTCTTTATGTAGTTGTGGCTGGTCTAGAACTTACTATGTAGACCAGGCTGGCCCAGAACTTAGAGAGATCCTTTTCCCTCTGCCTCCCAAGGCTGAGATTACAGATGTGGGTCATCACACCTGCTTCATTTTGAGGTTTTTAAGATAAGGTCTCATGTAGCCTTTAATTTACTATGTAGCCCAAAAGAAACCTGAAGTTCTGCTCCTCTTGTCTACAACTCTTAGGTGATAGGATGTTGGGCCTCATTATCACACCAGGCTGGCTTTCCTTCTCTCTTTGTTTATTTATTTTGTGTAATTGCAGAGTCTCTCATCTTCTTGCCTCGGTTTTCTGGGTGTGAGCTGCCATGCCCAGCTATATTTACCTGATGGATAGAGATTTGTCTGCATGACACCAAGTCCTGAAATTCAACGTGCAGTTCAGGCTGTCTTCAAACTCTCAGTGGTCCTATTGCCTGGCTCAAAGTAAAATGCTATTCAAGCCAGGTGTGATGACTGTTGCCTTTAGTCCCAGCGCTTTCCCAAGGGAGGCAGAAGCAGGCAGATCTCTGTGAGTCCGAGGCCAGCCTAGTCCACACAGCGAGTTCCAGGACAGCCCGGGCTACACAGGGAACCCCCGTCTGGAAACACAGGGCTTGGATGAGAACGGCCCCATAGGCTCATAAGCTTGAATACTCGGACCCTACTTTCCAGGATTGTCTGGGAAGCATTAGGAAGTGTGGCTTTGTGGGAGGAGGTCAGTCACTGAGGAGGGGCCTTGAGGTCTTAGAGACTCTCGCCATTCCCAGTGTCTTTGCATCCTGTTTGTGGTTCAAGAGTTGAGAGCCCTCCTGTTCCTGACACCATGCTTTTGCTCTGCCTTCAAGGACTCTAACTTTCTGACCATAGGCCTCATTAAAGATCTCTTTTAGCGGAGCAGTGCTGGTACTGTTATCCCTGCACTCAGGAGGCAGGAGCAGGTGAATCTCTGTGAGTTCAAGGCCAGCCTGCTCTACAGAGTGAGTTCTAGGACAGCCAAGCCAAGAGAGACCCTGCCTCAAAACCAATATTTCTTTTACAAGCTGCTTTGGTGATGATGTTTTTCACAGCAACAGGAAAGTGACTAGGTCAATGTATGTGCCACTTTTGTGCCTGGTGCCAGAGGAGGCTAGAAGAGGGCTATGGATGCCCTGCAAGTGGAGTCACAGACAACTGTGAGTCACCCTGGGGGCGCTGGGAATGAACCCAGGATCCCCGGAAGAGCAGCCATTTCTCCAGCCCCACTTTTTTTTTTTTGGTTTTTCGAGACAGGGTTTCTCTGTAGCTTTGGAGCCTGTCCTGGAACTCGCTCTGTAGACCAGGCTGGCCTCGAACTCACAGAGATCCGCCTGCCTCTGCCTCCCGAGTGCTGGGATTAAAGGCGTGCGCCACCACCGCCCGGCTCCAGCCCCACTTTCGTCATTTATTTTTCAGTATTGGGGATTTAATCTAGGGCTTCGTGTATGCCAGACTCACTATGAGACTCACTTCTGAGCCATTCACCTTAACCCCTCACTGAGGTTCTGAGAGGAAGTCTACACCCTGATCCTGTACTGTACCCAGTCTCACAGGGGCTTTCATGATGGATGACCACGCCCCCAGCCCCTCATGGGGGGATTTGAGGCAGGGGCATTACTTCTGTGTCAGTTCCCAATCTTTACGTTCACATTTGTGTATAGCCATTACAGTATTCAAGACTGGCCCTGAACTTCAGATTCTCCTACCTCTACCTCCCGAGTGCTAGAATGACAGGGAGGTTGATGGCGTGCAGGGAAAGGAACCCAGAGCTCTGCCTTGGGAGCCTCTGTTGGTATTTGTTGGTTTCTTTACAGCCCAGGCCGTCCGGCACCCCCGACGCTCCAGTCACAGCCTCTGGACTGCCGTTATGACTGACTCCTGACAACGATTCCCGCCGCGTCACCTCTTAGATTCAGAAAAGACAGAGCTGGAAGGATACTTCACCAGGAACTTGCGGAATAAGTTCCACGTGGGAGCTCCGCCCTCACATCGCCGCGCCCACACCAGACCACGCCCACTGCTGTCGTTTCGTGGCGTGGGGAGCCCGCCCCCCAACAATTGGCGTCCGCCTTAGGAGGCGCGGTTAGAACACCTGTGGGGTGCTGCTCACCAATGAGACTTCAGGGCGCTGCACAGGAAGGGGCGAACCGCAAGCTGGCCCAGGGCGGTGTCTGCTTTCCTATTGGGTGGCGTGTGGTTGTCAAGGAAACTGCGGTGCGGGGGCGGGGCTTCCTGGTAGGGCGGGCCTTCCGGGACGCCGAGGCTCTCCGTCAGCTGACCCACCGCCATTTTGGCCGCCATTTGCGAACGGCCCTGAGCTTGGGGGTGAGGGGGCTGCGGCGGCGGGGCCTCCTTCGCCGCCCCTCTCCTCGGACTGGTCTCGGGTCGCAGCCGTCGCTCTGGCCTCCACGTCACCCGCTCCGCGGCGGCCGGAAGCGCAGCGCGTCGCGCGCCCGAGGTGTGGTCGCCGCGTCCCCGCGCCTCCCAGGGCCGCGGCGCCGGCGTTCCCCTCGGAGGCCGCAGCTCGCGGGCCGCCGCGATGGCCCTCAAGATGGTCAAGGGCAGCATCGACCGCATGTTCGACAAGAACCTGCAGGATCTGGTGCGCGGCATCCGCAACCACAAGGAGGACGAGGTGAGCCGGCGCGGAGCGGGGCTGCCCGGCTCTTCCCGCCCGTGGCCTCCGGCCCGCCTCGCAGGCGCCTCCTCGATCCCCTCGCCATTCTCGGCCTGCCTGCTCGAGAGCCGCAGCTCTGCGCAGCTTCGCTTGGCCTCAGTTTACCCCCCGGCAGCTCCTGTCGTCTTGAAACAGACGCTGCCCCAAACGGCTCCGGTGTCTCCTCTGGCCACTCCCCGGGCCTCCACCTTGTCCACTAGGAGCCAGCGCTGGCCCAGAGGCCCCAGTGTTTAGGTCTTGCAGTTGAGGCCACCCCTTGAGCCTCAGTTTACCTGCTCGCAGGGGAGCCGGCCTCCCAGAGAACTAGCGCGGCCGTGTGCGTGCTTAGGCCTAGGTTCTGGGAGCAGAGCAGTCAGGTGACCCTCCCTCCCAGGGAACCAAGGCACGGGTTCAGGCTGCCTGTCCAAGCTGCCGTCTGGGGCCTTTCGGGAAGCCTGCCAGGTCTCAGTTCCTGTCCCCCGATCGCCCGAACTACCAGTGTTTGCAGCCCGAGTCCCAGGGGTGTCCTGGAATGGGGAAGCCTAGAAGGCAGGGTGTAGGAGCGATTTTTCCAGAAGTTAAGCTGTGAGCAGGAGCCTGCTTCCTTTCCTGCCCCCCAGCCTGTGACCTAGATTAAGGAAGAAGTGAGATAGCGGCCGCCTCCCGCCTCAGTGGAAGGCCACAGGCCTGTGCAGGAAGCCCGTCCTGAAAGGGCGCACCCGTGACAAGGACCTTCTGGGCCTGGTTGCTATGTGACACAGAGTTCAGGAAGCAGACCCCTGACTGGGACGATAGCTTCTCTGTAGCGCCCCCTCTTCTGGCCGCTATGTCAGTGGAAGTAGCTGACTGGCCTGCATTTTGCTGAGAAACTTGAACTTTCCTTTGTGCTCTCTTGTGGTCTCTGCTCTGAAAGGGAGCCCATACCTCATGCCTCCTCTTCACCCGGTCAGTGAGTGTCCTCTGGGAACCCTGCAGCAGTGCCCTGCAGAGAGGTTACCTACGTTTTAGTTTGGGTTCCTCAAACAGGCTCTAGCTAGGTACATAACCCAGGCTGGCTTGAAGCTCATGATTCTCCTGCCTCAGCCTACTCAGTGCGGGGATGACTGATTCTTAGGGGCCTGTGTTGTGCTTTGCTCTTCATGATCCCTACCCCAAGGTGCGTGTCTTCATTGGGAATTGGTGTGGATGGACGGTGCCCGCCCTACAGGTGTCCATGGAGGCGGTTTTATATGTATTTTCACACGTGTACAGTGGAGGAAGTGCTTTCAGTAGTGCAGAGCCGGGCCTGTGCAGAAAGCCCTCCAAGGCCTCATCTACATGGCTTCTGCCGCTGGCCGCCTGGCCATTCTAAGATTGGTTGGGAGCCTACCTTTAACTGCTAAGCATCCCTCCTTCTTGGAGACCATCCTGCTCCTGCTTGGGGACCATTGTCAAGGTCCTGAGTGTGTTGTCAGGGGCCCAGCACTGACTGTTGGCACTCGCTCCTTTGGAGGTACTGATGCAGGGCAGTCACTGCTGGGCAGCCTTGCAGCAGAAGCTATGCAGTGACCATCACTTGCTTGGCAGTGTGGTTGACACAGCTATCACTATGCAACCCAGACTGGCTTAGGAGCTGTAATCTTCCTGCCTTAGCCTCCCAAGTATTTGCACTCTGGAAGTTTTGTGGGTTTTCAGTTGTTTTTCAGATGATCTTTTATTTATGGTTTTTCAAGACAAAGTTTCTTGCTATAACAATCCTGACTGACCTGGAACTCACTCTGTAGACCAGACTGGCCTTGAACTCAAAGATTCACCTGCCTCTGTCTCCTAAGTGCTGGGATTAAAGGTGCACCACCACTGCCCAGCGCTCTATTTTTCAAAGGTTACTTTCCTTTATGTATTAAGTGTGTATTTGTGTGTCTTCCGTGTTTGTGGATGCCTGCAGATCCAGGTGAGAGCATTGGATCTGCCTGCAGGAGCTGTAGTTACAATTGGTAGTGAGCCTCCCGACATGGGTGCTGGCAACCAAACTCAGGTCCTCTGCAAGAGCAGCAAGCCCTCTTAACTGCTGAGCCACCTCTCGTCTCCAACCTTTAAATTCTTTTTTTTTTTTTTTTTTTTTTTTTTTGGTTTTTCGAGACAGGGTTTCTCTGGAGCTTTTTTAGAGCCTGTCCTGGACCTAGCTCTTGTAGACCAGGCTGGCCTCGAACTCACAGAGATCCGCCTGCCTCTGCCTCCCAAGTGCTGGGATTAAAGGCATGCGCCACCACCGCCCGGCTCAACCTTTAAATTCTTATCACCTCCCACCAGCTGTGACCTGGGAGACTCCAGGTACTTGGTAGAGCTCTATTATTACTAAGCTACATTCTTCATCTTTGTCTTGAGCTAGGCTTCTGTAGTGTGGAGCTGCGGGCCGCGTTCCCGCCGCCCACCTCCCAGCCACCGGCTAGCTTATGCCCCAAAATAACAACACACAAACTGTATTCTTTTTTTTTGGTTTTTCGAGACAGGGTTTCCCTGTAGTTTCTAGAGCCTGTCCTGGAACTAGCTCTTGTAGACCAGGCTGGCCTCGAACTCAGAGATCCGCCTGCCTCTGCCTCCCGAGTGCTGGGATTAAAGGCGTGCGCCACCACCGCCCGGCAAACTGTATTCTTTTAAACACTGCCTTGCCCATTAGTTTCAGCCTCTTATTAGCTAATTCTCACATCTCTTTCTTTAACCCATATTTAATAATCTGTGTAACACCATGAGTGGTGTCTTACCGGGAAAGATTCAGCATGTCTGACCTGGTGGCTGGCTTCATCGCTTCTCTCTCCCTGAGGAGAGGCATGGCAGTCTGGCTCAGAGAACAGAGACATGGCGATTTATTAACTTAGGAGAGGCGTGGCATCTGACTGAGCCATCTACCTCACTTCCTTCTTCCTGTTCTGTCTACTGTACCCACCTAAGGGCTGGCCAAGGCAGTTTGTTTATTAGCCAATGAGAATCCTCCATCAGGCTTCACTAGTAACCCTGGCTGGCCTCCAGCTTGCTCAGATTCGCCTGCCTCTGACTCCTGAGTGCTAGCATTAGAGGTGCGCTGTGCTTGCTTGTCCTCCTGTAAAACTTTGTGTTGTTTTTTTTTTGTTTTGTTTTGTTTTGTTTTTCGAGACAGGGTTTCCCTGTAGCTTCTAGAGCCTGTCCTGGAGCTAGCTCTTGTAGACCAGGCTGGCCTCGAACTCAGAGATCCGCCTGCCTCTGCCTCCCGAGTGCTGGGATTAAAGGCATGCGCTACCACCGCCCGGCCTTGTTTTTTTTTAACACACTTTTGATGTTAAATAAGAACAGAAAGCATCCTTCCCACTCAACTCCCCCCCCCCCTTCAAAGCAGCTACTTCCATAGCAGGCATGAGGCCTTGGCCTCTATCCTAGGTACCTTGCAGAAAGTCAGAAAGAAAGGAAGGAAGGAAGGAAGGAAGGAAGGAAGGAAGGAAGGAAGGAAGGAAGGAAAACAAAAGCTTACACTACAAAGTACACCCTGGAGTAAGTTTTTCTGCAGGTCTCCAAACATTCAGCTGTATTTAGCTCAGCACCTTCTGTAAGCTTTCCCTGGGCACTGGCCGGTCTGTACAGTGCAATCAGGCCAGCCTAGTTGTTTCTGAAATGCTGGTGTAGCTATCTCATGGGTTTTTAGCTGTTTCCCTTTAATGGAATGTTCCACGGGCTGGGTGGAGACATGTCTTCTCTGTGGCAATGTCTATAGAGCTAGGATTTCCAGAAGATATCCCTTGCTAATGTTGGTACTGCTCCATTGCCTGGCTTTTGGAAGTTTCTAGGATCAGAAGTGCTCTCTGGTACTTGTGGCACCCCATTAGTGACTGATGGTGACATCCCAGGTGACTCTCAAACATCCTCCCTTGCTCAGAAAGGAGGTACATGCATCTGTACCCTGTGTGTCAAGGCCCCTGCCATTCTGCTCTAGCTGGTGACCAGGCTTCATTCACCACTATAGTCTGGCCTTGTTGGACTTGGCTATCACCATAGCATGTTTCTGTCTAGCCACCCACAGGTGTGTGCAGTCCTGTCCTCAGGGTCAGGGGCTGCTCCAGGTCCTGGGTTGGACTTCTTGAAATAAATACTAGCCTGGCTCCTTGACAGGTTGGGAGCTCATGGCTGTTGCTGTGACCTGTGCTTGACACTGCCTGTGTCCTTTGCTCTGCCTTGGCCATTCTTTTCCTGCTTATTTTGTGCCCAGCACAAATGGCTGATACTCTCATTTTTTTTTAAAGATTTATTTATTTATTATGTATGCAAGGTTCTGCCTGCATGTATGGCTGCACACCAGAAGAGGGCACCGGATCTGATTACAGATGGTTTTGAGCCACCATGTGGTTGCTGGGAATTGAACTCAGGACCTCTGGAAGAGCAGTCAGTGCTCTTAATGGCTGGATGCTCTCTATTTTTTACTTTTAGACAGTGTCGCTGTGTTACCCAGGTTTGTCTTTTTGTGATAGTAGAACTTTTGTGCCAGTTCTTTTTTTTTTAATATTTATTTATTATGTATACAATATTCTGTCTGTGTGTATGTCTGCAGGTCAGAAGAGGGCACCAGACCTCATCTCAGATGGTTGTGAGCCACCATGTGGTTGCTAGGAATTGAACTCAGGACCTTTGGAAGAGCAGGCAATGCTCTTCACCACTGAGCCATCTCTCCAGCCCCTGTGCCAGTTCTTTATAGGCGTGTTTTTTACCCCTGAGCTGCATCTCTAGTCCTCATTGAGGGGGTTCTAGGCAGGGGCTCTACCCCTGACCACACCCCCAAACTACTGCTGGGGGAATCCTGGTCTTGGGGGTTTCTACCTCTGAGCCACACTCCTAACACTGTCTTTTACTTTTCATTTTGAGATGGGTTATGCAGAGTTGCCCAGGCTGAACTTGGCATCAAGATCCTTCTACGTCGACTTCTTGATTAACTCAAAGGACAGATATTGGAATCCCTTTGGATTGTGTTTCCTTTGCTCAGTTTGCTTGCTTATACAGAGGCTTTAGCTCCCCCCTAGGACTTCTCTTTGTAAGTTAGGCTTCCTATGCTGCTATCTGGGTTCCATGTAGTCTCCAGACGTCACCTGTCACCTTACTTCCCAGGCTCCCTGCACATCCACATTCCCTTTCTGTGTTGCAGGTGGGGCCAGTTCTCCATCTCTTGGTTTCTCCGCTGTAGCCATGGGAGCCACAGCTCCTGGCTCAGTCTTGCTCCCACTTTGGGTGACTTGGGTGCCCTGAGATGACTTTTTTTCCACAAGAGGGGCCCATGTGAGACCTGTGAACACATGCCCTCCTGTGACAGAAGGAATTCTGCAGATGGGATCAAATTGAGGATCCTGAACTGGGCATCATCTTGGATCATCTGGACCCGTCTAACCATTGGGTCCTCAGGGAGGCAGGAAGGGGAGACTGGCGGAGCCTGAGAGACTGCAGCAAGTTCTAGGGGAAGGAAGGAGCCCTGAGCTAAAGATATGGAGCTTCTGGATGCTGGAGCGCATAGGATGTGGGTGCTCCCTGGAGCCACATGAGTGATAGCTGTGCTCGCCTAGACAGTAACCCAAGGAGGCTCCGATGTCCTGTGATGATGTGCCCACATGGACGAGTTTCTGTTCTGAATTTGAAGTATGCCTGTCTCCCAGAACGTGAGCCATGTTGCTTGTCAGCCCCTCCTGCCACAACTGCCTGCTGGTATAGTCCTTATCGGACACTTGGGTTTTTCTGTGGTTTTTTTTTTTTTTTTTTTTTTTTTTGACAACACCCTTGCCAGGCTCACCTGGGGAACTAAGATTTCAGTACTCAACCAGAAAGTGCAAGCTGGACCATTGGTTTCTGCCTGGCTTCTCTGGGTTTGGCAGCTGCTTTCTCATCAGCCTGAGAAAGCAGCCCCCTCTTTTACAAAGCCAGGTGGCACAGAGCACACTCCTGGAAGAAGGCCCAGGCAGGAAGGTCCACCTTTAAGGCCAGCCTGGGCTACACAGTGAGGCATGTTTGCAAAGTCCATAGCTGTGGCGTAACAGTAGTGAGCAGGTGCTGGGCTGCCCAAGGCCTTGGACTTCTTCCCCAGCACCACAGAAACAAAAGTATCTGGAGAAAGTGTGTCTGCTCTGTTTTTATTTTGTCTGTCTGTCTCTTCTCTACTACTATGTTGTTTCAAGGGATCACGCTCGGGTTCAGGCTTGGCTTTCATTTCTTTTAGAGACAGGATCTCACTCTGTAGCCCAGGCTGGCCTCAAACGCAGAGATCTGCCTGCCTTCTCCACCTTTTTAAGTACTAGGATGACCGGAATGCACCTGCAGCCTGAGGAGGTACCAGCTGTGTATAGACAGGCCACAGTGTCCATGTAGAGGTCAAAGGACTGCTTGCAGAGTTTGTTTTCAGGAGCATACCTTTGTTGCTGTTGGGTTTTTTTGTTTTGTTTTTTGGTATTTTTCAAGATAAAGTTTCTCTGTAGCTTTGGTGCCTATCCTGGAACTAGCTCTTGTAGACCAGGCTGGCCTCGAACTGTTGCTGTTGTTTTGTGGTTTTTTTTTTTTTTTTTTTTTTTTTTTTTTTTTTCGAGACAGGGTTTCCCTGTAGTTTCTAGAGCCTGTCCTGGAGCTAGCTCTTGTAGACCAGGCTGGCTTCGAACTCAGAGATCCGCCTGCCTCTGCCTCCCGAGTGCTGGGATTAAAGGCGTGCGCCACCACCGCCCGGCCGTTGCTGTTGTTTTTATTTTATGTTTTGAGATAGAGTATATGGGCATGGGTATCGTGACAGTTGGGATAAGGGATGCATGTTTGTACACCATGGGCACACACTGCCTGCAGAGAGTCCAGAAGAGGGCACTGGATGCCCTGGAACTTGAGTTATAGCCCTTGTGAGCTGCACATCAGACCCTGGCCCAGTGAAAGAGCACCCAGTGCCTTTAACTGCTGAGCATCTTAGCCCCGTGCTGCTTCTTGAATTGGGAATTTCTTTTCTTTCTTTCTTATTTTTGTATGGTTTTTCAAGACAGGGTCTCACTGTGTAGCCCTTGCTGTTCTGGAACTCACTCTGTAGACTAAGCTGGACTTGAACTCACAGAGATCCACTTGCCTCTGCCACCTGAAGTTCTGGGATTAAAACCATGTGTCACCACTCCTGGCTTGTAACATGATGGGGCCAGGCCTGCTTGTTGGGGTTTCTGTCCCGCCCAGGACCCCACAACTAACAATCCCCAAAGAAATAACACAGAGATCGTTTAAGTTATAAAGCTGATTGGCCCATTAGCTCTAACCTCTCACTGGCAAACTCTTTCATCTTAATTAACCCATTTTTTTTTTATCTATGTTAGCCATGTAGCTCAGTACCTTTTTCAGTGGTTGCAGATCACATCCTGCTGCTTCCATGGTCTGGGCAGGAGTGAGAGGAATCAACTTCCTCCTTCCCAGAGTTCTTCGGTTTGCATTACATTATTTCTTCTTCCTGTCTGGTTTTCCCACCTTTACCTCCTGCCTGGCCAGTCAGCGTTTTATTTAAAACATGATTGACAGATTACAGACAATTCTCCTCCACCACTGGCTAAAGTGTGAGTTTCTTGTCTCTCACCAAATGGGGGCTGGTGGTTTGAGTCACTGTTTTAAAAAATATTTTCCCTCTTCTGTTTTCTTTTCCCCCTGGGATTTACACCTAACAACCTCAGCTCCTGCGCCAAGGCTGTAAAAGTCCACTGGGTGAATCATATTATACCAGAGCCCTTACACTCCTGTGTGCCCGTGTGTGGACAGGCTGGCCTGTCCATTGCTCCTGAAGTTTCTGTCTCAACCTGGGATTGCACATGTCCTCAGCACGAAGAGCGCTTTACCCACTGAGCCACATTTAATGCATTCAGTGTTGTGCCTTCATGTCTGCCTGCAGGCATCAGATTCTATTAGAGATGGTTGTGGGAATTGAACTCAGGAACTCTGGAAGAGCAGCCAAAGCTATTAGTCTCTGAGCAATTTTGCCAACCCTTTTTCTTTTCTTTTAAGATTTATTTATTTTTTGAAGTCTGAGTTCTCTGTCTGCATGTACGCCTTTATGCCAGAAGAGGGTGTCAATCCCACTATAGATTGGTTGTGAGCCAGTATTACTAGAAATTGAACTCACCGCTGCAAGAGCAGCCATTGTTCTTAACTGCTGAACCATCTCTCCAGCCCCTCTTTGTTTCTTTTTTAATTTGGGTTTTTGAGTCAGGGACTTTGCTATGTAATCCAGTCTGGCCTGGAATTTGAGGCAGTCCCTCTGCCTCGGCCTCTCAGGTACTGTGTTTACAGGCTTGCCCTACCAGACCTGGGGAGTAGAGTCTTTAGGTTGTGTTTCGGGCAACAGTGACCTTCCCTCCTGAAAACCAGGAGGATATTGCAGGGACTGTGAACATGCAGCTTCTGAGTCCTGGTGGAGCACTGCTCTGAGTATTTGGGCAGGCATCACTTGCCAAATGGAACTCTGGCACTCCTGGAGTTCCCACTTGGTTCACTCTTCAAGCTCCACCCTCCCTCCAGCTGAGGGTCCACCCCTTTCACAGATGCTGACCTTGAGTTCTTCCCTTTTCAATCCTTCACAGTCCCAGTTCTTTGAAGGGAAAGGCAAGGTCATTCCTACAGCAGGGCGATGCTAAGGATCCCCAGTGTCATTTAGTTTCTTGAGGTGGACTGTGGTGACACTTGTTCCACTGGACTCAGTCTAGATTGTAAAATATTGAGGAAAGTACTCTGATCAGCCAGGCGTGGTAGCCCATGCCTGCCATCCCATGGGGGTCAGGAGTTCAATACATGGCACTCTGGGCTATATGAAACCCAAGAGGCCAAAATGAACCAATCTGTTGTTGAGAGGGTGCTGAACAACTGTGGCTCTTCCCTGTGGCCCCGTGCTAGGAACAAGACACCCTGCGTAGTGATGGTCCCACAGCCTATTAGGTCAGCTTTATGGGGCCTTGGGGTGGAAGCTGATACCCACGGGAGTATGGTAGAGGGCTCTGGGGTGTGGCAGTGCCTCCATGCCCTGCTGTGGCTGTCCCGGGGGCTGCTTTGACTCCTTTTGTGTTTGTCCCAGAGTGGTGTAGGAGGCACTGCCCAGGGCCCACATCTCACTTTCTCTGGACTTTGTGCCTTGGTCCTCTTAGGTTGATCTGTCTGACCCAAGAAGTCGTTTAGTGTATTTGCTGAGCTTGTGCCAGGCGAGGGAGGAGGTCAAGGGTGAATACCAATGAGTGGGACTGTGCCGTGGGAGGGAAAGGGGGTTCAGTGGGCTCTGTAGCAAGGGTGGATCAGGCAGGTGGCTGCAACACTATCTAGGTCCAGAATTCCTCCTTCCTTTCCTCCAGCTGAAACCCTGTCACCTAGAAGAGTCTCTCGCCTCTCCCAGTTCCATGTGTCTACCTGTTTCCCCAGATTCCCCTGTTCCGGATTTTCCAGCCAGTAGAGAATAAATAGGTGCTCAGTTGGACTTTGACACACAGGTTCAGGTCTCCAGGCTGGCTTGACTCTCCAGCCTGGCCACTGATTGTCCCGCATCACACTGCTGTCTCCCACCTAGGCCAAGTACATCTCTCAGTGCATCGATGAGATCAAGCAGGAACTGAAGCAGGACAACATCGCTGTGAAGGCCAACGCTGTCTGCAAGCTCACCTACGTGAGTGCCTCCCTTGTGGGCCTGCCTGCCTGCTTGTCTGTCTGTCCATCTTACATTGCTGCTGTGTGCAGCACAAGGCTTGTGCAGAGTCCTGCCTGATGCTCTTGTGCAGGTTAGGCATGTGGTGCAGAAGCTCCAGTTCTGAGCCTGCCCTTTGGCTACAGGGCAGGTGGGTGTGGCTGCCCTCTGCCCTCATTCCTCCTCAGGTTGGGAGACAGGTACCATGCTGATTCTCTGTACTAGAGTGTGCCACAAGGCCATCAGTAACCATTGTAGGAAAATTTGCCCTTCTCTATCTTCTTTATTTTTTGAGACGGTTTCTCTATGTAGTTCTGGTTATCCTGGAGCCCGCTCTGTAGACCAGGCTAGCCTTGAACTCACAGAGATCCACCTGCCTCTGCCTCCAATTAATTAATGGCATGAGCCACTATGCTAGCTCTTATTTATTTATTTATTTATTTATTTATTTATTTATTTTTTGAGGGTTTCTCTGTGCTTTTGGAGCCTGTCCTGGAACTAGCTCTTGTAGACCAGGCTGGCCTCGAACTCACAGAGATCTGCCTGCCTCTCTGCCTCCTAAGTGCTGGGATTAAAAGCGTGCGGCACCACTGCCCAGCTCTCTTTTTTTTTTAAATTTTTAAAATTACACTTTTTTTTTTTCTTTGTGTATATACAAGTATGTCATGGTGCTTGTATAAGTGACAACTTGCAGGGCCTGACTTTCTATTATTTGAGTGACAGGGCTCAAACTCAGGTCATTAGACTTGGCAGCATGTGTCTTTATCTGCTGAGTCTTCTTGTTATAGCCCTCTTGTTTTTTGAACAGTGCCTTGAGGCAAGTGCTCTACCAGGCAGCTACACCTTACCTATGCATACACACTGTTTTTGTTTTTTTCTTCAAGATGGGAAGGTTGTTTTTCTGTATAACAGCCCTAACTGTTCTGGAACTCTATACCAGGCTGGCCTCGAACTCACAGAGATCTGCCTGCCTCTGCCTCCCAAGTGCTGGGATTAAAGACTTGTGCACCACCACCACCCAGCTCTCCTTGTTAATTTATTTAAGTGCTGGATTGGAAGCCCAGTCTCTCACATGCCAGGCAGGGACTTTTCTGCTGAGCCACATCCTCAGAGCGAGGGGGATTCTCTGTGGAGGATTCTAGGTGGTGCTGCTTCCCTGAGGAACTCGCCCTCTGAAGCACTTCAGCCTTGTGAAAGTCATTTGTTGTAAAGAAAATATAAAAGTTTACAAGGAAGTGTGGTGGATGAAGTTTGTATGCTCAGATTGAATGCTTTTTGTTCCCCCACATGTGTTGTGAGTGCTCTGATTGTGGCTGGACCTTCGTGCCTTGTCTCCTGAGTACAAACTTCTGTGCTTCCACCTTAACAGTTACAGATGCTTGGGTATGACATCAGCTGGGCTGCCTTCAACATCATTGAAGTCATGAGCGCCTCCAAGTTCACATTCAAGGTGAGGACCCAGAATGTCTGGTAGGCAGGTGTGCTATGTGTGAGGTCCCTGAGTGAGGGGGGTTATCTGCCAGGAGGGTACCCTTGAGGGTGTGTCCTGTGGCCAGTGTCCTGCTGTTGAAGGGAGACAGCATGCTTGCCCAGAAAGTGTCACTTAGCCATCCTGCCAGTGGGGAGGGCCTGAGATAGATGAGGTAGCAGCAGCTTCTGCCTGGAGGACAGTGCAGGTGGAGTGCCAGCCACCCTTCACTCCACCACCACCTCCCGGCTGTTTTGGTTTTTGAGACAGGGTTTCTCTGTGTAGCCCTGGCTGTCCTGGAACTCACTCTGTAGACCAGGCTGATCTTGAACTCAGAGATCCACCTGTCTCTGCCTCCCGAGTGCTGGGGTTAAAGACATGCCACCACCGCCAAACTTGACTCTGGTTAGGGATGACTGTGACTTTTCACACTGTGGACTGGCTTTGAACCCCATACAGCTGAGATTGGTCTTGAATGGCAGTCTTCTGCCTCTGCCTCCTGAGTGTTGCCATGACAGAATGTGCCACCCTATACAACAGTAGCAGTGTTTGATTGGAGCATACCTGACCCAGGTGGTCAAGGCTGATAACACTGCTTTCTCATGGGCTCTGATACCTAGTTGTGGGGTCATTGTCATGGTGGGTTATTTCATAGCTTCTGGTAGACACCCTTGGACACACTGGTCCCTTTAGATATTTTTCCGTTACTTGTTTTATTCCATGCATGTGTGCCATATGCTGAACATACCCAGCCCCCAAACAAGTCCCTCTTCTGAGAGATGGAGTGGTAGGTAATCACGAGAACCAGGGGCTGCCTGTTGTGTGTTTATGCAGCAGAGTGGGTAGAACTGTCTGCATGTACTGAGAGGGGCATTAGGGAAGAATGCCTTGGAACCCTGCATCCCAGTGCCTGTCCCCCTCCGTAGGAGCTCCTAAGAGATTCAGGTGCTCCGTTGTTGTCACCCTTTGTCTACAAGAGTTTGCTGGGTGCTCCTGGTGGGCCTGCAGTGGCCCCACAGGCTCCAGTGGCTCTGGCTCTGATGCTGTGGCTATTGATTCTGTAGCGTGTCGGCTACCTTGCTGCCTCCCAGTGCTTCCACGAAGGCACCGATGTCATCATGCTGACCACCAACCAGATCCGCAAGGTAGGCCCTGATGCTTTCTTACCACTCAAGTGAGCTACAGAAGTAGACCTCTGAGGGCCCTGTCATTGGTGCACTCCCCCGCTGCCTTGGTCAGCAGCTTCTGAAGACCATGTTACTGCTCATATGCCCTACCTCTCAACAGGCATGAGCTTTCACACTCTGGAGGGCTTGAGACTAGAGCTTTCTGCATGTCCCTCCCCACTCCCCATTAATACTGCAGGGCAGCTACAGTTGGTCCCTCCAGAACCCCAGTGCTTGTGGGTGTCCTTGACCATGCCCCTCCCCTTACTGCCTGCCTTGTGCTGCAGACCCTTTATAATTTCTGTCATAGGACACACCCTATATTCACAAATGCTGGAGTAAGGGCATAACCCCTGCAGCACGACCTTCAGGTTTTTGTTTTTTGTTTGTTTTTATTTTTGTTTGATTTTTCAAGACAGGGTTTCTCTGTGTAACAGCCCTAACTGTCCTGGAACTAGCTCTTGTAGACTAGGCTGGCCTCGAACTCAAAGATCCGCCTGCCTCTGCCTCCCAAGTGCTGGGGTTAAAGGCATGTACCCCCACCACTCGTCTTGAGGCTGTGGTTTTAGGAGTGTGTTCTGGGCAGGTGTCAGGTAGAATAGGGAGCTCTTGGTGCTGGTAAGGATAGATCCTGGCTGAGGGTGAGGCTGGAGGTGCAGGGCTGAGTGGTGCCATGGCAAGCCACTTGGGCAGTGTGTCAGGGTTATAGAGTCATTCAGGCAGGAGGCCTGGGTGAGCCAGAGCACTTGGAGGAGCAGATCCTGGGTTGGTCAGGCATTCTGAGAAGAACAGGGGTCTAAGTGACTGGGTCCTTCTGGGAGCAGTAGGGGCCCAGGTTGGTGGGGCCTTCTAAAGCACAAGGTCCTGGGTGGGTGGGCCTTTTGGGGAGAAGCTGCATCTGAGAGGCCAGGCTCTGAGAGGAAACTGGGCTTTAGGAGGAAGGGAAATGGGCTGCAGAGGTGAGTAGGGTTGGTTTGGGGCTGAGACTGGCTCTGGCTACATCAGCGTCTCGCTGTCTGTGTGCCTCCAGTGTGTGAGGCCAGGGGTTAGGCCTCCCTCATTAAGAGACATGGGAGCTTGGAGAAGGTTGGGGAGTTACTGCTGTCCTTAGCATTTGCTGATATCCTGACTGGGCCCTAGTGTCTGTAGCAGGGACCTGTGTGTTGACTCAGCACAGGCACATGTGTCCTAGGCCTCTGCAGTCCCCGTGCAGTTTAAAACAGCCTGGAAGGGCAGTGCTCTCATTGCTCACTCCTTTTCTTCTCTGTCTGTTTGGGAAGCGATACTGTGATGTCTGGCCTCTGAGGGCAATTGGCTGTGCGTAGCTTCTGATGCTTTCTGAGCCCACTGCACAAGCAAAGGCATTAAAGCTTCCAATATTCTGCTAATTATTGCTCAGCCTGCTCCAGGGTGTCCATGACATAGCTGGGAAGCTCTTCAAAAGTGGATGGTGAGCCCTCTAATGACAATTGCACTGCCTCAGTGAGAGCAGGGAGTCAGGACACCAGAAGAAATGGAGGGAGGTGGGGACAGTCTCCTGCCTCAGGTCCCCTGCTCATTAGAAGAATGAACTCAACACCGGTCCAGAGCCTCTCAGCTCGGAAACAGCCAGAGGACTGTCCCTAGTATCATGGGGAATGCCTGAGTAGAATCAGGTTCCTGTAGCATTACCAGGAGCTGGGCAGTCCTTGCCTAGGAACTGTGACTTACAGAGCAGCCTCTGTCCCCAAGGAGTCCAGAGACCTGTCGGCTTCCATGTAGAGCTTTCTAGTCCTCTGCCTCCAGACTGTGTTCCTGTTGATGACAGCAGAGGAACTATGAAATGCCACCTCCTGCTGGGCAGCAGTGTGACTGGGATACAGACATCAGATAGTCCCAAGGGACTGCACTGACGCTCCTGCTGTCCCCTTGCAGGACCTGAGCAGCCCCAGCCAGTACGACACTGGAGTGGCACTGACTGGTCTGTCCTGTTTTGTCACCCCAGATCTTGCCAGAGACCTGGCAAATGACATCATGACCCTGGTGAGTTTGTGTGTTCCCGCGCCACCCTTTACCTTCATCCGGCGATGCCCAGAGTTGAACTCTCGCTCTGAGGAGACAGAAACAAGCCCTCGAAGTGTCTGGTGTCTGGCCAGGGTGGATGGGACCAAGTAAAAATCAGCCTTGGGTTTGTCCCCTGGATCCTGCCTGGTGAATCTCAAAGTTCATCAGTACCGTTGTGGGGAGGGGACAGAGCCCACTGTCTTATCCAGATCTAGCAGGTACCTATTGTAAACAGAGTTCTACTAGGACCTGCCATGCCCTTCTGTGGTGGCTGCAGCTGTTGTGACAGATTGTTTAGCCCATTGGGTAGCAGTGTGGCTTGTGAGGCTTTACAGATAGTTGCCAGCCCTGTGACTAGAGAGCATGCATGGCTTGCACAGAGCCCACCTAGAGCCTGATAAGATAAGGGGTACTCCTGCTAGCGGTCAGTGCGGAGACTGTCCTGGAGTAGACTCACGTGAAGGCAGCCTGGGGATGGGGCCACATGTTATATAGCCAGACCAGCTTTACAAGTGACTTGGCATCCCTTTGTGGGCCGGCCTGTCTAACGTAGGAGGGAGGCTGACATGGAACCTGAGGGCAGCAGGGCCTACTTTAGGTGGGTTGTGGAGGGAGTAAGGGGTGCTGGGCGACTCACTGGGCAGGTGAGTTGCTGACCACCCTAGTGTCCCTGCAGATGTCTCACACAAAGCCGTACATCAGGAAGAAGGCAGTCCTGATCATGTACAAAGTGTTCCTCAAGTACCCCGAGTCGCTGCGTCCCGCCTTCCCCCGGCTCAAGGAGAAGCTGGAAGACCCAGACCCAGGTTGGTAACTGGAAACTGCCTAGCCAGCTCCTGTGAAGATGGGAGGGTGGGGCATGGAGTGAGGCGTCCCCACTGCAAATCTCCTTTAATCCATAAGCCACAGTTCACAGAGTGAGTAGAACTTCCCATGGCTCCCAGGGCCTCTCCTCCTGGCCTGAGTGGATTGTCAGGTTCAGCATAGCCAGCTTGCTCTGAGGTCAGTGGAGCCCAGGGGTTCCCTGGAAGCTATGCAGCTGTGGCTAGTGAGTCTTGCTATCTCCCACCTCTGCAGAGTTGACTGAGTAGTGCAGGGTGCTGTGGACCTTCATCTAGCCCAAGAGCCTTGAGGGGCTGGGGAACATGTAGAGGCTTTAAATGTCATTTGATTAAAATTGTGGTCATTTAGGATTTGAGTTCAGGAACATCTCTTAAGATGAGACACACAGGTAAAGTAATTACTGTGTCCTTCTCGGGCTTGTGCTGCCTGGGGTCCTGAAGACATCCTGAGACACGGTGCTGTATCAGTCTGCATGTCCCTCAGGCTGTGCGTGAGTCAGAGAGACTTGGGAGGAGATGGGGCTGGAAAATAAGTAAGGTGCCATTCCATGCTGCCCCGGGAAACTTAAACATACCCAGACTTCCTAAAAGGAGTACACTTTGCCACGGAACAGGTTCTATAGCCTGGACCATATAGATACAGTGACCACACAGCCCAACACAGGCCTTTGGAGGCAAAGTGTGCCATGAGATCTCTCAGACTGGACTGGGCATTTTGCTCATGGGCGGGTGTGTGTTTGTGCAGTTACTGGGTGGGTTCAGAGCAGGAAGTTCAGCCTCACAACCCAGACTGTAGGCTGTTGGCTAGCAGTCTGTGGATCCAGGTCTCTCCTGGCCTGTAGTGGAAGAGGCTCTGCAGTGAGCTTGTCCATAGTGGGCCAGGCACTCAGTTCATTTCCCTTGTGGTGTTACCTTGCTGGTTACCTCAGCTACTTATTTGGCAGGATAAGGGAGGAGAATTATAAGGTCAGCCTGAATTATAGACTAAGACCAGAGTCTGGGGCTCAGGTGATAGGACGGACACTCACCCAGCACCTGTTAAAGCCTGGATCCCATCCCCAGCTCTACATAGAGCGAGTGTGGTTGGCATATGCCTGGCAGTGGAGGCAGAGGGTCAGGAGTTCAAGACCAGCCTGCTTCCCTGAGACCCTGCCTCAGAAAAAGTAAGCAATGGCTGGGGCTGAGTGAGGTGGCACCCTTAGTGGGGTGCTCTTCATGACCCTGCACAGCTGTTGAGCTGCCAAGAGGTGCTCCTCCCATCTCAGCTCTAGTGGGGCTTCACTAGACAGGACAAATGGGGTGACTGGTTATCATTTGCCACTTGATGTTCCCTTTTTCTAGCCCCTGATGCCTTGGGCAAGCCGGAGCCCTAGAGAGCAGTGCTGTCACCCTGGAAGCCTGGGGCTCCCTGGGATCGGGGCTAAGATACTCTTGTGTGTGCCTGGGGATCTATGTGTGCTTCTGTGAGCATGTGTGAATATTCATTCTAAGGCAGGGTGTTGTTTAGCCCAGGGCTCTGTGAACCTTTCCTTGGGAGAAAACAAATGTCCATTCCCCCACACTTACCCTTGCCAGACTGGGCAGCAGTGGCAAACCAAGGAAACAATCCCACTCAGGTCTGCTTATGTCAGCATGGAGACCACTGTGGAGTCTCCTCCCACATCAGTACCTAGTCTCAAGAAAACAAAAAGGGAGGCAGGCAGTGGTGGTGCACTTCTTTAAGCCCAGTACACCGAGGCAGAGGCAGGTGGATCTCTGTGAGTTCAAGGTCATCCTGGTCTACAGAGTGCCAGAACAGCCAAGGCTACACAGAGAAACCCTGTTGCAAGCAAGCGGGGGGGGAGGGACACCCAGAAAGAAAACAAAAAAGCTAAAGGGGGAGGTACAGCTGGAGAGAGGGCTCAGCTGCTAATAACGCTGTCTGCTCTTGCAGATGATCCAGATTCAGTTCTCAGCAGCACGTGGCAGTCCCTTCTGGTGTACAGGCTCTGCACATGCGTGATCATATGCATACATTCAGCAAACATAAAATGTAAATGTTACTTAAGGGGAAGGGCATAGATAAACCGTTTCTGTTCGGAACAGAAGCAGTGTGTCTTCGGAAAAGCGCAGGAACTGTGCCACATGCTGTGTGTGCGCAGGTTCCATAGACCCCTGTACCACATGTTCTTGTTATCAGGGTATCGCTGTAGATGGGAAGGCTCCTTTGCTGTGTTGGGGATGTCTGGCTTTTTGGGTGTGATTGTTGCTCATGGGGATGGTCCCTATAAATAGGGATACCCATGTTAACAGAAACATCACCCTGGTTGTAGAACATCCCACTCTGCTGATGTGGGCCCATCTTTTGGTCCTCAGGGGTGCAGTCTGCAGCTGTTAATGTTATTTGCGAGCTAGCACGTCGCAACCCTAAGAACTACCTGTCCTTGGCCCCGCTGTTTTTCAAGCTCATGACATCCTCCACCAACAACTGGGTCCTTATCAAGATCATCAAGCTGGTAAGTCCAGAAGGGTGGGGTGTGTGCCGGGCCTGTATCCACAGTCTGTGGTATTCCAGTGACCACAGCACCCTTGTCCCTGTAGTTCGGCGCCCTGACTCCCCTGGAGCCCAGACTGGGCAAGAAGCTGATCGAGCCTCTCACCAACCTCATTCACAGGTAGCTGCTACTCAGCCACCATCCCTGGGCAGGAACATTGGTGCCACTCTGATATTGACTCCCCTCTATCCTGCCCTTCTTGGCTCACTGAGTCTGTTTGATTTTTTTTTTTTTTTTTTTTTTTTTTTTGAGGCACATTTCACTCTATAACCCAGTCTTGCCTGGAATTCACAGCAGTCCTCCTGCCTCAGCCTCCTGGGTACTGGGTTTATAAGTGTACACTCAGTTTCACCTATCCTCCACATACCATGCAGTGCATTCATGTTGCCCTTTACCCTCCCGGGGCCCCAGTGCCATGTCATGTCCCCCTGGACTGACCCTCTGGAAGGGTGACACAGGAGGAGCTATAAGCAATCATGACATGCAGGGATGGGGTTGGAGTGGTCTGGGGCTCAGCCTCAGCCTGGAAGTAGGAGACGTTGAAAGTATTGGGTTGTATTCTCTGACTGGGAGGACCACAGTAATCACTGTGGTGTCACAGGGTTTTAGAGGGACAGCAGTAGTACTGTTCCCATGGAGCACAGCAGAGTGATCTTATTTGTGTGTGACACTGCTTGGGCTGTGTCCTCACACCTTCCTCTCTCTCAGCACCTCTGCCATGTCTCTGCTGTACGAGTGTGTGAATACCGTGATTGCAGGTGAGTGTGCTGACCATAGCCCTGCTAGGAGGGTACTGGTGTGGGTGGGGGATCAGCCCCCTTCTCGAGCTGCTTCCATGCTAGGAGAGGATGCAGGCCTTCCTGCTGGAAGGAGCTGAGAGGCCTGAGCTGTCTAGGACCCAGAGCATCTCCTGGATAAGATGGTTGGCTCCTGCCCAAGTCCTCTTTTCTGGTGCTGCTGTAAACTCAGGTCTCTGCAGGGCCATCCCTCAGCCCTTCTTCAGGCCCCTTTGTAAATTTAGAGGTTATTCTCCCATGTGGGGACAGAGCCCAACCTGAAAGGCATATCCCACTTTTCCAGACTTCTTCCAGGCCCCTGCAGCAGAACTGGGCTGAGATAGTCATATCATCCAGAGATCACGTAGGAGCAGGGCTTTGCAGGCATAGGGGATTGAGCACAGTCTGCAGCACTGGGGAGGCAGAGACAGGCAGATCCCTGGAGCTGGCTGTCATTCACTTTAGTCACTCCGTGCACTCCAGGGTTAGGGAGGATGGGAAGGATTACAGAGGGTGCCTGCCTTTACCTTTATCTCCACACGTGCACACAACACCCAAGAGATTCAGGACTTGGACCCAGCATCCTTGGGCTTGCGATTGAGCATGGCTGTTCTGCCTGGGTAGAAGGAGCAAAGAAGAAAAGATGGCATGAAGGTGTAAGCTCCCAGGGGAGGGTCTCTAGGTCATAGTGATCCCAGGGGAGTCCTTAGGATTCATATGGCCACCTTGTGGCTGCACCCCAGTGACACGACCCAGCTGTCAGCCACAGGAAGAGCCACATACAGGATATGATGTGTGATTGCTGTCATCTGAGAGCTCCCCAAAACCATCAACACTCAGGGTTTTTTTTTTCATGGTTTATTTTTTTATATTTAAAAATTTCCATCTCCTCCCCTCCTCCTCCCCCTTCCCTCCCCTCCACCCATACTCCCCCAACACTCAGGGTTTTTGCAAAGTCTTGGGGTCTGCTCTGCCCAGCATAGGTCTGCACCTCAGATCCCAGACATGAGCAGGGACTGTGTACCAGTGCTTCAGTGCCCAAGAACTACTCCTGTTGGGGAGGGTGGGAGACTGAGGCTGGATCCCCTGACTTCCCAAGACTCAGCCAATATAGCTGCCTTCTGAACATGCAGCTGTCTCAGGCCCCTGTTGGTGGGAATGGGTCAGCATCGTGTCCTTGTCTGACCGAGGGTCACTCATCCCATCTTCCTTGTGTCCCAGTGCTCATCTCACTGTCTTCGGGCATGCCCAACCACAGCGCCAGCATCCAGGTGCGTCTCTGGGAAGATGGCCTATGCAGATCAGCTGAACTGAGGCTTATGGGTGGCCAGGCGTGGTGGTCAGCTCCAAGTTCTTTTTTCTCAAACAGCTGAAGTGTAAAGGAACCCCTCTAGCCCCAGCCTTCCCTAAGGCACCCTCTTTCCCCACTGTACTTCCACTCGCCCTGTGGGGACCAAATGCAGTCTGCCTGGGCAGCTGCTGTGATCTTGAGATACCCCCGCACCCCGGCCCTCAGATCCACTTTGTCATACTGAGCAGGGTCCCCAGTGAGAAGGCTGCAGTCACCTGCCCTTGGTCAGGACTGTTAGCAGGCTGCAGGGCACGGTGGAGGGGTGGAGACCAACTTGAGCCCTGCCTGGGAAACCGTGACTAGTGTGATATTCCTCCTCAGCTCTGCGTTCAGAAGTTGAGGATACTGATAGAAGACTCAGACCAGAACTGTAAGTCTCTACCACCTGCTAGGCTGCCATGCATGAATGCCATGCCTGGAATTCAGAAACCCCAAACCAAGGGACCCTTTGCCCTTCTGCTGTCCTCGTGCGTTCCAGCATGATGATTTTGTGGGTTTAGTAGGAGCAATCACCATGGGGAGGGGCACTAGGTGGTTGCAGCACAGGTACCCTGACAGGTGGGGACTGTGTTGAGTGTAGTGTAGAGACAGCAAACATGAAAATAATCTAGGCTGGGCTCAGGTTTAGTTGTTTGGGCATGCTGGTGTGCCAGATTATAGGATCCAGGCCTACCTGTGCCTCAGAAACCAGGTGGGGCCACAGGCGTCAAGGCCATGCTTGGCTACCTAATGAATTCAAGGCTATTCTAGGCTCCACACACCTTTTTCCAGAAATAAAGTAAACAATGTAAGGTCTGTGCGGAGCAGGAGACTGCAGCAGGAGAGGTGGGAGTTCAGGGCCAACCTGGCTCTCAAAACTAGGGCTGGTAAGATGGTTCAGTGGATAAAGGGGCTTACCACCATGCCTGATGCCCTGATTCCTTCCCTGGACCTCATGTGGTGGGCTGAGAAATGACTCCTACAAATGGTCTTCTGACCTTGGTGCACACCCCCATATAAAAAACAAAGTGATTGTTTTCCATTTGAAGGAAAGGGAGGACTGGTGTACGGCTTATCATGTGCACTTGGGAGGTGCAGAGAGCCAGGGTTCAGGTCCAGAGACCTCTGGCTAGGTATGCTTGGTCCTCGGTGACCTTCTGCTGCCTTCCTTGTGTCCCACACTACTTCTAATTGGAATCCTTGTCAGTGACATCTACTGGTAATCAGACCAAGTGGCAGGCTATGTGTCTACTATGTGTCCCCATCCATCCTACGTGGACCATAGCATCTCAGCAACTCTCATGTCCTTGCTGTTGGAAATATCTCTGGGCCATCTGTCACAAGTGAAGCTTCTGGGTGACTCCCGCTTCAGCCTCTCTCTTTACTTTCCCAGGAGGCCTACTCTGGGCTCAGTTTGGCTAGCAGTGACCGCCTCAAACACACCATTGGGTTTTTTTTTTTAAATATTTATTTATTATGTATACAATATTCAGTCTGTGTGTATATTCAGACTCCATTACAGATGTTTTTTTTAAAGATTTATTTATTTATTATGTATACAACATTCCTTCTCTGTATGCTTGCATGCCAGAAGAGGGCACCAGATCTCATTATAGATGGTTGTGAGCCACCATGTGGTTGCTGGGAATTGAACTCAGGACCTTTGGAAGAGCAGTCAGTTCTCTTAACCTCTGAGCCACCTCTCCAGCCCCCATTACAGATGGTTTTGAGCCACCATGTGGTTGCTGGGAATTGAACTCAGGACCTTTGGAAGAACAGGCAGTGCTCTTAACCTCTGAGCCATCTCTCCAGCCCTTTGTTTTGTTTTTTTTTGACACAGGGTTTCTCTATATAGCCCTGACTGTCCTGGAATTTGCTCTGTAGATCCGCCTGGGTTTAAAGGCATTTACCACCACACCCAGCAGGGTTCTTTTTTAAATATACAAATTTTTAAGTTCTTTGTAAGTTTTTGTCATTCGTACTTATGTGTTTGTGTGTGGGTCTGTGCTCAGAAATGCCAATGCCTGTAGAGACTGGAGGCACCTGATGCCCCGGAGCTGGAATTAGTCAGAACACCCAATGTGGATGCTGGGAGCTGGACTCGTGTGCACTGGAGGAGCTGTGCACACCACTGCTGAGCCATCGCATAGTGCACATGGGGTTCACCCTGCATAGTTCTGATACCTGTTCCTCCAGTTCCTAGAAGGCTATGCCTGTGGAACATGCTGTGATAGGTTGGGGTACACAGCCTCCACTTTGGCTTCATGCGGGGAGCAGGGAATCTCAGAAGTGGCTATCACCTGCAGTCAGCACCAACTGGGGCCACAGTGGCCAGAAATGGTGACAAATTCTCCCTGTTGCACCCATTGACCATGGTATTCCCCTCAGTATCTGCAAACTAATGGCCACTTTATCTTCACAGTAAAGTACCTGGGGCTGTTGGCCATGTCTAAAATCCTGAAGACACACCCCAAGTCCGTGCAGTCCCACAAGGACCTGATCCTGCAGTGCCTGGATGACAAGGATGAGTCCATCCGCCTACGCGCCCTCGACCTGCTCTATGGAATGGTGTGTGTCACTGTGCTGGTATAGGGAGCCTTTGAAGCTTCTGCACCTGGTCACTCCTACCCTGGCTGGGACAGCAGCCTGAGCTTGCCGGGGTTAGCAGATGACACCTGTCCAGGCTGTAGGGAGTGAGGCCTTAGTCCCTTGGTCAGACATGATTCACTGACTTAATTGCCCAGTGTGACTTCTGCTGTCTGGGGAAGAAACTGTCCTTTCTCTGCTCATGAACTCAGTCTCAACTGCCATGTCATGACGGCCTGTGCTGACCAGTACACTCTTCTCCCACAGGTGTCCAAGAAGAACCTGATGGAGATCGTGAAAAAGCTGATGACCCACGTGGACAAGGCCGAGGGCACCACCTACCGCGATGAGCTTCTCACCAAGATCATTGATATCTGCAGCCAGTCCAACTACCAGCACATCACCAACTTCGAGTGGTACATCAGCATCCTTGTGGAGCTGACGCGACTGGAGGGCACCCGCCATGGCCATCTCATCGCCGCGCAGATGCTGGACGTGGCCATCCGCGTCAAGGCCATTCGCAAATTTGCTGTGTCCCAGATGTCTGCGCTGCTTGACAGTGCCCACCTGGTGGCTAGCAGCACCCAGCGCAATGGCATCTGTGAGGTGCTCTATGCTGCCGCTTGGATCTGTGGGGAGTTCTCAGAGTGAGTTGGTGGGTCCTCGGAGGTGGCCCAGTATGGCCTGGTGGGGGGTCCATGTGGGCCATGTGGCTTACAATGGCTGTGGAGAGGGTGCCCTCTAGTTCATAAACCATCAACAGATCTGTTCTTCCTAGCTGGGTAGGCAGTCACCCTCGGAGCCAGGCCTCACCTTACACTGGTGGCAGGCCCATTCCCGCCAGCCCTGAAATTGCCTGGTAGAGCTCCACACGGCAGCTGCTGTGCCCTTGTGCTAGGCTCCAGGAGGATGTGGGTGGATATGCCACTTCGCATACCTGACTCAAAGGACATAGGACAGCGGGACCCAGAGCAGATGTGGACAACTCCGGCTGTCCTGGAGAGCACATTTCTCTAGAAAAGTCACAAAACTTACTTAGCACTTCCCATTGCCCCTGGGCTCAGCCCATGGCAGCTGCATATCAGGCCCTCCTTTGAGGCCCCAGTGGGGAGTCTCCTCTCTGAACCCCACAGGGCAGCCACAGAGTGCACATGGACGCCAGAAGTTTATTGATGAGTGTTTGGTTTTGTGGTGCTGGGAATTGAACCCGGGGCGGAACAGTACATTTCAGGCAAACGCTCGTTAGCAAGAACATTGATGGCAGTAAGTGGGCCGCACAAGTCCTCTGTCTGCTGATGATGGTCACATCTTTGCCATGGTTTCTCGAACCATGTTTCCTACTTCTGCTTAGTGAAAACAAGTACCCAACTTTGCACTTTAGCTGAGAAGCCTAGACCCCACATCCCTGGCCTGGCTTCCCTGTGAGATGGGCCTGTGGGTGTGCTCAGTAGCCTCATGCAACCCCTGTCCACCAGGCACCTACAGGAGCCCCAGCAAACTCTGGAGGCCATGCTGCGGCCCAAGGTCACCACACTGCCCGGCCACATCCAGGCTGTGTATGTGCAGAACGTGGTAAAGCTGTATGCGTCCATCCTGCAGCAGAAGGAGCAGGCTGCCGACACGGACGCTGCACAGGAGGTCACCCAGCTGCTGGTGGAGCGGTTGCCGCAGTTTGTGCAGAGTGCTGACTTGGAGGTGCAGGAGCGGGTAAGGCCTGCAAGCTGGGGATTCTGCTCAGGATTGAGACTAAACCTGTCGAGGGCAGCTTCAGAGAGGATGGTTGCGTGACTCATGTCCTGTGAGCACATCCAGGGTTGGCATGGTGTCAGTCAGGAGTGGGGGCTCACCTGCTCACACCACATGTCTGGCAGGCATCAGGGCTGCCTTTTAAAGATCCCACAGATGCCACACCTCCAGCTGAGAACATGTCTGTGTGAACATATATACCCACACAGCTAGGTCTGGAGACCTGTTGGTCCCCTACTAGCTCCTTGTCCCAGACAGAGCCAGTAGATGGGAGGGACTTTCTCCCTTTTCCAAAGTGGATTTTTGAAGTCTATCCTAGCTCTGCCCATCTGGGGCTTGGGGTCCCTGGACAGGGATTGTGGTGTGGATGAGCCTGAGAACCAGCCTAGGAGGTAGGCAGTGCCCTGCTACTGTCGTGGGAGAGCTGATTTGGGACCCCCTTTGTTTGTGGTGGGGCAGGCTTGAAACAGGAGCCTGCGACATTGAGTCATACCCAGCCTGGGACAGCAGCTGGCCCAGGTCCTGGGCTGACAGCTGGGAATTGGGACCAAGGTGTAAAGCCAAGGCTGCTCCTGGCACCCCATAGTAATAATAGGTTCTCAGCAAACCAGGTGCCATGAGGCTTCTGCTAGGTCTCTGGGGACCCCTTGAGGAGGTTGAGGAACTGACCCAGGCTGAGCCCTGTGAGAAGCAGGGACCCACACTGAGCCACACCTTGATGTTGTTGGGATTGACCTAGAGCCAGCACAGGACTGAGTGGCTATAGGTGGCCCCATGGCCCCACAAAAGGTGACATAGCTGAGTTCCCTCCTGTTCTGACCCTTGTGGGACTTGTCTCTCCCTGTCTTGAGAGAATGAGACATGATAAGGCTTGTGGCTGAGCTATGGGGAGGACAGGCCCCAGCACTATATCCTCAGATAACTGGCTGCCAAGCTCTCCGGTGGCTTAGTGGCTATGGGCAGGCACCCCACTCTGTTGCTGCTCCCCTAGGCGTCCTGCATCCTGCAGTTGGTCAAGCACGTGCAGAAGCTGCAGGCAAAAGGCGTGCCGGTGGCTGAGGAAGTGAGCGCTTTGTTCACTGGTGAACTGAACCCCGTGGCCCCCAAGGCTCAGAAGAAGGTCCCAGTTCCTGAAGGGTGAGGATTGGGGACCCAGTGGGGTGATAAGGCTACAGCCACTGAAATGGTTCCTGATCTAGGAAATTGGGTAGGGGTTTTCGTGCTCCACGATCTGCCACCAGCCAGGGAAACAGATGGCCCTGGGGCTAGATGGCCTGACCCTGCCCTTGCTCACTCACATAAAACCACTCTGTCTTGGTTGCTGCTGTATCGCTGTTCCCTGGTCCTCAGGGAGTACCCTGCTTGTCATGGTCCTGCCAGATTCCATGGTCCCTGTCCTGGTCTGCTGTTTCCTCCCAGGCTTCTTACCTTTCCATCTCTGGGTCTTCTCTCTGGGGTTGTGGCATCCTGCCTTGCCTGGTCCCTTTGGTGCTGATGTTGAGAGATGTCACAGGTGCATTGTGGGCCAACACAGAGGAGACCAGGCCACTATGTGACCCCCTCTGTGCATCCCAGCCTAGACCTGGATGCCTGGATCAATGAGCCACCTTCGGACAGTGAGTCTGAGGATGAGAAACCCAAGGCCATCTTCCATGAAGAGGAGCCAAGGCACACGCGGCGCCGGCAGCCTGAGGAGGATGAGGAGGAGCTGGCGCGGGTGAGCAGACCTTTGCAGGAGTACCCAGCATATGGCAGAAGCTCAGCTTGGGATCTGTTTACAAAGAGTAGCTGATTCTTAGGCCTAGACTGAGGCTCTGCTGTTTGGCCAGACACAGCCTGTGATACAGGCAAGAGGACACTTAAGTTCTACCTTCTTCTCCTGTTCAGCCTTCCCATGAGCCCCCTTTCCCGGGCCCTCAGAAGGAACACTGGAGTGGGCTTCTGAGCCTGCAGGAGTAGGAATGGTGGGCAGGAGCTGTGACTCAGGGTCGGGTAGACCCAGTCCGGTTCTGCTCCCAGGAGCCCAGAACCTCAGGCAGTCTGCCTGTTCATGAGCGCTGCTCTTTGGGAGACAGGCCTGTCTGAGAGCTCTGCCTCTTGAGGTGGTCCTCATATTTTCTGCTTTGATCCTTCCCTGCCCTCCTGGGTCTTGGGAAATGGACGGGCACTTTTCTGACATATGTGCTCATGTAGAGTCCTATCCCCACAGCGACGAGAGGCCCGGAAGCAGGAGCAAGCCAACAACCCTTTCTACATCAAGAGCTCCCCGTCCCCACAAAAGGCAAGTGGTGTCCCTGAGTGTCCCCTCCCCCCCACCTGCCACATTGATACCTCCAAGAGAGAGAGTAATGTAGTTATGGCCATACCTTGGGGAGCAAGCTGTATGTGTAGTCCCAGCTACAGCTAAGCTGAGCTGCTCTGCATGCCGGTCCTGGTCAAGAACCTGGGTGATCTAGGTAGGGTCTATCTAGACTGCCTTGAGATGGGTGCTCTACCCAGCTGGCCCATTGCACCCACAAGAAGTGCTGGCCTCTCAGCCCTTTGCAGTTTCTCAGGGCTCTAGGAAGTTTCAGCTTTTGTGGGCAGATCCTACAGTGGTATCAGAGTAACTGGTGACTGCGATGACCAAGGAGGACAGTTCACAGCACTCCAGGGATCAAAGGATACCTGAGGTTAAATGTGTAATACTTTCTCATTTTAGAAAAAGCAAGGATTGGGGGCTGGAGACATGGCTCAGCAGTTAAGAGCACTGATTGATTGTTCTTCCAGAGGTCCTGAGTTCAATTCCCACAATTCTCACAACCACCTGTAATAATATCTGGTGCCAACTTCTGGCCTGTAGGGACACATGCAGGCAGAACATTGTATACGTAATACATAAATAAATATTTAAAAAATAAAGAGCAAGGATTGGTACTAGGACTGTGGGTGGAGCCCTTGCCTAGCGTGTATGCACCTTGGGTTCCATCCTCAGCACCACGTAAACCAGATATGGTCACTAGTATTCAGGAGACATACAGAAGAAGCAAAAATCTTAAGGTTGCTCGTGGCTACATACTGAGGTTGGGGCCCGCTTAAAATCCGTGTCCAAAAAAAGTGATAATTATGAATAGTCCTAGGTGTAAAAGTTCCTTCCTGCCCATAGCCTAAGTCATCACATTTCCAGGGCTGTGGTCCCAGATCCCCACCTGTCTTTACGGAACTGGAGCACATGAGTAATATTCCCATGCTGCATGGAGGGCCATCACTCTCTAACACAGCATTCTCCTTTCCTGCCTCGTGAGTCTTGAACCACACTAACACCCTGTGCTTCCTCCTTCAGCGGTACCAGGATACACCAGGCGTAGAGCATATTCCTGTGGTACAGATCGACCTCTCGGTGCCTCTGAAGGTTCCAGGCGAGTGTCTCCTTGTCCTAAGTTCATGCGTGGGACATGACGGGGTTCCGGGTGTCCCTGAGCTCTGGCCATCCACACGTCCCCACAGGTATGCCCATGTCAGACCAGTACGTAAAGCTGGAAGAGCAGCGGCGGCACCGGCAGCGAATGGAGAAGGACAAGAAAAGGAAGAAGAAGGAGAAGGGCAAGCGCCGCCACAGCTCCCTGCCCACAGAGAGTGATGAGGACATCGCCCCTGCCCAGCGCGTGGACATCGTCACCGAGGAGATGCCTGAGGTCAGTCCCTGCCCAGCCCTGTTGGCCCTGGTGGCAGCAGACTTGTCTGTGTCCCTAAGAGCTGGAGGCAAGAGGCTGACTCACTTTGAGCTGGTGACCACAGTCACCTGTCACACAAGCCTTCAATGATGGACATGATTTTACTCCACTTTCTCCAATATGTGAGCTGGCAGCCACAGCCCAGTACCTTGGGCTCGTGTAGGTATGGGCATGACTGTCCAGACATGTTATTCTATTACTTGAGGCAGAAGTGACAGGAGCCTCCACCAGGACAGCATGGTTGCTAGTTGACTGAGCCCTGACCTCTCTATCCCCTCAGAATGCTCTACCTAGTGATGAGGATGACAAAGACCCCAATGATCCCTACAGGGCACTGGACATTGACCTGGATAAGTAAGTGATGGGTGAGGAACAGACTGAAGACTGGGTGGGGTTGCTCTTAGGGTGGAGAGGTCCCCATTCCCAGGGTGCTGAGAAAATCCTTGGCCATGGTGGAGGTACTGCATTGGTGGCTCAGTATAGCACCTGCTGTGTGAGCGAAAGGCCTGAGCTCAGTCCTCCAGAACTCACTGAAAGCCAACCCTAGCACCCAAGGCAGAGACAGCAGACCCCTGAGCTCACTGGCAGCCAACCTAACTGAGTGAGGGAGCTCCAAGTTCAGTAAGAGAGAAACCCTGCCTCAAAAGATACAGTTCAGAGTAGTGGGAAAATGCTTGGCACTGACCTCTGCCCAGCACATGACTGTGATGTGTGGGCTGGCATGCCGACACCCACATTCCACGTGGGCATGGATATGCACTGTACACATCCAAAACGTGGGAGAAAGCACTGGGATGCTTGGGTGTGCAGGGAACAGTGTCAGTGCTCCCACACACATCTGTAGTTGTCATGGGTATTCATGGAGCATCGGGATTTGTAGGGCCAGCAGCCCTGAGGGTGGGCCCCAGCTCAGCCTGGTGACCCCAGGTCTTCTCCTCCCCCAAGGCCCTTGGCTGACAGCGAGAAGCTGCCTGTCCAGAAACACAGGAATGCTGAGGCTGTGAAGTCCCCAGAGAAGGAAAGTGTCCCCACTGTAGAGAAGAAAAGCAAGAAGCCCAAAAAGAAGGAGAAGAAGTCCAAAGAGAGAGAGAGAGAAAAGAAGAAGGACAAAAAGGTGCATGTCCTGCGGCTCTGGCTTGAGTGCAGAGCTAGGGCTGTGGGTGTAGGGCCCTTGCCAGCCCAGCCGGGGGCAGAGCAAGAAGCAGTTGTGAGGAAGGGAAGCCAGAGAGGCCATGCACAGCGAGCTGCTGGTCATAGGCTAGGCTTCTACAAACAAATTGTGTGCTGGGGGTGTGGGTAACATCTGGAACCCAGGGCTGTGCACATGCTACATAGGTGCTTACCCTGCCACATCTGCACGCTGCTTGGTTTTTGGTTTTGTTGCGATAGGGCCTCACTTTATAGCTCTAGTCGTCCTGGAACTCACTCTGTAGATCAGGCTAGACTCAAACCCACAGTGATCCGCCTGCCTCTGCCACTCAAGTGCTGGGATTAAAGGGCTGTGCCACCAATGCCCAGCTCCCATGCTACTTTCATTTTTACTTTTTCTTTTTTTTTCTTTCCCCTCTTGGTTTTTCAAGACTCTGTGTGTGTGTGTGTGTGTGTGTGTGTAACACCCAGGCTTGAACTCACAGACATGCGCCTACCTCTACTTCCCAAGTGTTAGTTAGCATCAAAGGCGTGCACCACCACCAGCTCCAGCTTGCTTTTTTTTGTTTTGTTTTGTTTTGGTTTTGGTTTTCGAGGCAGTTTTTCTGTGGCTTTGGAGCCTGTCCTGGAATTAGCTCTTGTAGACCAGGCTGGTCTCGAACTCACAGAGATCCGCCTGCCTCTGCCTTCTGAGTGCTGGGATTAAAAGGCGTGCGCCACCATCGCCCAGCTCCAGCTTGCTTTTTACATTGCATTTGGAGACTCTAACTAGATCTCACTGAGTTGTCCAGGCTGGTCTTGAATTTGCAATACTCCTACATCAGTCTCTTGACTAGCTGGCTAGAAATAGATTTTATTTGTTGAGTGCTGAGATCAAGCCCAGGATCCCACCGATGCAAGGCGGCCTCTGAGGTATAGCTCAGTGTGGTGACACTTTGGAGACTACGTATCATTCTCCTGCTTAGGCTGCACCACCATGCCAGCTCTCATAAGACGGAGGGAGAAAGATTCTCCTGACTTCTCCCAGTTTGAGCTACAGTCTGAGAACTGAGTTGCTTTGCCGTGACCTCACTCCAGTCACTGCTTAGCACAGCATGTCTTCCAGAATGCCTGGTGACTGTGGTGGCATCTTGACTGAGGTGATGCAGCCGAGGACCTGTGTGGGTCCAGTCAGAGCATAGCCTGAACTTGCCATGCTACACAGCAGTCAGATGGCTTGGGGCACGGAGGCAAGAATGGCAACCAGAGAGCACGCTTGCTGCTGGCACTCCCTGCCTTTGCCTAAAGTGCTCTTCTTGTAGCTTCAGGCCGAGGACCTAGACTTCTGGCTGTCCACCACTCCACCACCTGCTGCTGTCCCCGTTCCTGCCCCTTCCACAGTAAGTGCCTGCCCTATGTGTCCTCAGAGGTATCACCTATGCATTTCCACAGGAACCAGTGAGTACCAGGCTTCTCCCCTGCAGTCCTGGAGCCACACACAGGTACCAATAAGTGGAGTCCAGCCAGTGGGATGTCCTGAGTCAGGCCTGGGTCTGCTATCCAGTGGGACTCTGCTTAGCAAGTCTCAGTGAGGCAGAGGGGTGGCCAGCAGGACTTTTGTCCACAAGGCATCTCCTTTGGAGAATATTCCTAACCCTCAGGGGACAACACTGGTTAGGCGGGACTCAGAGTTCCCTTTTTGCTTCTTAAGCTGAAATCCTCTGAGCAGTCAGGAGAAGACAACCCCATATCCCACCGTATCCCTGAAAAACCATCCTGACCTTCCTGGCTTTACAGGAGGAACTTGCTGTGAATACTGTCACTCTGGCTAAGGACGAGGGTGAGGGACTCAGGAGAGAGGAGCTGGAGGACGAAGAGGACAGCATGGATCATGACCAGGAAAGGGTAAGGCATACAGTACCAGCCGTTTCCAAGCGGCTGCAGCCCTCATGCTTCATCCTCTAAAAGGATTCTGGTATTTCCAGAGCAGTTTCTAAGCTGTGCAGCCACACACCACCATCTTATTCCAGAACCTTCCATCACCCTAGTAGGAATCCTTACCTCGTGAGCAGTCTGTCCTACCCCTTCCTGATCCACAATCACCCTTGAGTCCACTTGCTGACTCTGGATTTGGCTGTTCTGCACGTTGGCTGGCGTGGAGTCACACATGAAGTGGCCTCTGGTGTCTGGTTCTCTCACTGAGAACATCTCTCTGATGTTCCTTTTTTTTTTAGATTTTAAGCCAGGTCTGGTAGCGAATGCCTAAGAAACCCCGTCTCATCCCTCGCCTTCCTCCCACCCCCAAAAAGATTTTAGTTGTGTGTGTGTGTGAATGTTATTTCATGGGTCCTGGGATCTCAACTAAGGTCTTCGTGATTGGGCAGCAAGCACTCTTTTTTTTTTTTAATTTTTTAATGATTTATTTAACTTTATGTATATTGGTGTGAAGGTGTCAGATCCTGTGGAACTGCATTTTCAGACAGTTGTGAGCTGCTATGTGGGTGCTGGGAATTGAACCCGGGTCCTCTGGAAGAGCAGTCAGTGCTCTTAACCGCTGAGCCATCTCTCCAGCCCCACAGCAAGCACTCTTAACCACCAAGCTATCAACCTAGCCCCAAACGCATGCGTGTGCATGTGTGAGAGAGAATTCAAACTCAGAGATCCGCCTGCCTCTGCTTCCCGAGTGCTGGGATTAAAGGCGTGCGCCACCATGGCTTGGCCACCCCATGTTTTTGAAGTCCCTCCATGCTGGTGGCTGTATGATGCTTCAGTGTGTGATTGGACCTCATGCTCATGTCTGTCATCCATGCATGGATACTGGACCATTTTCCCATCTCTGTGAGCACTGCTTCCTATGTGGTGTGGCCAGTAGAACTGTGGTCCCCATGCATGTCAGTCTTGCTGATCTATACTGTGCATTCCCCATGTTCCGAGTGACGCCTGCCACTAACCTATCAGTCACAAGGTTCTAGTGTCTGCCAGGCCTGGCCTCCAACCCCAGTGACCTGTAGGATTCTTGGCTTTGCTGTCCCGTCTCTCTTTCCCTGTGACCCCTACCATGTGATGTGAAGGTCGAGAATGATGACAGGCTCTCTCTTGCTGGAGACAAGGGGCCTGAGCCCAGACTCTGCTTTAGAAATCATCCCGGCACAAGAAGAAGAAACACAGGAAGGAGAAGGAGGAGAGGCCACGAGACAAAAAGAAAGCCAAGAGGAAGCAGGCATCGCTGGTGGAGAATGGTGCAGCAGAGGAGGAGGAGCCCATCCCGGTGAGCATGCCTGCCACCCTGCCAACTCAACCTTAAAACCTGGGTTCTATTCGGAGAGATCCCACCAGAATCTCTGGAAGCCGTGCTGTGTGGTAGGAGCCGTGACCCAGCATCATCTGGTGGCTCTTGTCTTTATGAACGTGTCCCTAACCCTTGAGTTACCCGCGAACGGCAGGGCCCTGTCACACACAGCTGATGTTCTCTCTTCTTCCCCAGCCCATGTCCAGCTACTGCCTTCTGGCTGAGAATTCCTACATTAAAGTGGTAAGTGACACTGGGCTGCTTCAGGGCGGGGGCCATTGCTGGCGGAGCAGACCACCACACGAAGCCTTGCAGGGCTGGCAGCAGCAATCAGACTCCAAACTTAAGCAGTGGCTCAGGCATTGCCACCAGTGTAGGCCCACCATGGCCAGTGTGGCCAGGTCACCTGAGGACAGCGTTGCTAACAGAACAAAGAGTGCCCATGGCAACATATACATTGGGGCAGAGGCAGGAGAATTGTAAGATCAAGATCAACCAGGACTATATTGCAAGACTTTGTCTCAAGGACTCAAAAAGACAAGGGCTGGGGTGTAGCTTCATTAAGAGCTTGGTTTGAGGGTAGGGTCCTAGGGGCCACAGGCAGCTTCCACAGAAGTCACTGTCCTTGACCTTCACTGGGAGCTTACTCTCCTCAGCGGGTCCCTGGTGCTTGACCCTGCCCTTGCTCATGCAGACATACGACATCCAAGCCAGCCTACAGAAGGACAGCCAAGTGACTGTGTCAGTCATCCTGGAGAACCAGAGCAACAGCTTCTTGAAGAACATGGAGCTCAACGTGCTGGACTCGCTCAACACTAAGATGGCCCGGCCGGAGGGCTCCTCAGTGCATGATGGTGTGCCCGTTCCTTTCCAGCTGCCCCCTGGTGAGCCCACCCATTGACCCTAGGATTCGCAAAGCCAGCTCTGCTCTTTATGTTCTTGTTACCTGGGCTCCTGCACAAGGAATTTAACTAGAGCTCCTGGCGTCAGCCAAAGCCACAGGTCCCAAGCCACTTGCTGGGCTTTCCCTGGGACAAGGCTGGGATCTGGAGCCAGCAGCAGGAGCCCATTGTTTCTGTGACTCTGCAGAATCCTTGCCAGCTATGACGCTCTAGAGCCAGTGCTGACTCAGCCCCTGGGCCCCACTGAGTGCCTTGTCTCCCATCAGGTGTCTCCAATGAAGCCCAGTTTGTGTTCACCATTCAGAGCATTGTCATGGCCCAGAAGCTCAAAGGCACGCTGTCTTTCATTGCCAAGGTATTCACTGGGGCCCCAGGAACCATGGTCAGTGCTGAGGAGTCCACTCTACTCTGGGCTCTGGCTCCTTTGCCCTGCTCCAGTGGATGTCAGGCATCCCAGGAAAGGAAGTGCATGCCTGGAAAGCCACCCCACAGCTGCGGCTTCTCTTCCCACAGGACGACGAAGGGGCCACCCATGAGAAGTTAGACTTCCGGCTGCACTTCAGTTGTAGCTCCTACCTGATCACCACACCCTGCTACAGGTGTGTGCCTCCAGAAATACCTCCCAGGGCAGGAGGGCGCAGGAGCAGGGGTAGCAGCTGGGTGATATGGTGTGTGAGGTGGAGGTGACATGAGACTGCGCCACACAGTCGCCTTTGCCTCCTGACACAGCCTGCCGCTGTCCTGGGTGCTGGTTTCTCCTGGGCCCCATAGCATTGCAGAGGCCTCTCTGTCCCTAGACGACTGCCCTGTGTGCCACCTTCTGATGGTGTCACATAGCTCAGGCTATCTTGGAACTTGAAGCAGTCCTCCTGCCTCAGTTTTCCCATCGCTGGGGTGACAGGTCTAATACCCAGGCCCAGTCATCACCCTCCATTCTGTCCTCCCACAGCGATGCCTTTGCCAAGTTGCTGGAATCAGGAGACCTGAGCATGAACTCTATCAAAGTCGATGGCATTAGTATGTCTTTCCAGAACCTCCTGGCAAAGATCTGTTTCCACCACCATTTTTCTGGTAAACAATGTCACAGTGATAATCGGTTTCATCCCACAAGTGTTGCAGAAACCAACCCTACACTCCAGTCAGTCCCTTCCTGCTCAGGGCCTTGGCCTGCAGCCCTCAAGTGCCATCCCAGCATGGAATTTACAGCCCTGGAGAGGGCCTGATTCTCCCTTCTGTTGCAGTTGTGGAGCGAGTAGACTCCTGTGCCTCCATGTACAGCCGCTCCATCCAGGGCCACCATGTCTGCCTGCTGGTGAAGAAGGTGAGGCCATGGTAGCACCTGCTGCTCTGTGGCAGACCAGGGCAGTCTTCAGAGAGAGGCTGAGCCTCACTGTCCAGGGGTGCTTAGACCAGTTAGACCAGCGCCCCCTCCCCCAACTCTGTCCACCCCCACAGTTACACCAATCCCTCTCCCTGCTGTGCTAAAACCTACTGTTGGACTAGGTCCCCACCTGGTAAGCAAGGGCAAGAGGAAGGAAAGGCTTAGCATGGTCTTAGGCCCGTGACTGTGAGCAGTGTACTGTCCACCTGCCGTCCACACACTCTGGAGGCAGAGTTCCTCAGTTCTAGGCCAGTTGTGGCTACATAACTTCAGAAAACTAAAGTGAATGCTGGACAGTGGTGGTGCACACCTCTAATCCCAGCACTCAGGAGGCAGAGGCAGGTGGATCTCTGTGAGTTCGAGGCCAGCCTGGTCCACAAGAGCTAGTTCCAGGACAGGCTCCACTCCCCTCCCCCCCACCCCCCCCCCCAAAAAAAAAAAAAAAAAAAAAAAACTAAAGTGAGGCCTAGGTCCCAGATGAGGGGAGGAAGGGTTGGCATTTTCAGCCCTGGACCACCTCCCAGCATGGGCATGGGCAGTATATGCATATGCTGTCCCCTAGGGTGAGAGCTCCGTGTCAGTAGATGGGAAATGCAGTGATGCCACACTGCTCAGCAGCCTGCTGGAAGAGATGAAGACCACGCTGGCCCAGTGCTGAATGACAGAGTCCAGGATACCCAACAGACCACAGTCAGATGTGATGGGTCTTGCCTCTCCTTTCCTTTGTCATGTGTACTGTCCCCACACCCAGCATTAATTTAATGCCACCGGCCTCCACTGTGTGACTCTGAGGTCCTATGTTGCATCAACTTATTTTATTATCCTTTTTTATTCTGACCCGCACTCCTTTGGCAAGAAAGGCCATTCCAACCCTAGCCAGCAAGGGGCTTCCAGCTCCATTCCTTCAGCTTCAGCTTCTTGAAGACGACTGTAGAGACTCCAGGCTGGTGGGCCTCTGGGTTTCCAGCAAACAGTGGGACTGATGTGTCCACACTCTTCTGCCCCCATGCTGCCTCTGGAGGAACCTTTCCAGCTGCTGCTGTCCCCAAATATCCTGACTGGTGGTGTCTGTGGAGGTGAGCAGGCCAGCTATTACCACATTTCTTGCCAGTGTCTGTGTGGCCAGATGGATGAAGTGTGCTTGTGGGTCAGCTCAGCTGCTGACAGCAGGGACAGCCCTTTGATTTTCTTCTGTTCAACAGAATTCTGGTGGGATTCTGTTGAGGAGGTGGTCAGGGGATGCGTGCAGTCCATGCCCCTCAGTTTGTCACTACACATCACGGGTTTGTCTCTGTGCTGTGCCACAGCTGTGGAGGGCCGAGTGCCTTGCAATGGAAAGAGTGCGTCCTGGGAGCATTCGGTGCTTACCCAGCCATTCTGGGCAAGTTGAGGGACTCCAGCCTGGACACTCCCTATAGCTGGGTAGCTGGGCACAAGCTGAGCCTTCCTTGTTGGTGATGGTGGTCTACAGACATTCTGACTGTTCCTTTGAGGACTACTGTCACTTTAGCATGTAAAGTACTCTGTTACCGACCCCATGTGACCCTCCAGCTCTATGATGTTCCATGATTGATTTGCTGCCGACATTCCCGTGTGAAGAGAGATATATCACGCTGCTGATGATCGGTGTCACAATGACCCAATAAAGAGTCGCAAAACTTGTGTTTTGTGTGTTTTGTCCTCACAGTACCCGAGAGCAGTCCCCAGTGTACCATTCAGGCTCCTGGGGATCAGATGAGTTCCCTTGACCTCCACCTGTGGGAGCTGTCACCCACCTTTTTGTGTATGCGCTCTAAGTCCTGATGTGAGAGTGTGCATGCAGAGAAGACAGTGTTGTCTGCCCCATCACTCTCCGCTCACACAGCGCTGGGATTCAGACCCTGGCCCTTAGACTTGTGCAGCAAATGCTACTACGCACTGAACCATCTTGCCATTTCTCCTTTTTTAAAAAAAGAATTTAAAATTATGTAACCAGGCAGTGGTGGCACAGACCTTTGATCTCAGCTCTCGATCTCTGTGAATTCAAGGCCAGCCTGGTCTACAGACCAAGTGCCAAGACAGCCAGGGCTACACAGAGAAACCCTGTCTCAAAACAAAAACACAAAAACTAGGCGTCTGTGTAGCATGGGCACATCTTGTTTCCTGGCACTGCAGCTCCAGGTGGGTTGCATGCCATCCCACACTGAAATGCCAGGGCCCCTGCAAGTCAACCAGGACTCTTGACTGATGAGCCACATTGCCAGTCCCCAAAGGCTCCTTTCTTACTAAACTCATGAGGTTGTGAGGTGGAAACAGGATCTTGGGTTTTAAAAAACATTTGCTGCATCTCAGCTGCTAACTGCCACCTTGTATGGGGACAAACAAAGAAGTCAGCTTTGTCATCCAGCAGACAATGAGCCCTGTCAACAGCAGCTTAAATTCCAAACCCAGGCCTCTGAATAACACCACTCTCTACTGCTCCAAGCATCTTGCCAACCCTGCCCAGGACCCAGAAGCGATACTGTCAGCAGTCACTAAGTGTACAGAGTGACCACTGCTTGCGGTTGGTGACTGGCACGAGTGTGGCTTGAGCTCCCAACAAAACATCCAGTGTCCCTGCTCTGTGTCCTGGTCCTCCAGGAGGAAGGATGGGCTTTAGATGCTACCACTTGGTATTTCTTGTAAAATGCAGCCACCCAGCTAACCTGCAGCTGCTCCTAGGAGCAAAAAGGCGAGCAAAAAGACAAGGAAAGCGGGTAGAGGCAGAAGTACCTGAGTCTCCTGCATCAGTCATCTCCCAACCCAGACAGCTAACCCTACTCAGCCATTTCTCAGCCCAGACAGCCAGCTGGGCTCTGGTCACCTGCTGCCAGGTGCTCTGTGGAGTGTGGCCCACCTGTCCCTTCTGACCTGGGTCTTCCATGATGAAATCCCAAACAGTAATCTGGCCCAACTTTCACCCCACTGTGCATTCCACCCTGAGGCTGAGGTAATAGGTCAAGATGAGCTTGGGCTACAGACAGACTTTAATTTCAAAGCAGGGGAGGGGAAGGACTGGGCTCCATCAACACAAGCCAGGTTGCACACCTGTCATCGCAGCAATAAGGAAATGGAGGCAGGGAGAATGTAAGGGCTTCTACTATGTGGCACGCTCCAGGGCATACTGAAATACCTGAGATCCCATGTCAACAAGAACAGAACAGCCCCTCTGCAAATCTACCCATAGGAACTCAAAAGGACTGGAATAAAGTCAGAGTCCCTGGACCCTGAGGAAGATGCTGCAGGTGCCAGCCAAGCTGTTGGGTCCCTCCCTCTGCGTGAGTAGATCAGGACTCCACACCTACACATGTTCAGGAGAAGCCCATGCCTCCAGCTACGTCAAATACCCAGCCAGATCTGGCAGAAAAGAATTGTTCATCATAAGAAATGTCAGGACACTTTAATCAAAATATCTCTGGGGGCCCTGCCCAGGGGTCCCGCCATCCATACACAAGCCCATCTCCCTGCTTCCCCAGCCCCGGCCCAGCCTGGGCTCCATGGGGTGACCAGAGGCAGGTAGCAGCTGGCCTCTCCTGGAGGAACAGGCAACTGTTGTAGCTGAGTCCTGGCCCCCGCTAATACTGGGGCTGAGCAGCGCCATCAATGCTGGGTCAGACACTCAGAGGCATTTTCCAAAGTCAGGTTCACGAAGTGCTGCACTTCCAGACACCTTATACTTGGTGAAAGGCTTCAGGGGAGGAGGAAGAGGTGCCCTGAGCCCATTTGTCTGCTTATTCCCTCCTGCCTCCCTTCCCAGGCTGCTTTTCATGACCCATTAATATACTTCAAGCTGACCCTCTACTTGAGATCTCCTATCTCAGAGGCTTCCTAGAAGGCTGGGATTAATAGGTATGCACTACTAAATCCCTGTCTTTTTGTTCTGTTTTGCTTCCTGCCTGTTCTTAAGTCCTAAAGTGTTGGGGTTATCCACCCTCCCCAACACCCACAATGATAGGTCTTAATAGGATATGGGAGGATCTGTGGCAAAGAGGTCACTTGACTTTGGAGTCTGTTCTCCCCCCAGGCCACCTGCTGCTTTGTTGCCTTATTCCCTGGGTCACTCACAAGGCTGGGGTGGTTCTGCACATCCAAGGCGAGGCCATAAAGAAGGACAGCACAGTTCATGCAGTGGTCACACAGGGCGGTGTGATGGTGTGATTATATTCATCCAGTGTGCCCACAGGCACACAGCCCTGCCCAGAATGCCCTCCCACTGTCACTGACCCAAAGACTTCACCCGATCCCTGCACTCATCCCTCCCCTGTGGAAGGCCTGTCTTACCTCGTGCCTGTATCCTGACTGAAATAGAACAGGGCAGCGATTAGACCCTCCGGGTCTGCCATCAACTTGGTAACCCTAGACTTCATGAAGACCCTTCAGCCAGGATGGTCTGCCCCCTTCCTCCAGATGAGCTTTAGAGACCCTCAAGGGGGAGGGGGCAAAGTCCTCCTGGGTCTCTGTAAGCTTCAAAATCTCACCATAAGGTACATACACACTCTGTCTTGGATAAAACTGGAGATGGATTTAAACAGGAACTTACTTGTGCCAGGTATTTCTACAATGACAATTTGTTTGGAGTCAGGGGACCAAGTGGCCTCCCTTTGTGTCCCCCTCTCAAGGTTCTGGTGCCCAATAAACCCCAACTCACATGTAACTCAGAAGACCCTGTACAGCTGACTGCCACTGTGTTGATGACCTGGGGGAACACAAGGCTTGCTGGTGGGGTATTCCCAAAGCCCAGGACCCTAGGGCAGTGGGATAGGTGGCTAAGGCATACTTGCAGTAGTAACCAAAGCAGACAACACGTGAGTCTGTGCAGTTGACGCAGGAGATGGTCTCATACTGGAAGATGCCTGAAATACAGGAGAGGCAGCCACAGGCTCCCCTGGGTCCCCCAGCCTGGGCACCTGCCACTGTGGCTCTCAGTCTGGACCATGGTTCACTTACCACAGTGACGCTGACAGTCGATGCGGCCTGGAAGGGGGGGGGGCGGGACGACAACAGGACAGTGCCTTCTGACAAAGCCCAGAGCTCAAGACCTGTCCCTCAGCCCCACTTCTGTTTCTCTAGCCCAGGCTAGCCAGGCGTGGAGAAGATAGCCCAAGCTGACTTGGAACTTGTGGCAATCCTCTTGCCTCATTCCCTCATTCCAAATGCTGCGATTACAGGTATGTGCCATGTGTTTCATGGAAATGGGAAAGGGTCCTCTAGGAGGACTTCAGTGCAAGATAGAGCTAACCTATGGGAAGGATGGTTACTGCTCCAGGTGCTACCAGGAGACTAATATGGTAGATGTGAGGGGTGATGGGTGTGCTGGTGACCACTCCTGCAAAAGGGCCTCCTGCAGAGCTACTCCCTCCTGAACCCTGTTTCCAGCACCCCCAGCCCTTTAGTGCCTGTGGCCAGGGGCACTGTCCCCTCTGTGGAGCCCACTGCTCACTCTCTATGATGGCGTTCTGGATGAGGCGCACTTGCTCCCGAAAGATGGCCCGCAGCTCATTGGGGAAATACCCTGATGTGGGAGTCACAGCAGAGTGGTCAAGCTCAGGTGTCTGGTGATCCGCACCGGCCCTGCCTCAGTTTCCCTTCTTTACCTGGGAAGTACATCTTCCCCTGGTACAGCTGGTCCATCCTCTGGTACACGGCTCCTGCCACTTGATCCAGCTTCTCCCGGGCTGAGGGCGGGAGGGAGAGGAAGCAGATGAGCTGCCCTGCCCGGGGTCCCTGTCGCTCTTCTCCTGACCCTGGGATGGGCTCCGCCGCTCACTGATCTCGGCGGGAATGGCCAGGTGTAGTTCCTTCATCGTGTTCTGGCTCCACTCAGTGAGCAGCACTCCTGACACGGGGATGTCACCAACCCACCAGGACTTGAGGTTCACGTGGTGGCGGTAGAAGGAGAACTTCTTCGAGAAATTGGGGTCGCAGTGCAGGCAGCCCAGGGCCAGCGCCGCTGTCATGCCCAGGCACAGCAGCGACGCCATGAACTGGCCGGGCCGGTCGTGCCCATCCATCGGCGCCACCAGCGCCGCGCCGTCCAGCCGCGCCCCAACCAACGGCGCCGCCCGCGCCACGCCCCGTCACGCCGCACCAACCAACGGCGCGCGCTCTCTACCCCGGACGCGCCGTCTGGCCCTGCCTCCGGCTCTGGCCCCGCCCCACCACAGCTATAGCTCCGCCCATGAGCCAGGGCGTGTCCGAAGGATGGCTCCTCCCCTGCCGTCCCAGGGAGACTTCGGACCCAGACCTAGTTCCGCTCACGGGCCTGGTCGCGCGGCAGATGGTTTGGCTCCGCCTTAAGACTGGCCACGCCCCCGTTACCATTGGCAAGTAGTGATGCCAGTCAGCCTCCAGGTTCCACCCCCAGTTGGCTCCGCCTCTCCTGCAGCACCTCACGCATGCGCCACGGCCTGGAGCCAGTTCCAGCCCCCCGCAGTATTCCAGCCAATGAGCAGCGCCTGTCCTAGTCTCCGGGGCGCCGAGTGCCCGCCCTTCATACGGGGGCTCCTCGGGGACTCCGCCGCCACGCCTCCATCCGGGTTCCGTCCCTTTAAGGGAAGTAAATCCGGCCCGCGGGCGCGGCCAGGGTGGGGCGCGCGGCGTGTCCCTCCGCGGGCGTGTCCCTCTGCCCGCGCGGCCCGACACAGCGAGGCGGGAGTCGGCTCCAGACCGCGGCGGTCCTGAGGCGGCCAGGTAGGTGCTCGGAGGGCGCAGGCGATCGACGGGACCCCATCCCTCAGGATGACAGCGTCCAGAGACAGAAGCCCTGACTCAGAGGGGGCCCAGAGTGGGGACCTGCCTGTCAAAAGGAGGATCAGTAGGTTCCCCGGACGCTGCCCATCAGGATGGGGAAAGTTAGCGTCATGGGTCACAACCCCAGTTTTAATATTTGAAGTCTCAGGTAGCGCGGGCTGGCCTTCAGATGATTGATCGGATCCTTCTCACCTCCCGCCTGACTCATTTCTTTAAACCTATCACGTTTCTGACTAAAAATTCATTGAAGGCCTGAGGCTCTCTTGCTCAGGGGTGAAGTATTTGCCTTGTGTCTATAAAGCCCTGGGTACCATCCCCACTACCATCCCCCAACCCCCTCCCCCCCCCAAAAAAAGCCATTGAAAAGGGTGGACAAGCTAGTTCCAGGACAGCTGCTACACAGAAAAAAAAACCCGTCTCAAGAAAAAGAAAAAAAAAAGGAAAAAGAAAGAAAGAAAAGAAAAAAGAAAAAGAAGAGTGGACGGGGACAAGGGAGTTTAGAAAACAGATCACAGCAAGTTTAACTTCGGTGGCAGTTTCCTCTTTTTTTTTTTTTTGAAACATGGTCTCAGTATTCAGTCTGTGCTGTTCTGGAACTCGGAGATCTGCCTGCCTCTGCCTTCTGGATACTGGGATTAAAGGTGTGGGCCACTGCCTTTTCTTTCTCTCTCAAACCCCTCCTCCCTCCCTTCCCTAGGCCTACAGTCAAAGTAAAGGGTTGGTGTGGTGTGAAGTACGGCAAAGGTCCTTTTTACGTCTTCCAGAGCTCACCTGGATCCTTGGAAATTTTGGTTTCTGATTTGCTACCAGTATACAAAGTCGGGGGACTCGGGTGAACAGAGGATGGGGGACCCTGGGACAGTGCCTTCCTCACCTAGTCTCAGGTTCCTTCCATACCATCTCCAGTCTTTCCTGGAGATCATAAACTCTTAGAGGCTGCTGGTAGCCCTGTTCCTAGGCATCCATGAGGGGTGGAGCTTCCAGATGCAACCCAGGGACAGGAAGAACTCCCCTCTCAGGTCCACGCCTCCTTCAGCATGGAAGAACCCTGGGTAGTTTTGGAAGTGAGGGAGCTTCAGAGAAATGATAGCTGGGGACCGCAGGATGCAAAAGAGACCACAGACTTAACTGTTGACAAGGGCAAGACAGAAAAGCTTGGAGACACAGCTCTGAGAACTTTTGGAAGCCAGGTTTTAACCTCTCTTGTCCTATCGGGGCACACTTTATTAGAACTCATATGGAGTGGTGATAAAGCCTGAGCGCACCACCCCTGGCCGCCTGATCCACAGCAATTTCATTTAAGTTCAAGGACAGCCAGGGTAACTTAGTGAAACCTCATTTCAAAAAGAAAAAGGAGCCAGGGCAGGGGTGCACACTTTAATCCTGGTATTCTGGAGGCAGAGGCGGGGATTTCTGAGTTGGAGGCTAGCCTGGTCTACAACAACCAGGGCTACCAAGAGAAACACTGTCTCAAAAAACTGGGGTGTGGTCAGGAGGAGCCCCGCCCTTGGTCCCCTAGTGAGGGGCTAGGGGTGTGGTCAGGGTGGAGCCCCGCCTAGAATCCCCAGTAAGGGGCTGAGGGTGTGGTCAGGGTGGAGCCCCCCTAGAATCCCCAGTGAGGGGCTGAGGGTGTGGTCAGGGTGGAGCCCCCCTAGAATCCCCAGTGAGGGGCTGAGGGTGTGGTCAGGGTGGAGCCCCCCTAGAATCCCCAGTGAGGGGCTGAGGGTGTGGTCAGGGTGGAGCCCCCTAGAATCCCCAGTGAGGGGCTGGGGGCGTGGTCACAGTGGAGCCCTGCCTAGAGTCCCCTAGTAAGGGGGTTGGGGGCGTGGTCTGCAGCAAAATATTAGTTTAGAATATGCAAGGGTCTGGGTTCATCTCCAGTATTGGGGGAAAAGATGAGCATGGCCCCAATGTAGAATTAATGTTTCAATGTTAGGATGGTGTGAAACTGAAACAAACGACTTGAATTTCCTTTGCCTGGGACCAGTGACGTGGAATCGGCAGAGACCCAGTTAGATGTCAAGTCAGAATAACACTAGTTTGACAACACCACAGGGCACAACGTGACTGTCATGGTGTCATGAGCTTCGGACTCTGTGGGTGACACACCTTTTGACCTAGAAGATATACTTGTGCATTCAGTGTGTGTGAGCATGTGTGAACAGCACCTGCCTTCAGGCGCTCCAGGAAGTCAGAGTGGTCCCTTCTGCTGGAATTTGGGTCACAGGCAGGTTGAGCTGCCATGTGAGTGCCGGGAACTGAACCCCAACCCTCTGCAAGCACAGTAAGTGCTTGTTAGCTCAGAGCCATCTCTGCTGCTTTTTAAATTTTTATTTATGTTGAAACAGAATCTTGCTGTGTCTACACCCCAGCTGGTTTGTCCTTCCCTCAGTAGCCCAGGCCAGTATCAAACTCAGCAATTCTCCTGCCTCGGTCTCCCAAGAACTAGAACTGGAGGCGTGGATATATCCAGTTTATAATGGATTTATTGGGCAGAATCACATTATAAATCAGAACATCTGAATGTTATTCTTCATTTCATCTCATAGAGTTCTAGAGGTTTCCATGAAAATTATTCTATCAGCAAATAGAATCTTCTTTTGGGGATGGGTTGAGACGGAGTCTCCCTGTGTATTCCTGTGTTCTGGACTCCCTGTGTAGCCCAGGCTGGCCTTGAACTCAGAAACTGGCCTGCCTCTGCCTCCCAAGTTCTGAGATTGAAGGTGCACCTCCAACAGCTAGCATGTAATTACTGTTTTTAAACATGCTGCGTTGTTCAGCTTGGACCAGAACTCTCAATCCAGGATCCTCCTGCCTCAACCTCCTGTGTAGCTAGGAACAAAAGCTGCACACTAGACCTCAGGTATGATAAAGTTCACTGTAATTAGAGCAGAGCCTCTCACTAAATTACTATGACTGCCATGAACTTACTCTGTGGACCAGGCTGACCCTAACTCCCAGTCCTCGTGCCTCAGCTTCTTCAGTGCTGCCGTCACAGTAGAGTTTTAGTTCATGGCACAACTGACTGACTGTGAAGTGGGTTTGGACCCAGGTTGGCAGCTGTCCTTTGGGCTCATCTGGGGTCAGCCGTTGCTTTCTGTGTTGCCTCACTGGGGGAAGGAGCCTGGTGTCCTACCAGCTCTGCCCCAGGCTCCCAGCACTGAGGTCTGTGGCACTTGGAGTTTAATCATGGCTCTCTCCTCTAGTACAGCAATGGCAAGGGATCTTCTGTACGCACCTTAAAGAAATTTATGTCTGTCTGTCTGTCTGTCTTATTGTCTGTCTATCTATCTGCCATCATCTATCTATTATCTATCAATCATCTATCCATCTATGTATCATCTGTCTGTCTGTCTGTCTATCTAGTGAGGGAGGAGTCTGGTCTTCTACCATGTGGGTTCCTGTGGAACTCAGTTTCTCAGACTGTGGCAAGTGCCTCCACGCACAGAGCCAGCTCACTGGCCCCTGCTTTATTTTTTCTCTCCAGCTCCATGTTGAAACCCAAGTCACCCTGTTACTCTCCTCTCAGGAAGCTCGCAAACTGCCACTTCAAAACCCAGGCATGGTGGGGCAAGCCTGGCAGCCTAGGTAAAGGCAGGAAGGTTAGGTTCAAGGCCAGCCTGGGCTGCATGAGACCTGATGCCAGTTCAGATCCTCAGCTTGTAGCCTCGTGATTTTCACTAGGTGGGATGGCCCAGCTCACATGTAGCTTTCCTACATGACCTCCATACTCTGAAAGTTCCTGGGGGCATCTCTGTAGCCAGTGTCCCATGCTGTGGAAATCCCCTCCACTTGGAAATTGGGGTTTCACCGAGAGAAGTTCCCGGGAATCCCCAGCAGTTGGAAATAGATGTGGCTTTCCGAGAATGCCTGACTTCAAATGTCTTAGCCAAAAAGGGCAAAGCCTGTTCAAGCAGGAGCAATCAGTTTATGCACCTTTGGCTACACAGTGAGTTTGAGTCCAGCCTGGGCTACATGAGACCTTGTCTTTTAAAAAAGGGAGAAGAAAAAAGGAATTGTTTGGAGACAGAAGGGATGGCCCAGCAGTTAGGAGGGCATGTGCTCTGCCACGAGCTGCGGCTCTGTGGTTCCATCACAATGAGGTTTGGAAATAGTGCCATAGTGAGCAGAACGCAAACCCAAGGCGGTCTGTCTCGTTTTGTCTTTGCTGGGGTACTGGGTTTGAACCTGACCACTGAGCCACCCTCCTAGCTCTGAAATGACCTTCTATGTGGAGGTGGCCTTGACACTGCTTTGTTCTCAGATTCTGGGCTACGCACTGAGCAAGCACATGGGACCGCCTCAGGCCCTGTCACCAAGGCAGTGGCAGGATGTGGAAACCTCTGGAAGGAAGTGGGTGACCCTGGGCTCCTGAGCCCTGCACCCTGGCCTGGGAGGGGTCAGAGCCTTGTTGCCTAGCACACTGTTTTCTTGTTTTCAGGAAGGGAGGAAGAGGAGCCTGTGGGTGCTGGGGTAGGAGAGCAGGTCCTTCTATAAGGTTCTGAGTGACTGTCATGTCTTCTTCATCAGTAGGACAGCCTAGAGAAGAGGACCCTGGGGTGCTAGCATCCAGTTCTGAGCAGGTGTTGGAAGTCCACTAAGAGGACCAGAGAGGAGACGCCCAGACGGTACCTGGGACTGTGCGGGGAGGAGTGTGACGGGCTGTGGCCAGCCTAGGTCTCTGTGCTGGAGGAAGTGTGTTTCCAACAGAAAGCAGTTCATCTTGACAGGGACTCTATCCATCCCCAGATTTTCTAGAAAATCCTCCCTTGAAAAAAAAAAAGAATTTTAAGAGGACACAGAGCCCGCAGTGGTGGCGCACGCCTTTAATCCTAGCACTCTGGAGGCAGAGGCAGGCAGATCTCTGAGTTTGAAGCCAGCCTGGTCTACAGAGCCAGTGCCAGGACAGGCTTGCAGGCTCGATAGCTACAGCGAAACCCTGTCTCAGAAGGAGATAAACATACATGTGGTGGGGCTATGAAGACCTTCTGCCTTCTAGAACAATCCTGTGGACTGCAGTAGACACTCAGAAAGTGTAGGGAAAGCTCACAGCAAATTGGCATGAGCTGAGCAGGAGGATGGAGAGTTCAGGGTCAGTCCAGGCAACTTATGACCATTTTGAGAATAAAACCTAAGAACCAGACAGATGAGAGAAGCTCTCAGAATCTTGTTAGTCTAGGCCTCCAGAGGCCTTCTGAGAGGACTGTCCCTTCCGAAAGTCCCTTTAGGCCAAACCCAGAGCTGGTGTCACACAGAGGCAGGCAGAGTGGGGAGGCCCCAGAGGACCCTTCATGCCTTCCCATGGTGGCCCCAGCTCCTGCTTCCCCCAGCTTAGTAGCAGCATTAGAGGGAATCCCCAGAATTGTCCCCAGGGAAACCCTGAGGCAGACAGAGACAGCCACCAGCAAGTGATGGCTGGCCCAGCTCCCCACAGGCGATGCATGACCCCTGAGTCTGGCCCCAGCTACAGCCACTGTACCTACTGACTCTGGTAAACTGAGGCTTGTCCAGGTAGCATGTGTGGTGCATTTGGATGGCAGACTGTACAGCTGTGGGCAGGCAGGCTGCGGGTGATGCTGGGTAGGCAAGGGTGGCAGTGGAGGGGTGTGGGCACCCCTGCCTTCTTGACTGCACTCGGAATGGGCCCTGTGCTGCCAGGGGAGGCGAGGAGCACCACCAAGGATCTGCACTGGGGAGGGGAGAGGTGATTTGACCGGGAACTCAGGGCCAACCTGGGCTAAGCAAGGCCCTGTTGGCAGAAATACACCAAAGAACTGGTGACTGCTTCTCTTAATTCCATGCCCCACCACCGGCCCCAGGCTGCACCTGCCTGAGAGAGGGGCCTGAGCTAGGAGGGCAGAGACCCAGCCCTGGAGCCTGCAGCAGTAGATTCCTGAAGTATGTGTGCGCTCGGCTTCTGACATCTCCGCTGCACATCCCACTGTCACTGCACAGTCCTCCCGGAGACTTCCCACCTGAAGAGTCTGTGGGGCAGGGAATGGCTGCCTCCAGGGGACCCTGGGTCAGGTGGGAGAGGCAGCACTCTGTGCAGTGGGTGAGGTACCAAGGATGCTTCTCCACACCCTGCATATGCCATGATGTTCCACAGAGAAGCACTGGCCCAGTGGCCACTGAGACAGAAGAGCTTCAGGGGAGCTGTCTGGATGGAGCCTAGTCAGGTGTGAACCAGCAAGTGCTGACGCTGAGGTGGGGTGGGGACGCCGGGGACAGATGCTGTGAGGAAGTTTGGGCCCATCTGGTGTCCAGTCTCCTGCCTCCAGGACACTGCTGACCTGAGTAGTGTCCCTGGTGACCCCCACACGGGCTCACCATTGGATGCCCTGTCAACCTCTACTTTGTTTTTAATTTATGATTTTGAGGTGGTCTCACTATGGAGAATAGGCTGACCCCAAATTCATTATGTTTCCTTGGCTGGCCTAAAACTCATTGTGTAGATCAGGCTGGCTTTGAATTCACAGAGATCAACCTACCTTTGCCCCAGAATGCTGGGATCAAAGATGTGTGCCACCATGGGAAGCCCTTGTTTTGTTTCTTATGTCAGGGTCTCATGTAGCCCAGGTCTGAAACTAGCATAGGGTAATTTCAAATTCCTGATTCTCCTGCCTCCACCTCCTATGTCCTGAGACGATGGGCATGAACCACCACACGGGGTTATAACCTCTTGTCTACCTTTCTCCATAGCTATGCTCCTCTGAAGGCAGCTGCTGAGTGGGGGCGTTGACATAGCGTGATAGTTCTGGGGAACTAACCTCGGTTTCTTCCTTTTTGGGGTCCAGAGCAATTTTGTTGACATCCTAATTTGTGTGCCCTGTGTCTCATTCACAGGTTTAAGACATAAAAGGCAGGATTAAGTACAAGCTAAGTTGTACAGCCACCACCTCTAATTCCAGAAGATTCCATCACCCTGTGAACTATGATGTTCCTTCCCGGCCCCCACAAGTTCACTCCTGCCTCTAACTTGGCCTAGTGAGGACATTTGCTGTCGTGGAGTCCCTCACTGTGGCCCTTTCTGTCTGGTCCCACCACGCTCAGGTGCACTTCAGAACTGTCCTGTGCATGGTTCATTGGTCCTCCAGGCTCCATATCTGCTGTCCGTCTGTAGGCCCCAGGCTGTTTGTCCTGCTGTGCTTGCTGTGCGGCCATGATGCCCTTGTCTGCGTGTGGGTGTGACTTCAGTTCTGTGCACTGAGGGTTGATGACCCTGGCATTCTAGCACTAAGGAAGTGGAGGCTCAAAGAGGCCAGTCTGGGCTACATGAGACACTGTCTCCAAAAAAACCATACAAGTTATTTACTGTGAGTTAGGTAGGGCTGCCTGTCTTGGGTGGGGCCATCCCACACCACGTGTCACTCCCCACCCCCACAGCTTCCCCTTTTGTCTGCAACTGTCTCTTCAGTTCCCCAGTGTCTTTGTTTCATTTCATGACTGCACCTCAATTATCCTTCCGGTATTACCTGGCCCGTCTCAGGGAGCAGAGTACAGTAGGTCACCCCTAGTGCAAGCTGAGGAAAAAACCTCCTGACTTGTGTGAAGTCCTAGGTTCGTCCCCAAACGTGGAAGAAAAGATTTGATCCTTGGCTGCCCAGCTAATCCTGCGTGACCTTATGTTGAGGCTCTTCCTCACAGGTCACACAGGTCCTGGAACTCTGAGGACCAGATGTCTCTGTCGCCTTCAGCTCCCCCGGGCTTCCTGAAGAAGCGTCAGAGCAGTGTCTGACCTGGGGGGGGGGGTCACAGGTTCCTCTGAGGGCATTGTTTTGTGTCATGTGACCATTTGTCCCCAAGGAACCTGCCCCTTTTGGTGAAACTGTTTTCTGCCAAAAGTCTGCAAGCCCAGCCTTTGTTTCTTAGAGTGGACATTTCAGAACTATAATTGCTTTCACAGTTTCCAAGTCCTGCCTTGGCCTCCTGGGATGGCAGGCCCAGCGGGTGCCTAGTCCTAATTCCATCCTCTTCTGTTTCAGGCCTCTGGATGACCACAGCATTCCTCTGTGGTCTCTGCTAAGCCTTCTGAGACACAAGTGCCACCAAGATGTCCAACCCATTTCTGAAGCAAGTGTTGAACAAGGACAAAACATTCCGGCCCAAGCGCAAGTTCGAGCCTGGAACACAGCGCTTTGAGCTCCACAAGCGTGCACAGGCGTCGCTGAACGCAGGACTGGACCTGCGGCTGGCGGTGCAGCTGCCACCAGGTGAGGACCTCAATGACTGGGTGGCTGTACATGTGGTGGACTTCTTCAACCGCGTCAACCTCATCTACGGCACCATCAGTGACGGCTGCACCGAGCAGTCGTGCCCGGTTATGTCCGGGGGCCCCAAGTATGAGTACCGCTGGCAGGACGAGCAGCGCTTCCGGAAGCCCACGGCGCTCTCCGCACCCCGCTACATGGACCTGCTTATGGACTGGATTGAGGTGCAGATCAACAATGAGGACATCTTCCCCACCAATGTCGGTGAGTCAAGGCTACACCCCTGTCTGCTCACACCCGTGAGGGGCCCAGCCACTCCAGGGCCCCTGTCTGCTCTGAGCGCAGCACTGAGCAGAAAGGGCCAGACGGGCTAAGCTGGCTTTGCAGTTTGCATGTGAATACTACTATTTCGTGTGCATGTCTGTGTGTACCACACAACATGCTGGGGCCCGTGGAGGTCAGCACAGGCTTTCGGCCACCTGGGCTGGAGTTCCAGGTGCTTCTGAGCTCTGTGGGCTGTTGGGAACTGGTCCAGGCTCCTCTGCACGTGCCTTTAACCACTGGGCCATCTCTCTAGGCCTGCATGATGATGCTGATGGTGATAATGATTGATTGATTGATTGATTAATTAATTAATTTATTTATGTGGGTTTTTTTTTAATTTTTATTTATTTATTTATTTATTTATTTATTTATTTATTATGTATACAATATTCAGTCTGCGTGTATGCCTGAAGGCCAGAAGAGGGCACCAGACCTCATTACAGATGGTTGTGAGCCATCATGTGGTTGCTGGGAATTGAACTCGGGACCTCTGGAAGAGCAGGCAATGCTCTTACCCTCTGAGCCATCTCTCCAGCCCTTTATGTGGGTTTTTTTTTTTTTTTTTTTTTTTTTTTGGTTTTTCGAGACAGGGTTTCTCTGTGGCTTTAGAACCTGTCCTGGAACTAGCTCTTGTAGACCAGGCTGGTCTCGAACTCACAGAGATCCGCCTGCCTCTGCCTCCCGAGTGCTGGGATTAAAGGCGTGCGCCACCACCGCCCGGCTTTATGTGGGTTTTTTAAGACAGGGTTTCTCTGTAGCTTTGGGGCCTGTCCTGGAACTAGCTCTTGTAGACCAGGCTGGCCTCAAACTCACAGAGATCCACCTGCCTCTGCCTCCTGAGTTTCTGGGCGCCACCACCGCCCAGCTGCATGATGATTTTTATTTGTTTGCTTTTGGTTTCTAGAGACAGGGTCTCACTGTATAGCCCTGGCTGTCCTAGAACTCACTCTGTAGTCCTGGCTAGCCTCAAACTCAGAGAGATCCTCCTGCCTCTGCCCCAAGTCCCGCACCACAAATGCAGTGCCTTATGGTTTTTCTGGAATGTGTGTGCATGGTCATGCGTTTGTGGGTACATGCAGGTGTTTGGGTGCACGCACACTAGGAGGCCAAAGGCCTCCTTGGGTGTCATCAGAGAAACCATATACCTTCTTAGAAACAGCATCTCTCAGTGGCCTGCCATTTACCAGTTCGGCTAGAAGACAGAGTTGGCTGCAGGGTAGCTTCTCAGTAAGGCTTCGAGTTCATGTTACCATGGTCCTCATTTTCACACACATTCTGCCCACTCAGGCCTCAGGGTTTTCTTTGTTTAGACAAGAGCTTCTGTAGCTTAAGTTGGTCTTGAATTTAGTATGTAGCTGAGGCTAGCCTTGAACTTAGGATGTAGCTGAGGCTGGCCTTTGATTCCTACCTCAGATTTCCTAGTCCTGAGGGTTTTTTTTTTTTTTTTTTGGTTTTTCTTTTTTTTTTTTTTTAATATTTTTTTTTTTTTTGTGTATACAGTATTCTGTCTGCGTGTATGTGCCCGCAGGCCAGAAGAGGGCACCAGACCTCATTACAGATGGTTGTGAGCCACCACGTGGTTGCTGGGAATCGATCTCAGGACCTTAGGAAGAGCAGTCAGCTCTCTTAACCTCTGAGCCATCTCTCTAGCCCCCATTTTTTTGGTTTTTCGAGACAGGGTTTCCCTGTATTTCTAGAGCCTGTCCTGGAACTAGCTCTTGTAGACCAGGCTGGCCTCGAACTCAGAGATCCGCCTGCCTCTGCCTCCCGAGTGCTGGGATTAAAGGCGTGCGCCACCACCGCCCGGCCTAGTCCTGAGGTTTTTTATTCATGTTTTATCGATCGTTATGTGTTTTAATTTATTTTTATTTATTTATTTTGAGATATAGTCTCACTGTGTAGCACTGGCTGGCTTCAAACTCCATAGATCATCCTGCCCTCCATCCATCTGGAGTGTGTGGTTAATAAGAGGGCCGGGGCGTGGTGGCCTCAGAGGCCCTAGCCTCTCCCTTGCTGAGTGTGTCTCCCAGTGCTGTGACTTAAACCACATGCTGGCCACAATTGGAGGTGCTGACCCGTTGTTCCCACAGGAGGCCAGAGGCTCAGGAGTTCAAGGGTTGTCCTTGAATCTAGTGTATCCAGTTAGAGGCATCTCAGACTCCCAAGATAACAGCAGCAGTAGAAAAATAATGAACCGCCGGGCGGTGGTGGCGCACGCCTTTAATCCCAGCACTCGGGAGGCAGAGGCAGGCGGATCTCTGAGTTCGAGGCCAGCCTGGTCTACAAGGGCTAGTTCCAGGACAGGCTCTAAAAAAAGCTGCAGAGAAACCCTGTCTAGAAAAACCAAAAAAAAAAAAAGAACCAAAACCCAGCGAAAGTGCAGTGCTACTCCATGGCCCTGACACCTATAGTCTGGGCGTGGCGGGACAAGTCCCTGTGGGAGCACGTGGCCCACACAGCCTTGATCCCTTGGCTCTAGGCCCCTTCCTCCCTCCTCAGAGCTGGCAGCAGCTCTCAATCCTCCTGCCTCTCTCTGAGGATTCTGTGGTAACACTTCAGCTCCAGATGCTCCAAGATGATCCCAACTGAAGGTCCTCACCTACAGGCTCCCTTCTGTTCCTGGAGGGACCTGCTCCAAACTTTGGGGACCAGGATATAGTCATCCATGGAGCCTCGTTACTGAGCCCAGGTCTGAAGGGCTAAGAGCTATGGCACTGCCCATGTCTTCACTCTCTAGAGCCTCAGCCTGCCGCCTGCTGTATAGCCCTGGCGGGGACACCTGCTGGCTTGGCTCATCCTGGGACACTCATAAAGTCATGCATTCATGTGCTGTGTGATCCGTGTCCTCAGGAGTGAGGCTGTGGCAAGCTAGCAGCTGCTGAACCTGAAGAAATTTTCTGGGGCTTTGAAAAGAGCAGAACAAGGTGGTCAGAGTGGACCAGGGCTCTCATCACCAGGCGTAGAGCAGACAATTGCCCACGGAGGCTGACTCTTGGCTTGGCAGGAAATTGGTCCCTGGGATGGGAGCATTTGCTGTGTGCCCTCAAGCATGCGCCTTGTCATCTTTGAGCCTCCCCCATTCTCACCTCTGTGGCTCAAGGTGGAGTGCGTCTCAGGCTAGACCACCTGGACCGAGGTTCCAGGCCAGCTGGTCCTGAGTGGTCTCCTTCCTGGTTCCTCCGCCCACCTCCAGGCACACCGTTCCCTAAGAACTTCCTGCAGGCGGTGCGCAAGATCCTGTCGCGGCTGTTCCGCGTGTTCGTGCACGTGTACATCCACCACTTTGACCGCATAGCGCAGATGGGCTCCGAGGCGCATGTCAACACCTGCTACAAACACTTCTACTACTTTGTCACTGAGTTCAACCTCATCGACCCCAAGGAGCTGGAGCCCCTGGTGAGCTCAAGGGTGGGGTCCACAGCAGAGGTCTCCCTGGCAGTCTGCCCCACGTGCCTGCCTCAGAACAAAAGCCCCCAATTTCCTAGTTCCCCACACCAGGGAGGTTGCCACTTGGTCATCCCATCCAGTGTGGCTCCCATGGGATGTAGACCAGACCATGGTGGAAAGGCTTCTGCCTGCAAGGCCCCAAACATCCCTGGAATTTCCGGGCAGCAGCTCCCCATGACAGACGACCTATGCTCCCACCCGTGCTGATTGATTGATTGATTTTGGCTTGGTTTTGGGGGTTTTGTTTGTTCATTTATGTGTTTCCATGTACAAACATGTATGTAGAGGTCCCAGGACAAACTGGGCGTCTGTTTTGCTCCTCCATCCTGTGGTAATGGGGCTCACTCCAGTCGTTAGGCTGGACAGCGAGCTCGTTTATCCCACAGCCGTTCTCAGCCCCACAACCTGCTTCTGTAGTTGTTTGTTTTCAGACAGAAGCTCATGTAGCCTCAACTGGCCCTGAGCTCCAATCCTCCTGCCTCCATCTACTGGATGCTGGGGTGACAGGCATCCCCACAGCTCCTGGAGCTTCCGCATGGAGGCTTGTCCTCTTCCCGCTGCCAACTTTTTATTAAGTTGTATTGATCCTGGCCCACTTGCCAGGCATCAGGTGACTTAAATCACAGCCCATGTCTATGTGCCCCCAAATCAGAGGCACAAGGGAGCAGTCCCCACCCCACACACTGTCCAGGTTCTTGCATGGGTTTTTTTGTGTGAAGCCTTGCTCCTCTCTGTCCCCGGTGTGTGCCTCACATGCCTCCTGCCTGTCTCCATAGAAGGAGATGACCTCACGGATGTGCCACTGAGGCCACCTGGCCGCCAAGACTCAGAAGACAGCTTGGGAGCCCCTGTCAGCTTTGTTCAGCCTGGGTCTCAGGAGCGTCACCCCAAATGCCACTATCAGAGGAGCAGAGGGACTCTGGCTCCGCCCTCCATCCCTGAGTGTGCTGGACTTGAAATCTGTAATACTGTATCCTCTCAGCCACTGGGCTCACACCATGTCTGTGCCACAGCCTCTGGCAGGATCTGGAGTCATTGCCAACTACCCCCTTGTCCCGTCTCCATGCCTGTCCAGCCTTGCCCCGTGGCCTTAGTATGTGTGGCCACAGCTCTGTCCCCTTCTTCCTAGCCTGGAAGGGGAGGTGGCATCCAGTCTCCTGTTCAGAGCCACATGCTGTGTGGTGACCACGTGGATGCCCAGCTGCCACACATCTAGAGATGTAATAATGAGCCATGTCCTCCTGCCCAGCTCTGCCCTCTGCTTGTACTTCTGGACATCACACATTGCCAGAACTTTCCACTCATTCTGCCTGGCCCTTCTGAATGGCACCCTCTCCAACCCCCCACCCTCGGGCATGATTCCCAGTATGGAGTGTTCTGAGGCGCCTTTGTGGGACCAGGAGGGTACAGGTGCTGCATGCAGCGATCTCAGAGCTCTGGAGGCAGATGTAGGAGGATTGCCGCAAATTCAAGGCCCCTCTGGCCTCCACACTGAGAATCAGGCCTTTCAGGGTCTCATAACAAAATTGTCTTTAACACACACACACACACACAAAACAAACAAACAAAAAAAAACACTTTAAAGGAAGCCAGGTGGTGGTGGTGCATACGTTTAATCCCAGCACTTGGGAGGCAGAGGCAGGTGGATCTCTGTGAGTTTGAGACCAGCCTGGTCTACAAGAGCTAGTTCCAGGACAGCCAGAGATATTACACAGAGAAACCCTGTTTCAAACAAACAAACAAAAAGGTGTGACCCCCAACCCCCATGTGAAAGCCAGGTGTGGTGACATTTGTCATCCCAGCCTCGGTCATATCCTCCAGCTTCTACATCCCAAGTGTGCAGATTAAAAAGGATGTCAGACACAGCACCCAGTCCACTCAGAAATATTTGTGTTTTGTTTCATTTTTTGAGAAAGGGTCTCAGACTATCTCTGGCAGACCTGGGACTTGTTACATAGCCTAGACTGGCCTCAGACTCCCAGATCCACCTACCTCTGCCTCTGCAGCGCTGGGATTCAAGACATGCCCTTCTGGAGATCTTAGAGAAAAAGTTTAGACTGTTTCTAGTGGCTGCCCTCTTGGGTGCAGTGCCCAGTCCAATCAGAATCCAGGAATGAATTTTCACATTGTTTCCAGCATCTGCTGAGGTCAGCAGTTCCTAGGGGGTTGCAACAGGGGCATTCCTTCAGTGGCAGCCTGTTGTGACCCAAGGGGCCACATGACCAAACTTCCACAGACTCCCCTCTACCATGCCATGGAGGACATAACAGGGTGTGACTGTCCGCAGCTCCAGTCTTTGACCCTCTGGCCTTTCCCTTGAGACCTGTGCACTGTGAAGACCCCAGGGGATTCTGGTTATTTTCCCAATTCTGGGAGGCTGTCACTGAACCAAATGAGCACAGTTAGCAAGATGTCAATGCCTGAGCCCTTCGAAGCCTGATGCCGCAGTCCTGGAAGGACCCAAGGACCAGCCCTCAAGGCTTGACTGAATGTATCTCCCACCAGCAAAACTGGGCCACTGTGCCAAATCCCAGCAGCCCACACACCAGCCCGGGGAGGGGTCCATACTGCCTCATCCATCCCACCTCATTCAAGCCTAAGAATAAAGCAGTCATCTTGACACTCTGAGCAGCTGGCTGCTGTTTGTGTCCACTCCCACCCTGAAAGAGGGACTGGCAATGAGCTTTGGTAACTGCCTGTTAGAGCCTAAAGGGCCCAGGGAGCCCAGGGTCACAATGTGTAGCTGAAATTTTGTTTTCTTTTGAGATGGGGGTTTTCCTATTGTGTAACTGTCCATGATGTGTGTTGTGTTCCACTGAGCTTGTGGAGTCAGGACAGCTCTGGAGTCTTTCTCCCTTCTACCCCATCATGACCCCCAGACCCTCACGGGGCAGAGCGTGTGTGTGTGTGTGTGTGTGTGTGTGTGTGTGTGTGTTCCTTCTAGGCGGGGCTCTACCTTGACACGCCCCCACCCCCCTCACTGGGGATTCTAGGCGGGGCTCCACCTCGCTGGGGGTTTTTTTGTATTCCGTGGGTTTTTTTTTTTTTTTTTTTGGTGGTTTTGAGACAGGGTTTCTCTGTAGCTCTGGCTGTCCTGGAATGCCTTCTGTAGACCAGGCTGGCCTTTAACTTACAGATCACCTGCTTCAGGATCCACTCCTGTGGAAGGCATGCAGTTTTGACAACCCTCTGAGTTTCATTCCGTGTATGTATTATGGTTGTAGATGCTGGTGGTCTGAAACAAGATTCCTAACTTCCAATTCATGACGACCCTCCTCCTCTGCGCCCTCCAAAGCATCGTGTGCCCTGCTGGAGGCATCTGAGTGTGGGTTGCAGAAAGCCTGGGTTACCCTCTAGGTGTTGGCGCAATACCTCTTCTCGTCCCTAGAGGGCGCTGCGGACTAAGGCCGAGAGAGGCTGTTGGAGCCACGTGAGGCCCCTGAATGTTCCTCAGCTTCCTCCTGCTTCAACTCAGTAAGGCTTCCCAAGGCATGCTGCTTCTCCCGAGGTCCCAGGTTTTGTAGATCTTCATTTGGGGCATTTCCTGTCGTGGCGTCCTGTACTGTGTGACCTTTTCTGTCTGGTTTTGTCGCTGAGCACCATGTCTTCGGTGTTCCTCCACACTCCTTCTCTGGAATAATACCCCGGCTGTGGCAAGGTACACCTGATCTGCTCTCATGGGCTGGAGTGCTGGCCTTGGCATGCATTGTCTATCCAGTACAGATGTGTTAGGGGACCTTCTGTTGGCCCAGTGACTACCCTAGGCACATGGCCTATGTTCCTAGATACTTCTTTGACCACTCCCGTTCACCCTGGGACCTTCACATGGACACTGTCCCCAACACCAACATCAGTCTTCCCCAGCACCTGCTTGCCTATCTGAAGACACAGAATCAGGCTTGGTCACCTCCATGTCCCCCCACAGACCCCACAAGGCATCCTTAGTCCTTTAGGTTATCTTGAACGTCTGTGTGTAGTCAGGTCCCAGTGACACTGTGGCTGTGGCAGGGGCAGCTGGCCTAGATCCCCAGAGGCGTCCTGCTGTGCTAGGCCCTCTGCTTCTCCTGAGACAGCCCTGTGTCCACGGCTAGCCAGGTATTGTAATCCACCATAAGTTCCCTGTCCCCTCTGAAGGGCTGCAGATGAGATGGATCACTAAGAAGGTGAAATGGAGCCGGGCGCAGTGTTTCTACCGTCAGTCTCCAGAACTTTCTGTTTCCTCACTGACACTCTGTCCCTATCTGACTCACTCCCTCCTTTCCTCAGCTCCCACCATCCCACTTCCCCTCTCCATGGATGGCTCTGCCACCTCCAGGGACCTCTGGAAGTGGACCCTGTGCTATGCTTGTGTGCGTGTATACATGCATGCGTGCGTGTGTGCCTTCTGTGTCTGGGGCATGCTAATGAGCATCGTGTTCTGCAGGTCCCTGCATCTGAGAACATGTCAGGTGACCTTGTCTACTTTTTTCTTGATTACTTGGGACTTTCATGTCATGCACCCAGGTCCTCACTCCTCACTCTGACCTGTGATCTCTGTCCACCACACACATATACACACACACAAACATGCACACATATGCACACACATACATAGACACAATACACTCATATATACACATACATACATTCACACGCACATAACAGAAAAAGGCCACTTTGTGTTGTCCATATACACATTGGATCATGGTCAGACTCTTAGTGGCCAAGGAAAGGTAGGTGTGTCTTTCTCCTCCTGCACCCACCCGCCACCACCCCACTAGAAGCCATCAACTATGGAGAGGCACACAGGGATAACACGTCCCTGCACCCATGCCATGGCATCAAGGGGCGGGGCCAACTCAGGAGGGCCCATGGATATCTCCATGGCTTTAGTGAGTGTTAATACTGCCATGGAAGTCAACATGGCCCCTGGCTGTGTCAGGATCCACTCATAGGCTTCAGTGGCTGCACTGTTGCTTCAACATGGCCTTGGCTGGCTAGCCATGCCACTCATATCCAGAAGGCCCCCTTGAATGGGGTGGTGGTGGCACACACCTTTAATCCCAGCACTCTGGAGGCAGGCAGATCTCTTGAGTTCGAGGCCAACCTGGTCTACAGAGTAAGTTCCAGGACAGCCTGTCTTGAAAAAAACCAAAAGTAAAAAAACAAACAGAAACAGAACAGAAGGCTCCAGAGGCCACGAAGCCCGAGGGCATCACCAAGGCAGCAGTCAGCAGCAACGGACCAGACCAGACCGATATGTCCACACTGAGCTCAGGCATCATCGTGGCCTGGGTCAGCAGTGTGGACCACAGACGCCAGCGTGGCCTCCTGTGGCATCAACGGAGGTCCAGTCCAGACAGTGGGCCTTTGAAGTTACCCAGAGCCAGGCACATCAGAGGCGGAATCTGTGTCTGTACAAACTCCAGGGGGTGCAGCCTTCCCAACACTGCTCTGTGATCCTCTAATCTTCCTAGCTCTCCAACACGTATCTGTTCATCGTAGTGGAGGTGGGGGGCTTGACTTTAACTTTCTAGAAAATACTTCATATGCTAGGAGGTGGTGGCACATGCTTTTAATCCCAGCACTCAAGAGGCAGAGGCAGGTGGGTGTCTGTGAGTTTGAAGCCAGCCTGGTCTATGAAGGAGCCAGCCATGAGAGGCTTAATAGAAATAGACCACCCAAAGGAAGTTCTTCCAACCATTCTTACAAGGAGAGTGGGGGGGGCCCTATGTTCTGTCCTGGATGCCCCGCTAGCTTACACCCAAAATAATCACACAGAAACTGTATTCATTTAAACACTGCCTGGCCCATTAGCTCTAACTTCTTATTGGCTAATTCTTACATCTTAATTTAACCCAATTCTATTAATCTGTGTATAGCCACATGACTATGGCTTACCGGCAATATTCTAACCAGCATCCGTCTCCCGTAGTAGATCCATGGCATCTGCCACTCTGCCCTTCTTCCCAGCATTCAGTTCTGTCTACTCTGCCTACCTAAGGTCTGTCCTATCAAAAGGCCAAGGCAGTTTCTTTATTCATTATCCAATGAGAGCAACACATAAACAGAAGGACCTCCTACACCAAACCATTATCACCTCCAGTGTTGGGCCTGCCGTGATAACTTAATGGAAGCCCGAATTTCAGAAGTTTACCCTGAAGTTACTCTGGTTGCCGGAAGGACCACAAACTGAGATCACCACCCAAGAACAGACCACCCAAAGGAAATGCCTAACGTTCCAACCCTTATAGATAGGATCACCTGCCAGCACACACTCACCAGGACACCCCTAGACAAATGTCAGCCAATCAGGGGTTCTGAACCTCAGAAACCCCTCACCCCCACCTTTACTACTATAAAACCCTACTCTAACTGAGCTCGGGCTCTCCATTTATTCCCATACATTGGACATGTGGAGAGACCGAGTTTGCAAACTTGTATAAAATAAAGGCTCTTTGCTTTACATACGGGACTCAGACTCCTTGTTGGCTTTTGGGGGGCTTTGTGGATCTGGGTGTAACAGTCTACAGAGTGAGACTTTGTTTCAAAAAACAAAAAATCTAACAAAAATAGAACAAAACAAAAATTGTGTATATTCTATTCCTTTTTTTAAGCTTTATTTTATGTGAATTGGTGTAAAGGTATCAGATCCCCTGGAACTGGGGTTACAGACAGGTGTAAACTGCACGTGGGTGCTGGGAATTGAACCCAGGTCCTCTGGAGGCACAGGCAGTGTCCTTAACCTCTGAGCCATCTCCCTAGCCCCTTCCACTCTTGTTTTGCCTACACAATGTCTGTGTACCACATAAGTGCCCAGTGCCCTTGGAGGCCACAAGAGAGTGTGGATCTCCTAGAACCAGAGTTACGGGCAGTATTGTGCCACCTTGTGGGTCTAGGAGTCTAAACCAGTCCTCTCTGTGTTGAACCGTCTCTTGAGCTCCAGAGCTCATTCCTTGACATCTAGCATTTTGTATGCCACTTTAAAATTTTAGCTGAAGAGTGGGAGGAGGGGCTCATTGGTTAAGAACACTGGCTGTTCCTGCAGAGGACCTGGGTTTGACTCTCTGTGTGACATGGCCCAGGCCTTAGCTCAAGGACTCCATGGGGTAGTGACATTCAAGCCATAAAATTCAGCACAGCCATCACCTGCCAGAATGGAAAGACTGAATCAATGCAAGTCCACAGTTCTGGGGCATCTCTAATACACTGACTGTGCTTTCTGGCTTTTGGACTTCTGTAGTTCCGCTTCTGGCTAACTGTTGTTGCTAACTGAAGCATGTCAACCCAGGATGTGGTTTTGTGTTCCGGGCTACACTGGGGTTTAGACACAGACAGCAGCTAGAATGAGGTTACCTGTTAGCTCTTAGACACTTTCCATTGGCTAAAACCTGTGTCTGACCCAGGACACCAGAACCCACACGGTAGCTCACCACAACCTGTAATCTGTGGCCCTCTCCTGCTCTGTAGACACCAGGTAAATATGTGTTGTACAGATACACATGCAGGCAAAGCACACTGACCAATTTTTATTTATTTATTTTTCGAGACATGGTTTCTCTGTAGCTTTGGAACCTGTCCCGGAACTCGCTCTTGTAGACCAGGACGGCCTCGAACTCACAGAGATCCGCCTGCCTCTGGTGTGTAGGTGTACACGCAGACAGACACTGTATACATAATAAATAAATAGTCTTAAAAAAGACACACATGCTCATAAATAAAAATAATAAAAATTAACTAATAGCTGGATATGGTGGTGTACTCTTTCAGTTCCAGCCATCTGAAGGCAGAGGCAGGAGAATCTCTGTGACTTCAAGGTCAGCCTGCTCTACGAGAGTGAGTTCCAGGACAGCCAGGGCTACTCGAAGAAACAAAAGAAAAATTGAGGCTTGGGAGGCGGCACACAACCAGGTGGAGGACAACCTGGGTTTTAGCCTGTCCTGCTGACTCAAGTCCCCAGCTCACACCCGGTCCTTGCGATGCTCAATAACGACAATCTCATTGGCTAGAGTTGGTGCTGGTCACGCCTTCATGCCTAAGCCTCTAGAATCCTATGGCTGAGGCCAGCCTTGCACACTAGACTAAGTCGGGGGATGGCTGAAGCGAAAGTGTTGCCCGGCAACCGCTGGCTTCTTGATGACCCGGGCTGCAGATGGGCTGTGGACCCGCGTGGCAGGGCTCACGTCTGTATCGTCCAAGAGCCTGTTACAGTCCGGGGACGCGGACCTCAAGCCTGGGCCCACCTCCTGCTAGCTCCAGGGCCTCAGTTTCCTGTATCGCGTGGGCCCCGTGTGGCCAGGCTGACTGCGAATTTAGAAGCTTAAAGGTCCCAAATTGGTCATCTTATGTATCTTGGGGTCACAAGTCTGATAAGGATTAAAAAATAAGGCCGGTAAAAGACAAGATCTCCTGAGTAAATTGGGGAGCATGGGGACTTTTGGGAGAGGGTTGAAGGGGAGGGGAGAGGCAGGGAGGGGAGCAGAGAAAAATGTAGAGCTGAATAAAAATCAATTTAAAAAAAATAATAAAGTCGGCATGGCCGGGCTGGTCTCTCCCTGCGGCTCTGGCGCTTGCCCCAGTGTGTAGAAGACACAAACCCCTCAGCCAGCGGCCATCTCCTCTCTTCCTAATCGACGGCACAGAATCTCGCTGCCTCTGCTCTGAGCCTCTGTCTCCCTTTGAGGAGGACTCCACAGCTCTCGTCGGAGACCCCTTGCCCCAGGAGGTGACCAGGCACACCCCTCCCAGTACCTCACCTCACCCTAACCATCAAAGTTCCCATGCAAACTCCTGGTTCTAAAACGTGGCACCCTACATCCCTGTCCGGAGACAGGCCAGCAAAGACCAGAGGACCAGGACCTAGACTTCCCAGAGCCACCTGGTGTCCTCAGGATCCCCTCAGAGGCAAGAAGAAGACAGCAGATTGGCCAGTGACTGGTTCACCAGTCACTAGGACAAGTTGGTGGCTTTGAACCAACTGCTGAGCCAGCTCTTCCCAGCCACACTGCACAGCCTCTGTCTTCCCTTAGGGACTGAGCGCAGTGCAGGACCCCAAGTGGCGCGGGACTTGTATGGTGTGATCTGATCAGGAGGACAGGGCCCCAAGGCTGCCAGGACACTCACTGCCTGGTCAGATCTGGCAGTCATAACACCCAGGCCACACCCACCGCTCCTAGGGCTCTTCCAACTCCCAGTATAGAACGGCCCTGTCCTGCTCTGTTTAGTGACTCAGCCTGCTTACAGCCAATTGCATCAGATCAGCCCCCTGGCCAGCCACAAAGGCCAGTTTTGCTTGCATGGGTGCCTGTCTCTACACTGAGACACCCACACTGAGCTGTCTGGATAGAGTGTGGGGTGATGCCGTGCCTGGGAACTCAGAATACACTTTAAGTCCAACTACCTCAGCCCTAGATGCTCATTCTGAACCCAGAAGGCTAGGCTGTGGACTCGTTCAAAACCTGCTTGGTGTTAAGGGCTCTGTATGGAGTCCCCGAGCCTGAGATGCTGGTTTTGAGCAGGTTAGGAAGAACTTCCCTCCCCAAAGATATAGGTATGATGTAGGGATCCATAGCAGTCCCAGCTGGGCCTCACACTCATGTATGTGGGCAGAATGTCTGCTGAAACCAAGGGAAGAGAAAACGGGTGCACACAGAGGCAGGTGATGGAGGCAGCAGCAGGGACAACGCCAGGTACCTGAGGTTGAGAGATCACTATGGCCCAGTTCTGTCACCCCAGAAAAGAGATTGCTGGGGCCATGCAAAGCTTGGAACTAGTCTGAGCCACACAGTGAGTTCCTGTCTCAAAAAAACAAAACAAGGGAGCTGAAAGGAGAGAGCAACAGGTAAGATTCCTGGCTGCCCTTCCAGAGGACAGGGCTCGGTCCCCAGCACCCACGTGGCAGCTCCCACTTGTCTGCAGCTTGTGCACAAAAAAAAAAAAAAAAAAAAAAAAGTCAAAAAAAAAAAAAAAAAAAAAAAAAAACAAGCAGGGGCAGTGGCTCTGAGCGCTCCTCCAGCAGCTGGAAAGGTCTGGTGGCAAGGAAGGAAAGAAAACCAAGAAGCCAGCCTGCTGGGAACTGAGCCAAGTGATGCAGGAAACTCAAGCTGTCTGCCTCAGGCCTCACCTCATTTCCTGTTTGTAGTCTAAAAGTTTGCTCAGACCTAGTGCTCTGACGGCTCCACTCAGGCTAACGCTTTAAGACTCTTACGAGGCTAGCCCCTTCCTCAGAACCCTAGGGTGAGGGTAGTAAACTTCAGACCGTCTCCATCCTTCCTGCCTGTCCTGGTGGTGTCTTTCATTTGCTAAGGCTAGACCCACCCATCACCTGGCCAGCCAAGCCTAGTATGGAAGGACAGAGGAAACTCCTGCAGGCACGCCTCTGCAGGACACCCGTGACATCTCCCTGGGGCAGAAGCTGCAGCAGCTGGGGAAGTCAGGGCCTCTAGTCACCCCAGCTCCAAACCCCCATGCCGGAGGACTCTGAGTGTCCCATGCCATGGGAAGCCTGGCTTGGAAACAGGAGGCTGGCGGCTTGCCCAGGCAAGACAGGGCATGGCAGGGCACGGTAGAGTGAACAGCTCCCAGGCCCTGCCTGGGGCCTACAGGATGGTACATCCCCTTCCTGTTTCTACTGGCAGCCATTCCCAGTTACAAGCGTGAAGGGTGGTCCCTCCATGTAACCAGTAGACCACAGGTGACTACTTGCGTGTCTGAAGACATGCTTGGTTGGCATACCCGGCAAGGTCAACACACCCCACTTTCTAAGGTTTAGCCTAGTGCCCCCGAGGCCTCCAGGTCAAGGACCATTGTCTCATCTCTGAGCAACCAGGTTCCTGGAGGGAGTCTCAGGACCAGGCTCGGGTAGGAAGGGAATTGCCACCTCAATCAGGGCTTGGAAATTTGGCTTTTCTCCCCGGTGTCTGAACTAAACTGCACGGAACAAGAGCCCCAGCGTAGGGTTGTTTCCTGTGGTCAGCATCAGCAGCTGGCCAGTGCACCACACTTGCATGTGGATGCCAGCCTCCCGTCCCAGGAGTGCATCCCAGCTGCACGCCAGGAATTTTGGTATCATCTTATTTAGCTTGTTAGTTTGAGATAGGGTCTTGTTAGTAGCTCCAAGCTACAGAGACAGGCTGGCCCCTGAACTTGAAGCAATCCTCCTGAGGGCTAGCTCTGTGTGTGTGTGTGTGTGTGTGTGTGTGTGTGTGTGTGCCCTGCCATGCACGCGCACATGTGGGTGTGTGTCCCACAGCACACAGGTGGAAGTTAGTCATGGCCGATCGAGTCCAGGAAGGAATTCAAGTTGTCCAACTTGTTGGCAAGCTCCTTCACAGCTGAGCTGAGGCCCTCATTTATGTCTGCTGGGAATTGATTCCACCGACTGCCCTGGGCTGAGTTATGTCCTCTGCCCAAATCTGTCCATGTCATGACCCTTATGCCAGGTATGAGGATTTGATTTGGAGACAGAAATCTCTGCAGATGTAATTACTAACAAAGACGATGAAGCACGGGAGATGGACGGATGGCTCAGAGGTTACGCCTTGTTATTATTATTTTATTGTTTTTCTGAGACAGGGTTTCTCTGCAGCTTTGAAACCTCTCCTGGAACTTGCTCTGTAGACCAGGCTGGCCTCGAACTCACAGAGATCTGCCTGCCCCTGTCTCCCGAGGGCTGGGGTTAAAGGCGTGCGCCACCACTGCCCAGGGCCTTGTTACTCTTGCAGAGAGACGCAGGGTTCGGTCGCAGCACCCACACCAGGTGGTTCCCACGGCTGTAACTCCACCCCTGCACAGATTCTTCAGGCATCTGCATTCAAGTGGCACACCGGACTCACACACAAATGACACTCATGATAGCGTCAGGACTCCTCTTCTTTGGCTTCCCAATTCCCTAGGGAAGGCCAAGTCCTCGTTCAGCAACTAGACACGATCAGCCTCAGCAGGGGAAGGTGGAGAAGGCTTTTAGACAAACTACATTGTTCACACGAGCAGCTGAGCCGGCAGTCACAACTGAGTCTGACAGTATCAGAACCTGAATCGGGGATCCCGGCTCCTTCTGTCCCAAGTACCCCCACCAAGTGCTCCAAGGACCCGAGAAGTTCAACAGAGAGCCATGGCTGGCTGTAGAGTAGGGCACAGGCCAAGGGCATCCATATTCTAGTTTCTAGGTCAAATCGGGGCGGGTTTGTCCTCCTTCGGCACCAGGCTTAAGGACAGGGCTAAGAACTTCCTGCAGCGGAAGTCAGGGGAGCAACTGTAGGGACGGGAGGAAGGCGGACTCAACGACCAGACTGAAGCTTTGAAGCCCCTTCTGCGCAGGCGCGAGCGAGCCCGGGAGGCCCTACACAGACCTCTCCGCTGGGTCCGGGTCGCGCAGCCGCACTCGGCGCTTCCTCAATGCTCCGCCCGCCATGCCCCTCGGAGTCTAAGCCCCCCCCTACAAGCTCGAAGTGCGCAGCCGCGCTCGGCGTCCGCAGCGCGCTCTTTGCGCAGCTGCACTCGGAGCCCCACTAAGCTCCGCCCCTCACGCGGGGAGCGCGCAGCCGCATTCGGCATCCCCGGCCTGCTCTTCTCGCTGCTGCCCTCGCCCCCTGGAAGCTCCGCCTCCTCTGTTCCCTGAGGGGGCGGGGCCTGCAGGGAGGGGCGGGTCCACTCCGGGACCGCGCCTATAAAAGCGGCCGCGCCGGCCGCGCGCGCGGCTCCTCTCGGTGGCGGTGGCCCAGTGAAGGGGTCCGTGGCGGCGGTGGTGGCGGCGGCGGCGGCGGCGGCGGCGGCGGCGGCGGCGGCGGCGGCGGTGGCGGCGCTGTTCCCCGCGCAGTCCTTGGAGCGGGGTCCAGGCTGTGCGAGGTCCGGTGACGGCACTGCGACCCCGGCCGGTGTCCGACCCCGGTGAGCGCGGCGCCGAGGGCGATTTTCCCGAGGGAGGAGGGAAGCCCGAGCCAGGCACAGGAGCTCCGCAGAGCCCCGGCCGCCCCCGCCCGACCGAGCGCCCCGCTCAGCGCCGGCCCTTTGTCTCCTCCGCCCGCAGGGTCGCGTCCCAGGCCGCTCCCCGGGCCCCGCGTCCTCTCCCCCGCTGGCGGGGCCCGGACTGAAGATGGTGCAGAAGAGAGCAGCCGAACTTCAAGGCTTCCACCGTTCGTTCAAGGTAAGGGGGTCCTGTCCGGGGGGCCCACCGCAGTAGCGGGTGCGGCGGATGAGCCTGTGCAGGGCCTGGGAGGGGTTCTTGCCCTGGACTTCGGCTCTGGAGGCAGTGGGGGTCAGCAGGCCGCAGCCCTGTCCCCTGCCACCTAGTAGCTCTCTCTTCCAGGACTCCCCCCCACACACACACACAGCGGGCTTGTTGTTCCTTGTCCCTTGCAGTCAGCTTGATCAGTTTGGTCTTCTGTTTGGGTGAGTGATCCTAGGCAAATCTTGTGTTCCTGTTTCCTGCAACTTCCAAGCCTGCTTTGTGCTGGTTGGGAGAGTCAGCAGGCTGCAGCACGGTCTCTGGCCACCTACTAACAATCCCCTCAGCACCTGCCCCAGGCTCCCTATCACCTCTCAGTCCCGTTCCTTTTCTATGTGTAGTCTCAGGTGAACCCTACTTTTGTTCTCTATGATCTGTGCGCTTGTTGCAGGCTACAGCCCTGTCCCCAGCTGCCTAGGAGCGTTTCTTCTAGGACCCTCCGTCTGCGTGTGACTGGTGGCTCCATGTCACTTGCAAACAGTCCGGTCTTGGTCCTGTGCATCCCACCCCACTTTCTCTGTGTGGCCCCACTTGCTCTGGCTGGGAGGGCGTCAACTGTGGCTAGCTCTCTGAGGAACTCCCCCAGGTTTGCTTGTGATCGGTGTGATCTCTCAGCCTGCTCTTTTCCCTACTTCTGTGTATATATGTCCCCGGGGAAGCCCTGTCTGTCTCCTGCCGTCTCCACGGCTGTGTGTGGTCTGTCAGGATCAGCAGACTGCTGTCTTGTGGGGAAACCCTTTGGGCTCATTGGTGTGCTGTGCCCCACTGCAACTCCCCACACAGACACCCGGTGGTGGCCTGTGGATGCCTTCCCTCAAGACACCCCAGGCCCAAAATGTTATTTCCTGTCAGAACAGGAAGTTTCTGCAGTGTTGTTAATGGTGGCTGAGAGTCTTCTTAGATGAGTGAATCTGGGGGTGATGAAGGTGGGCAGGTGCTAGGCAGAGCCCCCCACGGGGCCTGGCCTGAGGGACACAGTGATGTCATCCTGCCCACCCCACCCGGAAGGCTGCATTATGTAATGGCTTCCCTGGGCAGGGACCTGTTGCCCTGTGGAGAAGGCAGAGTGTGTGTTTGTACACACACGCCTGCACCCCTGTGGGAGGAGCATGCAGATAGGGAAGAATTCCCAGGCCTGTCCAGCCAGTGCCCCTGGCCAGCTGCCCCACCCCTGCCCCAAATGCTTGTTCTCCTTGGTCAGCTGCTTTGGGGCTGAGCAGAAATGAAAGCTAGATCTGAGAATGTCACCTTACAGTGGCTTTTACCCTCCTGGGGCTTTGTGTGAGCCTAGATGGTGTCCGCACATGGGGCCTACAAGGCTGCCAAAGCAAACCGTAGCTTTCTGGATGATTCTAGCCACCTCCCATCAGGCCTGCTGACTCAAGGCCCTTGGCTAGACCCAGGCTAGCTGGACCAGGCTGGGTTGCCCACACCGTACTCGGGACTGCAGGCTGCCTTCCGCGCAGAGATGGGACTGGCGGGTGGCCCTGCAGGCGGACAGAGACTGGTCCCTCGAGGAATTGCCTTCTGGAACCCCACCCCATGTGGCTGCTTTCTTGGAGCACAGCCACTGCCCCTCAAGTACCCTCTGCGGCTGGGTAGAGAGGCACACCTGCCAGTCCTACCAGGTATACTTGTCTGTTTTCTGTTGCTTTTCTTTCTGGAGTTTAAGAGGCGCTGGGGATGGAGCCTGAGGCCTCGCACTTGCTAGACAAGTGCTCTACAAACTGAACTGCAGCCCCAGCCCTGCTTTCTTTCTTTAATGTGCAAATTGGGGTCTCCCTAAAGGGGTGCCCCAGCCAGCTGGTCTCCCTGGGCAGGGTTCTTAGTCTTCTCAGCTAAAGGCTGGGACAGGCAAGTGGCCGGCCCCTTTCACTCATGGATGGTCCCAGAGCTGGGGACAGCTGCTTCCTGTCTCACCTGACAGCCTGCCCAGAGGAAGGTCACCAGGCTGAGGTCATGCAGCAGGTGCCATGGCTGGCCTTTGATCTCAAACCTGGTTCACCCTCTCTTCTAGTTGCTCGCCAACCCCCCAACTTGCATAGTGCAGGTGGCTGCCCTGGGTCTTCCGGGTGCCAAAGCTTATCAGAGTACTGTATGTGTGTGTGCCCTTTTTCTTCCCCATGACCTGCTAGGATGCTCCCTTGCCTGTCAGTCTCCTAGTGACTCTGCTGGGGGCAGGTCAGCGTGCAAGGCTCCCCTACATTGCTGTCCATCTGGCTCCTTCCACTGTAGTCCCCAAGGGGCAATGACTTCACCCAGGCTCCACACACCCATTCGTGATCCACATCTCGTTCTCTGGGTGGGTTTGCCTCAGTTTCCCAGCTTGCAGACCCCCCTGGTGACTTCAGCCTCAGGATGAAGCAGCGTTTTCCTACAGTGCGTTCCAGCTCAAACTCTTCCCTTCCTGTCAGTCTCAAGACCTTCCACCCTCTGGCAGCTGGGTCCTCTGGTGTTCTATTTGGACCCTAACCGCCCTAAGAAGGCTTCTCAGACACTGCAGGCTGTGGACTGGGCAGGCTCTGGACACTCATACCAATGGTGTCTTGCCTGTGAGCCCTTGCCACTGGCTATGTGTGCCAAATTGGTGACTCCTGGGGTTAACAGTCCTCGTGAGTTAGGTGGCTTTGGATCTACATAGCACGTTGAGAGGGTGCCATGGCACAGAGAAATGCCCCTACCCCAGACCCCGGGACCTCCCAGAGCTCAGGCCCTGCATTCACGTTTGTGGGAGGAAGAGCACATAGCATGGGGAGTAGAGGTGGTGGTGTCCTGTGCCCCAGGAAAACTGAGGCCTAAACCCAAGGGTGTGGCCCAGAGATAGGCTGGGAGGCTGTGGGAAAACAGGCTGTCAGTCCCGCCCAAGGCTTCCCTGCCGCTGCCTCCACCTTTGACCCTATGCCTGTCCCTGAGGTCAGCCCTCAGTCAGCTGGGCAGACAGGCATCCCCATTCTTCTCATGAGCAGAAAAGGCAGGCCGTGTGGCTTAGACTTCCTGTCACTCAGCTGCAGGCTGGAAGAGGAAGATCATGTTTCCCACAGTCGGGCAACAGGGTCCCTCAGTGAGGTGGACACGCGGCTGGGCCATTCTCTCTGGGGTGTCACTGGCCACCTCCTACGCTAAACCGGTAACAGGAGTAGGTGACAACCACATGGCAGTCAGGATCCTGTGGACCCCAAGGGACTCTGCCACTGAGGTCTTGAGAGACTATTTTTTAATATTTATTTATTATGTATACAATATTCTGTCTATGTGTAAGCCTGCAGACCAGAGGAGGGCACCAGACCCTATTACAGATGGTTGTGAGCCACCATGTGGTTGCTGGGAATTGAACTCAGGACCTTTGGAAGAGCAGGCAATGCTCTTAACCTCTGAGCCATCTCTCCAGCCCCTGAGACACTTATGTGAAGGTTCATGTGCTGAGTGAGGAGGGCGAAGACTTAGCCACTGTCCTGTCCTGAGTGCTTATGGGCTGTTCAAGGGCCCTGGGTGCTGCTCGCTCTCCGCCTCAGCACTCTGAGGGAGTGATCTTTGGGTTGAGCATTCTGGCAGAACCACCCTGATCGTACTCCCCCCAACAGCGGCAAAGTCCTTTCGAGCTAGCCTTCTCCTTAGACCCCCCTGAACGTACTCCCCCCAACAGGGGCAAAGTCCTTTCGAGCTGGCCTTCTCCTTAGACCCCACCCAGCACGGGGACGCTGACTTCAGCCCAGAGTGTGAGGCTCGACCTGGTGAGTACCCACAAAGTGGGCAAGACACGGGGTCCCTGTGGGAGGCAGGCTCTGAGGGCTGTATACGTCTGGGTCTCTGTCCCCTGCAGACATGCCCTCCAGCCAGCCCATCGACATTCCGGATGCCAAGAAGAGAGGCCGGAAGAAGAAACGTTGTCGGGCTACTGACAGCTTCTCAGGCAGGTTCGAAGGTGAGTGGGTGTGGGTGCAGGGTCTGCTGAGGAGGGGACACTGGGCTACTGTCCCTCATCTCTCCTTTTGTGTACCAGATGTCTACCAGCTGCAGGAGGACGTGCTGGGAGAAGGGGCCCATGCTCGTGTGCAGACCTGTGTCAATCTGATCAGCAACCAGGAGTATGCTGTCAAGGTAAGCTGTGGCCGCTCCAGAGACCAGTGGCCTTTGAGCCCCCAGATGACAGCCATGGAAAACCAGTATCTAAAAATGGCCCTAGAACTTGTGACTCAGGCCACCCTAGAAATCCAGGTCAGACCTAGAGTCAGAAAGGCACGATGACAGCTGGCCTTTGCCCACTCCGTGTGCTGAAGGCAAGCGAGCCCTAGCATGGTTACTCAGAACTAGAAACTTCTGTCAGGCCATGCTGGCCTGCCCATTCCTCATGCTGGTCTCTCTCTGAGGATGACTGGCTTGGAGGATTATAGATACTACAGCGGTAGTGCAGCCCTGGAATACTGGGGAAACGCAGTGCGCACCCTCAGCCTTTGTGCCGCTCCCTGCCCCGTATGTACCTAGAGCCCTGCAAGCCCTGGTACAGCCTTATGACCTTGGAGGGCCTGCCGGTCGGCGTCACGTCCGCATGGAGAAGCGCTGTGACGTGACTGGCAGGGCCCCTGAGTCTAAGGGTGCCAGAGAAGGAAAAGGATGAGCATATTTTGGAAGTTGGGGTGTCAGAGCTGTGGTCCCTGGGAGTTTCCAGGCAGGTTCTTAGCTGCTTGCTATCCTCCTGGGGACCCTGCTGGGCAGCCTTGTCACTTGTCATGGGCAGGTAGCCTAAACTGCATTCACTGCTGTGAGCCAGAGTGACAGGTGCTAGGACCTGGGGGCTTCCTGTTGGTGTCCCTGGTGATGATTGACATGTTGGGACAGTGGACTAGAGTTGGGGTGGCTGGAGGGTATTAAGCACCAGTGCCATGGCCCCGGGAGGGGGTGCTAGAGAGGGCCAGGAGGTATAGAGGTTCATGTGGGGCTGTCCCCACTTCCCCAAGGGTGGGGTGAGTTTTATTAATTTGATGCAGGATGTTTGGACCACTCTCCAGGTCTAGTGATAGAAGGCCCCTTGCTGGGATGGGGTTTTGTTGTTGGTTTTTGTTTTCTTGTTTTTTTTTTTTTTTTTTTTTATTTAGGAGAGGTGATATTTTGAAACAGGGCTTCTCTGTGTAGCCCTCCTGGAATTCACTCTGTTGACCACGCTGGCCTCTGCCTCCCTAGTTCTGGGATTAAAGGCGTGTGTCACCACCACCTGGCTTGATATGGGTTTTTGTTACCAGATACTGGGACAGTATCCTGGCAGTGGGACCCTGCACCTTCCACCTGATAAGTGAGGGGGTCAGAATACCAGCCTGGGGAGAACAGGAGTCCTGGGGTCCCCTCTTTTCCAAGAGCAAAGGTTCTATAGTACTTTCTAGGCCTTCCTTCTACTGGGTACAAAGGGACTGGCTTCCTGAAGTTCAGGCTCACTGCTGGCCTGAGCCAGACCCAGGCCCTTGGGGCCAGTTCCCCATCTGGTCTGGAGCAGAGGAGGAAGGACTTGGTATGATACTCGCTGGGCTGGCAGCCAGGTAGCTTACTACCTTGTTGCATGGGTCATATGGGAGCTGAGACCGCTTGGCCCTGCCCTTGCTGGAGCAGGGGTGGCAGCCACCTGGTAGAGAGGACTCCTGTAGGAATTCAGCCTCAAGCAGTCCTGTGAGGCCATTGGGTTAGGGTGGAGAGCTGGCTGCTTCTTCCCACAACTAGGAAGTTTCAGGTCCTGGGGCCAACCATGTCCTTCCAAGCTGAGGACCCAGGCTCTGGCGTCAAGTTTATGCAGGGTCCAGGTGGGCCCGTTGGAAGCTCCCTCAGGCTGCATCTGAGCAGCTTCTCCAGGTGCCCCGTTCCTCCCTGCATCGCAGATCATCGAGAAGCAGTTGGGCCACATCCGCAGCAGGGTGTTCCGGGAGGTGGAGATGCTGTACCAGTGCCAGGGACACAGGTAAGGTGGCCTGCCTGGGCCATCTCTCCAGAGCCTATCACCTCAACGGGGCTGGGCTGGGCTCAGCCAGAAATACAGGCTTTCTGTGGGCGCCCTGAGGGTGTCGCCTCCTAGACTGGGCAGCAGGTGCTGAGGGCCTCAGGATGCCTCAGTTTGTTTTCTGCCTCTCCCTCCCAACTCAGGAATGTCCTAGAGCTGATTGAGTTCTTTGAGGGGGAGGACCGCTTCTACCTAGTGTTTGAGAAGATGCGTGGAGGTGCGTGCTAGCGGGGGGAGGACTTGGAGTGGGAGCTGGGGACCACCTTCCATAGAGTCCCAGCTTGGAGATGGGAATTGGGCTGTATCTTCTGTCCAATGGTCAGAGCTCAGGGTTGGGCATCTCTGATGGCGTGGGGGTGGTGCTGGGAGCTGGCTGGTCTACGGAGATGACCTAGCTGCCCCTGGCCTGCACCACAGGGTCCATCCTGAGCCACATCCACAGAAGGCGCCACTTTAACGAGCTGGAGGCCAGCGTGGTGGTGCAGGACGTGGCTAGTGCCCTGGACTTCCTGCATAACAAAGGTGTGGTGCAAGATTGTGGAGACTGCCCCAGGCCCTGGTTGCTTTAGAGGATCCCACCCCTAACTCCCTCCCTGCTCTACCTCCCTAGGCATCGCCCACAGAGACCTAAAGCCAGAGAACATTCTGTGTGAGCACCCCAACCAGGTGAGGCGCCTGACTGACCCCTCCCTTGGGAGACTAGAGCAGTGGGGACCCTACAGGCCAGAGCTCCCACAGTGTCGGTCCCACCCCCAGGTCTCCCCGGTGAAGATCTGCGACTTTGACCTGGGCAGTGGCATCAAACTCAACGGAGACTGCTCTCCCATCTCCACACCTGAGCTGCTCACTCCGGTGAGGGCAGGGTGGGCAAGGCCGGGCGGGGTGGGTGGGGCAGGCTCTGGGCTCAGGTGCCAGGCTGGCTCCACAGCTTTCCCCTGCCAACGTGGCCTTCTGCTTGGCAACAGCTGCGGATTGACTGGCGGGCTGGGGATGGAGTCAGCCCCATCACTGCTGATGGGGGGGCGGTGCATCAGCGGTCTGTGATTGGCTGGACCTCGTGTCTCTCCTGACTTGTGCCCACCCCGCAGTGTGGGTCGGCCGAGTACATGGCCCCAGAGGTGGTGGAGGCCTTCAGTGAGGAGGCCAGCATCTATGACAAGCGCTGCGACCTGTGGAGCCTGGGCGTCATCCTCTACATCCTGCTCAGTGGCTACCCGCCCTTCGTGGGCCACTGCGGCAGCGACTGTGGCTGGGACCGAGGGGAAGCCTGCCCAGCCTGCCAGGTGCGCCTGCCTGAGTCCCTGGGATGAGAAGTGAGGTTGCTGTAGATGTCCCCAGGAACCAGGACCTCAGACTGAACCTCAGGCCCAAGTCATTTTTTTTTTTTATTTGTGTGTTCTGCCTGCATGTGTGTATGTGTACCATATGAACCCTTGGTGCCTGTGGAGGCCAAAAGAAGGCATTGGGTCCCCTGGGGCTGGAGTTACAGATGTTGTGAGCAACCATTTGGGTGCTAAGAACAAACCAGGGTGCTCTCTGAGAGCAGCTGATGCTCTAACCACTGAGCTGTCTGCCCTTGTGCGTCTGGACTGCGTGGGGCCAGGTCTGATTGGTGACTCTTCTCCCCCGCCCAGAACATGCTGTTCGAAAGCATCCAGGAGGGAAAGTATGAGTTCCCGGACAAGGACTGGGCCCACATCTCCTTTGCCGCCAAAGACCTCATCTCCAAGCTGCTGGTCCGAGACGCCAAGCAGAGGCTGAGTGCTGCCCAAGTCCTTCAGCACCCATGGGTGCAGGGGGTGAGCTGTGGGGCCTGAGGAGGGGTCTCTGAGCCCCAGCTTCATCTGGTGGGCATCGGGGCCTCACATGAAGCATATAAAAGGGTCCAGCATCATGGCTGGGAGTGGTTTCCAATGGGCCAGCGAGCACCCTCCCTGCCCAGCTGAGAGCTCAGCCTGTCTGGCCATGGTCACTGAACTCCTCAGTGAGGTTCCGCCACTCCGGGCACCTTGCTTTCTTAATGCTGAGTTGGTATCCCTGAAAGTCCCCAGGCCAGAGTGACTCACCCTTTCTGGGGACAGACAGGGGATAGGGTGAGCTGGGAACTGCAGAGAGTTATGTGGTAGGGTCTGGCAATGGTGAGCATGGATTGATACTGGCCAAGACCCTTCAAGTGCCCTCTGACCCCTAACCCTGCCCTTTCTTCTTGCAGTGTGCCCCAGAGAACACCCTACCAACACCGTTGGTTCTGCAGAGGTGAGCCCTGGTATCTTGGGGTGTGTGTTCGGGCTTTTATTTTTTGGGGTGCTAGGGGCACCTAAGCCAGAGCCCTTCCAGTGTTCAGCAGGTACCATAGCGATGAGCCTCTTGGGATGTTAGGGCTACAGAGGCCCAAGTGAGGACCTGGCTCCTAAGTGCTATGACCTGGGAGTTGACTCAGCAGCTCCCGTTGAGGGTCTTGGCACCTGGAAGGGTACTGGAATTAGGGTGGGTATCTCCACGGGACTGTAGAGAAGGGCACACTCTTGTGACAGTCCCCCATCCTCTTCCCAGGAACAGCTGTGCCAAAGACCTCACGTCCTTCGCGGCTGAGGCCATTGCCGTGAATCGGCAGCTGGCCCAGTGTGAGGAGGACGCCAGACAGGACCAGCCCGTGGTCATCCGAGCTACCTCACGCTGCCTGCAGCTGTCCCCACCCTCCCAGTCCAAGCTGGCCCAACGGCGCCAGAGGGCAAGCCTGTCTGGCACCCCCGTGGTCCTTGTGGGGGACCATGCCTGACCCCCACCAGCCCCTTGTATATACGCAGGGCCTGAAGGTTAGGAACCTGGGTGCCCTGCCCCTTGCTATCCCAGGCACCAGCTCAGCTGGGTCCTGCTGGGGGTGTAGGGTCCTGCTGGGGGTGTAGGGTCCTGCTGGGGGTGTAGTTTTCTTTTCTCCCTGTCCTCAACCCCCACCCATTTGGCTTTGTTTGGTTTTGTTTTTACCACTATTGAAAGCAAGTGCCCAGGAGGAGGGCAGAGGGTTTGGGCCACTCAGCCTGTACCCCACGATGCTCGCCTGTAAACTGTGAAGCTCCTGCCACCTGCACCCCCACCTCCACTCCAGCCATTCTGCTGTCTTCCAGGGCTGGGGGTCCCGCAGGGTCAGCACCTCTCACCTCTTCCTAGCCCTCAGTATCGACAGGACAGGCTCTCCTGGTGAGCAGTGGCCCTTTTGTCTGTCCCCACCAGAGCACCCTTGGGTCTGGGGCGGGAGATAGAGATAGAGACCTCTGGGGCAGATGGGGACAACGCACCTGCTTGATTCCCCAATCCCTGTCACCTACCTGCCCTGTCCCTTGGAGGGTTGACAATCAAAATCTCCTCCCAGGCTGCTTAGCTCCTTGCCCTGGAAAAGACCTAGAGCTCCCAGTCCCCCTTCCCAGGAGCAGGGCCTGAGGAGGACCTGTACCCAGCTAGCTCCACCAAGGCGGGAGAGGTGCCGGACAAGTCCCCGTGTGTCTCCCCACCAGGGCACCTGAGTGCCCCTTCTCAGGGCTCAGCCTGACCACGGCCACAGCCTGCCTGATGCTGTCCCTGGGGTTCATGAGCTTTCCTGTCTCCCTTATGTTACCCTGAGCTGTAGCCACACTCAGAGGTCCCTTACCTTCCTCTGCCCCCAAAGGCAGGGAGTTGAGTGTGCCTACCTTCAGGAAAGGAGCCAGCGCTGCCGGGGCCTCCCTCTGGGCATCTGAGCAGGGCTGAGGAGGCACTGGATGGGCCTGCAGTGCCCCAGGCCTGGGGGCTGTTTCTAGCCATGAGCTACTATGCAATACGAGTTCCCATTTTCTCCGTGGCCCTGCTGGACGGGGAGGTGGGGGGGGTGGCTTTGGGGATCAGGCCACCTCGCCCTACATTCTGCTCAGGTGTCTCCAGGGCTCCTGGCTCAAAACCCCCTTGGTCAAGATTGTTTATCGAGTTTAGTTTAGGCTTTTTTTTTTTTTAAAGAAATAATTTGACTTGCTTCCCTGTTCTTGAAGAGTACTTGAATGTTGGGGTCTGGTGGGTGGGGGCTTGGGATACCCACTGCCCAGCACCTCCTCCCCAGTCTCATAGGATCATCACAGTGGGAGAGGTTGCCTTCAGTCCTGCCTGCCTCTGGGGCACATTCCAAAGACCCCCTGGGGCTCCCAGGCACCCTAGGACTAGCCCCTGCAGGGCTGTCACTTCCTTGGTCTTCTCCGTGTCCAACCTGGAGGACAGGCCAGACCCCTTAACTGTGAAAGAGACATCCATGGCTTGGCCACCAACCATGCTGGATTCTGTAAGATGAGACCTGCTTTAGGGCGGGGCGTGCAAGCACTTTGAGCACAGTCCTGCCGGCTGGAAAGACCACAACAGACTCCTTTCCCACCAACTGTCAACGCCAGGATTTTGTATTCTGTTTTATAAGGATTTAATAAAAGTCATTTAAAAATCTCTGCAGTGCCAGCAACAGAGGTCGGCTACCCACAGGTTCTCAGTCCCTGGTTCCCTGGGCTCCCTCCTTCACAACCCTCTGGATGGGTTCCCGGGAGGTGACATCACCAGAGGGAAGCACAAGGCTAAAGAAAAACAAGCTTACAACTTGGCAGGGCAGTGACCCTGAGGGGCGGGGCTCCGTGCCCTGCGGGAGGGTTCCGGCTTCTAGCTTAGCCCCTGCAGAGACTTCCTCATCCTCCCACCTCTACCCCCAAAGTGCACGCGCTTCCCCTCAGTTTGTGCCTCTGTTCTCATGACACTTCCCAGATGACCAACCAGACCAGACTTGATCCAGCATGCTGGAGGCAGGAGAGGCCACTGTGCCGGCCCCATGAGTCCCCCTAGGTGGGGTCAGGTGGGAACTCTGCTGCACTGCCGGAGGCCTGGAGCTGAGCACTGCTCCGGAGTCTCATACACCAGAATTTCCCTGCCTCTGCAGGCTGGAAGAGGACAGGCCCCGCCAGCTTCGAGAAAACCACAAAAATAAATTCTAGTGCAACCTCGGCTAGGACGAGCTGTTCCTGGCGAGGGGCAGAGGGCAGGGAGCGGTCACCACCCAAGCTGGCAGGGCTGGCGGGGCGTGGTGCCACCTGGGAAGGTTAGAGGCTTGGCATGTGGTCCCCAGGGGTGTGTCGGGCACAGGCCAGCTGGTGGCTAGGTTCTCGGGTCTGCCCCCATCCCCGCAAGGCACACTAGGAGTGGTGGCCCAGGCTCTCTGGAGTTAGAGGCAGGAAAGGAGTAGGTAGGAGGGGCTTTGAGACCAGCCTGAGCTATGTGGGATTCTATCTGTGAAAAACATCCAGAAGTGGACCGTTCACTTGCCATCACACCTGACCACTTAAGTTTGATTGCCTTGCCCCTTATGGTGCAGGGAGAGGCCTGGCTCCCAGAAGCTGCCCTCTGACCTCCACACCCACATTCATCCTCAACATTAAGTAAATGACAAATAAAATTTCTTTTTTTTTTTCCAAGACAGGATTGATATCCGGGTTTTCTATTCGGTTCCACAGTTTCTCAGTAGTTTTGGAGCCTGTCCTGGAACTAGTCCTTGTAGACCAGGCTGTCCTCGAACTCAGAGATCCGCCTGCCTCTGCCTCACGTGTGCAGGATTAAAGGCCTGTGCCACCACTGCCTGGCTAAAATAAAATTTCTTAAAGCGCATTGAGGAGGCTGAGATAGGTTTATCAGTAGGAAGTCAGCCTGGGCTACATGAGAACCTGTCTCGAAGTTTTTAAAAACAGTTCAGTTGCAAAGCGGTAGTGGCCTTTAGTCCCAGCACTCCCTGAGAGGCAGAGGCAGGATCTCTGAGTAAACAGATACCTTGTGAGAACCTGAGAAGGAAGTGTGGTCTAGAACTGGCAATCCTCCTGCACACACCTCCTAGGGGCTGCGATAACAGCTAACGACTACCACATCCCACTGGGATATCTGGTTTGTTTATTTTATTTTTATATATTTTCTAAAATATTTACTTATTTATTATGTATACAATGTTCTGGCATGTATGCCCACACACCAAAATAGGGCACCAGATCCCGTTATACATTACAGATGGTTGAGAGCCACCATGTGGGTGCTGGGAATTGAACTCAGGACCTCTGGGAGAGCAGCCAGTGCTCTTAACCTCTGAGCCATCTCTCCAGACCTGTTTTTGTTTTTGTTGTTGTTTTTAGACAAGATTTCTCTGTGTTGGGGCTGTTCTGGAACTCACTCTGTAGACCAGGCTGGCCTTAAACTCACAAGAGATCCGCCTGCCTCTGCCTCCCGAGTGCTGGGATTAAATGTGTGTGCCACCACCGCCCTGTCTTTCTATGTAGTCACTACTGTCCTGAACTCACATCTGTCTCCCTCTGCTGGGAATCAAGGAGCGAGTCACCATGTCTGACTTTTGTTTATTTATTTATTAATGTATATATGATGTATATAGGTGCCTGCATGTTTGCCCAGAAAGGTCAGAAGAGAGTGTCAAACCCCCTGAGACAAGTTACAATGGTTGTGAGCCACCATGTAGGTGCTGGGATTCAAACCCAGGTCCCCTGGACAACCACCCCACACTGGACAGGAGCAGCACGCAGAAACCTTGTAGCCTTGGCCCTGGCATAGGCAGCAAATCTCAATCCTGCTTCCTTTGCAGAGAGCTAGGAAACTGCTGGCAGACCACGTCTGGTAGGTGTCTGAACCAGGAAGGTTTGGAGTTGGAGGCCAGAGCCAGTTTAAGTCTACCCTGGGCAACTTAGTGAGACCCTGTTTCAAAATAAAACTAAAAAGAGAGCCAGGCAGTGGTGTGATATGGGAGGGTCTTCTATCTATTGGTTATTAATAAAGAAAACTGCTTGGCTTGATAGGTCAGAACATAGGTAGGTGGGGAAGACAGAACAGAATGCTGGGAAGAAGGCAGTGAGGCAAATACCTCAGACAGACACCATGGCTCTCCTCAGTGAGACAGATGCCATGGAGCCAGCCACCAGGTCAGACATGCTGAATCTTTCCTGGTAAGACATTGCCTCGTGGTGCTACACACATTACTAAATATGGGTTAAAGCAAGATGTGAGAATTAGCTAATAAGAGGCTGAAACTAATGGGCCAGGCAGTGTTTAAAAGAATACAATTTGTGTGTTGTTATTTCGGGACATAAACTAGCCAGGCGGCCGGGAGCTGGGTGAGAATGCAGCCCCTCACCTCATCACTACAGTGGTGGCGCACGCCTTTAATCCCAGCACTTAGGAGGCAGACAGAGGCAGGCGGATCTCTGTGAGTTCGAGGCCAGCCTGGTCTACAAGAGCTAGTTCCAGGACAGGCTCCAAAGCTACAGAAAAACCCTGTCTTGAAAAAACAACAGAAAGGAAAATCTCCATGCCTAGTCTCATGAAGACTCACAGAGATCCGCCTGCCTCTGCCTTCCTAGTGCTGGGATTAAAAAGGCATGTGCCACCACTGCCTGGCAAGTACCAATACTTGTCTCACTGAGAGGAGTCCAGATAGCCTCAGTGGTGCTTCTGGAATGTTCCAGAATATCCCAGTGTCTGGGAATCTGACTGGGCAGTTTCCTGGCAAACAGTGAATGGTGTTCTCAGGGCACAAGAGGACCTGTAGTAGGAGACCTGTGGGGAAGGAAATGGAGGACACCGTGGCTCCTTCCGAGTTCCTCAGCCAGCATTCCTCAGGGGAGACTGGTCTTAAACTTGCCATGCTCCTGCCTCAGGGCTAAGGTTACAGTATACATCACCATGCTCAGAAAAAAAAAAAATCCTTTCCCATCTTAAATTCAGTTCTTGGTATAATTTTTTTCACTTTCATGTCTTTTAAAATTATTGGTTTTTAGTCAGGCAGTGGTAGCACACACCTTTAATCCCAGCACTTGGGAGGTAGAGGCAGGTGGATCTATAAGAGCTCGTTCCAGGACAGGCTCCAAGACTACAAGAAACCCTGTTCAAAAAACCAAAAAAAAAAAATGTTGATTTTACTAATTTTATGTGCTTAGGCATTTCCCCTGATTACATCTGTGAGCCACGACTATGCATGGTGCCTGAGGAGGCCAGGGCAGACATGGCGTCCTTGGAACTGGAGTTACGTGTGGCTGTGAACTACTACTACCACGTGGGTGCTGTGCCAGAGAAGCCAGGTAAACCCCGGGGCACTGGGCCAGCCTCTCATCAGTATTATTATTTTGTAGACAGCATCTAATGTAGCTCAGGTTGGCCTCAAATTCACTATAGCTGAGGTTTGCTTTGCACTCCTGATCCTCCTGCCTCCGACTCACACATACTGAGAGGACTGGCATCCTCTGCGCACTTGGTTTAGCCAATGCTGGGAACAGTGCGGAACCCCACACCTGTTAGGGTAGAGCTTGCTTCCTGAGCATTGTGATAACTGGGCTTCCAGCACCCTAACACCTGAGCTCCCAGCACCCTAACACCTGAGCTTTCAGCACCTTAACAACTGAGCTCCCAGCACTCTGAAGATAAAGTTCTTTTTTAAAAATATTTTTATGATTTATTTAACTTTATTCTATGTGCATTGGTATGAAGGTGTCAGATCCCCTGCAACTGGATCTTCAGATAGTTGTGAGCTGCCATGTGGGTGCTGGGAATTGAACCCAGGTCCTCTAGAAGAGCAGTCAGTGCTCTTAACCACTGAGCCATATCTCCAGCCCTGATGAAGTTCTTAATTTTACATTTTCACATGGGGCAAAACAGAAGGAAGATGTTTGAAAGAGAAGATTCAGATGGTGCGCTTATATTCCATATTAGCTGGCAGCAGGGTTGGAGACAGATTGCTGTGGGGAAGAGAAGGAGCTCCAGAATGATAGCATCCCAGGAGTGGGCAGAACTCAGGCTCATGTTTGGGTGGGGTTTGTCTTGTCTCTGGAAGTTCATGATTAGCCTGTTCATCACAGCACAGCCGACCGTCCCTGAGGCACACCTTCCCCTGCGACCCAGGCAGGAGCCTTCAGGTGTTTGGGCTAGCGCTTTGTTGGCTCTTTGAATGGGTTTGTGTGCCCGTTTTTATAAGTATTTTGAGACTGGGTGGCTTCTAACTCACAAAGATCTGCCTGCCTCTCCTTCCCAAGTGCTGGGATTAAAGGTTTGCACCACCACCACCCAGATATAAAAAATGGAAAAATAGGTTGGGTGCTGCTAGCAGCACAAGCCTTTAACCCCAGCACTCGAGAGGCAGAGGCAGGTGGATCTCTGTGAGGCCGGCATGGTCTAGAGATTGAGTTCCAGGACAGCCAGGGCTATGCAGACAAAGAGAAACCCTGTCTTGAAAAACCAAACCAAACAGGAATGCAGGGAGCATGATGGTGTAGAGCGCCCTCTAGAGGTCAGGGCTAGGATCATAAATTAAATGCCATTTAAGGAGGATGTCACTGAAGACTTGATGTGTGGCCCATTCTGAAATTCTGACATCCAGCCACACGGAGGGAGAAAATGAGAGACTGCTCAGAACCCAACGCCACCCACCACCCAGGGATACATAGACACTGCTTCAAAAAATGACCAGAGAGGGGCAGGAGATGTGGTTCAGTGGTTTAGAGCACTGGTTGTTTTTCCAGAGGATCGAAGTTCAGTTCCAAGCATCCACATGCAGCTCACAACCACCTGTAACTACAGTTCCAGGGGATAAAGTTAAATAAATTATTTTTAAAAAACTAGCAGAGAGCCAGGCTCTATCAAAACCCCCACCCACCAAAAAAAAAAAAAAAAGAAAAGGAAAAGAAAAGAAAGAGAGCAGCAGTTAGTGGTATAGTTCAGGGTGGAGCTCCGCCTAGAATCCCCAGTGAGGGGCTAGGGGCGTGGTCAGAGGGAGCCCCACTGAGAATTCAGAACTTCATGGAGCACCATTCCCATTCCCTTCCACCAATAAGCAGGCAGCACCCTAAAAATAAAGAAGCCATGCAGTGGTGGAGCACCCTTTAATCCCAGCACTCGAGGCAGAGGCAGGCAGACCTCTGTGAGTTCGAGGACAGCCTGGTCTACAAGAGCTAGTTCCAGGACAGGCTCCAGAGCTACAGAGAAACCCTGTCTCAAAAAAACCAAAATAAATAAATAAAAATAAAGAAGAAAAAGCAGCAAAGGTTCTGTAAAAGGAAGGGAGTGAGCATGAGGGATGTTTGGAATCGCAGCATCAGGCTGCGTTTGGAAGAGAGCAGCTCTCACAACCTAGACATTTCCCCAACAGGAAAGCCAAGAGACAATGGCTTCCCGCCCCATGTGTCCTGTGCCTTCCTCTATTACCTATTGCACTCACAGTTTAAATGTTGTCTTAAGAAGGTGACTTGTCCTAATGTCGGGTATGTCCCTTCCTCTAGCTGTTCAGTATCATCTGTCTGTGCTGTGATGAGTTAGACCCCAGAGGTGTCCACCAGGCATGACAGAACTGCAGTGCAGCTGTGTCCCCTGGGGTTAGGGGTCACCCATGGTCCAGGGCTGCCACAGAGTCTACGATAAGGTGGATGGGGAGAGGGATGGTGACACTCGTTATTCTTTATTAAAGATATAAGGGTGGTGGGGAAGGCAGTCCCATGAGGGGTAATGGCAGGTGACCCGAGGCCTCAGAGGGTCCCCTGAGGTCTGGGTGGTCGCCTTGGTGGATGAGAGACCTCAGCAAGTGAGAGACATCGTACAGAGTGAGTACAGCGTTTATTCAGTGGGTTATGGAAGGGAAGGGGGAGAGGGAAGAGGGTCAAGAGAGAGAGCAGAAGTTACCTCTTCAGGAGAGAGACAGAAAGAGAGAGCACAGGCTAGAGGAGGAGAGATATCTGCTTCCCTTGACTGCAGGGGAGGGACTGGGAGAGGGTGGGGCTTGGCTCCTAAAGGGACAGTGTACCGAGATGACAGACCAGGCACTTTCTTTTTTTTAAATATTTATTTATTTTTATTATGTATACAATATTCTGTCTTGCATGTATGCCTGAAGGCCAGAAGAGGGCACCAGACCTCATTACATATGGTTGTGAGCCACCATGTGGTTGCTGGGAATTGAACTCAGGACCTTTGGAAGAGCAGGCAATAGCTCTTAACCGCTGAGCCATCTCTACAGCCCCCAGGCTCTTTCTTATAATAAAAAGGCGGGAAGTTAGGAACATCACATCCCACATCACCTCCCCTTTTCTGTTTAAATAAAAAGGAAGGTTTTAACTTTAACAGTAAAATCGCATATAACAAAACAGTTATTAAGCAAGAATTATGGTTATATGCTGGGCGGTGGTGGCGCACGCCTTTAATCCCAGCACTCAGGAGGCAGAGGCAGGCGGATCTCTGAGTTCGAGGCCAGCCTGGTCTACAAGAGCTAGTTCCAGGACAGGCTCTAGAAACTACAGGGAAACCCTGTCTCGAAAAACCAAAAAAAAAAAAAAAAAAGAATTATGGTTATAATAGTTATATTTATTTTATTTTTTATTTAACTAAGGAAAACTATAACTATGTATCAAAGACTCTAGAAGGATATAATATTACCTAAGTAAACAGGAAGTACATTGTAAGTAACTTTTAAAACCCTTAAATTGACAGAGACATTTGGCTGCCTGGACAGTCACCCAAAGTTTTTCTGTATCATTGGGGCATCCGTCTTCAGCCTACAGGCCCATAATATTCAACAGACTTTTCTACAAAGCAGGAAATTTCAAAGCTAGTTCCGCCTATATTGGCAGTTTGGCAGTCACTTTTTTTCTAAGTCCTGCAGAATGTTTGGCAGGCTCTTTATTTTCTTTCTTTCTTTTTTTTTTTTTTTTTTTTTTTTTTTTTGGTTTTTTTGAGACAGGGTTTCTCTGCAGCTTTAGAGCCTGTCCTGGAGCTAGCTCTTGTAGACCAGGCTGGTCTCAAACTCACAGAGATCTGCCTGCCTCTGCCTCCCGAGTGCTGGGATTAAAGGCATGTGCCACCACGGCCCAGCTTTGGCAGGCTCTTTCATGAAGCAGGAACCCCGAGGGATCATCTCACCTTTAGGCAAGTTTAGCAGTCATTTCTCTGTGGGTTCCACATGTCCGGTTCACACAGCATAGCATCAAGCAGTCCAGGCAAGGGTAGTTTATTACCCAAATGGCTAACAAACTCTATGAGGAGCCTCTTTGGTGCCCATCTTCCTCTTGAAGTAGCTTGGTGCTACCAGGACCAGATATAACTTACTGTCATGAAAAGTTCTAAGTTTTTAAACATTAATATGATATTTTGTAGTCTTTGAAAAGTTTGAAGAGTGTCTCTCCATCTGAAATGCATCTCTAGAAAATCTAACTAACATGACTACAAGATTGACTCTTATAGATGACTATCTATTAACCTATGTTATTAATTATACATTACTTTTTTAGTTTTAGTTTTTGTTTTTCGAGACAGGGTTTCTCAGTAACTTTGGAGACTGTCCTGGAACTAGCTCTGTAGACCAGGCTGGTCTCGAACTCACAGAGATCTGCCTGCCTCTACCTCCCGAGTGCTGGGATTAAAGGCGTGCGCCACCATCGCCCGGCTCACATTACATTTTTAAATAAACTACACAAACACAATATCTCAATCAAGAGCAGAAATATAAATATAACAAAATTGACCTTAAATTGACCAAAATTGACCTAAAATAAACCAAGATCTATACCAATGCAAATCTCTATAGCATATAGCATGTCCTCCTTTAAATGTAAACAAACATTTACAAACAATATTTGGGGAATTCCTGAGAGTCCTTCATGGTCACTGAGGGTTGTATTTGTCTTTTGCTGTTTAGCGCAGGGCCTGCAGGGTTATTGAAGATCTTCTGGGTTAGAAATCTGTAGAAAGTGACTTCAGACTCTACTACAGAGCTGAAAACAGCCTGGTATTGACATAAAAACAGACAGGAGGACCAAAGGAACCAAATAGAAGACCCAGATATTAATCCACACATCTTCGAACACATGATCTTTGATAAACAAGCAAAAAATATCAAATGGAAAAAAGAAAGCATATTTAACAAGTGGTGCTGGCATAACTGGATATCAACATGTAGAAGAATGAAAGTAGACCCATATCTATCACCATGCACAAAACTCAAGTCCAAATGGATCAAAGACCTCAACATAAAGCCAGCCACACTGAACCTCATAGAAGAGAAAGTAGGAAGTACACTTGAACACATTGGCACAGGGAACCACTTCCTAAATAGAACCCCAGCAGCACAGAGACTGAGAGAAACAATTACTAAATGGGACCTCCTGAAACTGAAAAGCTTCTGTAAAGCAAAGGACACAGTCAACAAGACACAACAACAACCTACAGAATGGGAAAAGATCTTCACTAACCCCTCACATCAGACAGAGGTCTGATTTCCAAAATATACAAAGAACTCAAGAAATTGGACACCAATAGATCACATAATTTAATAAAAAAAAATGGAGTCCAGACCTAAGCAGAGAACTCTCAACAGAGGAATCTAAAATGGCTGAAAGACACTTAAGGAAATGTTCAACATCCTTAGTCATCAGAGAAATGCAAATCAAAACAACTCTGGGATTCCATCTTACACCTGTAAGAATGGCCAAGAGCAGAAACACTGATGACAGCTTATGCTGGAGAGGTTGTGAGGAAAGGGAACACTTCTGCATTGCTGGTGGGAATGCTAGCTGGTACAGCCCCTTTGGATGTCATTGTGGCGATTTCTCAGAAAATTAGGAAACAACCTTCTTGAAGACCCAGTAATACCACTTTTGGGTATATAATCTGGCAGATGGATGTGTTCCACTTTACGGAATTTGTTAAATTAAAATATGTACACCACACCATAGATGCGTATTCAGGTTTTCAATGGGCAACTGCCTTGAGCTCAGAAAAGGCTGATTTGGTAATCACACATTTATTGGAAGTTATGGCCCTTATGGGTATACTAAAAAAATGAGACGGTTTTTTGCTTATTATAATATAATGCATATTACAGGTATACCAAATAATCCTAAAGGTCAGGCAGTTATAGAAAGATCAAATCGTACTATAAAGGATATGCCCCACACAACAACTCCACCTAGGTGAGATGACATCTGATGCAGACAGCGCTACTATAAGACTGTGTCTTGTGCTGGAGAGATGGCTCAGTGGTTAAGAGCATTGCCTGCTCTTCCAAAGGTCCTGAGTTCAATTCCCAGCAACCACATGGTGGCTCACAACCATCTGTAATGAGGTCTGGTGCCCTCTTCTGGCCTGCAGGCATACACACAGACAGAATATTGTATACATAATAAATAATAAATATTAAAAAAAGACCACGTCTTTTTTTTTTCTTTGTCTTTTTGGGTACCAGCTGCTAAAATGGTGTACCTTCTCATGACTTTCTGGCCAGAACTCGAAATAAGAACTTTGAAAAAAAGAAAAACAAAAACAAAAAACAAACAAACAAAACCAACTTATCTATCAACTGCTCAGAAATTGTTTGCAACTATACTAGATAGTAATTTTGAAATGTATCCATCACTTTAATTTTGCAGGATTCCAATAAGAGAAATTCCAGAAAATGCTGCCTCCATCCCAAAAAAGTTTGTCTATAGAGTTGGGAAAACTGTTTAGGGGTAGTTGATTATTACTTGTATCAGATAGAGGGTTGTGGTGAAAACTATGTTCCTTTTAACAAATGGGGGGACAGTAATAGTGGGTAATAGAGTGAATACTTGTGAGCTATTATTTATGGATAATTTACATTGGTATAGTTTTTGTATATTGATACAAGTTCAAATTGTATTTGTTACTTTTTTATTTATTTATTTATTTATTTATTCATTATGTATACAATATTCTGTCTGTGTGTATACCTGCAGGCCAGAAGAGGGCACCAGACCCTATTACAGATGGTTGTGAGCCACCATGTGGTTGCTGGGAGTTGAACTCAGGACCTTTGGAAGAGCAGGCAATGCTCTTAACCTCTGAGCCATCTCTCCAGCCCCTATTTGTTACTTTTGTTTACATTATTTGTACATCTATATAAAGTTCTTTTGTCAGATTGTTTGTATGTGTGTTTCTGTCTCAGTTTAGGACATTTTGTATACTGATACAACTTTTAGGGTATATTTTCATATTGCATTATATATCTGATTAAGATACTTATACATTGTTTACATTTTGAGGTCACTGTCCTCATTTGTTGCACATTTGTTTACAGATTATTTAATATTCTGACATGAAATTTTAGTCTTTAAGTTATACAGGTATTAATTATTAGCTAGGTCAATAGCTGTTCATGCTTGCTGTATACACAATTAGGTTCTTTAGATACATGGAGATTGTATTCTGTCTAGATAGGTAGTCTTCAACCACTTCAAGGATCTATGGAACATGGCATTTAAATAATTTAGGGTTTTGTTGACATGAGACATGATTGCTTCTGATAGCACCAATCTATTCCTTAGAGAATGTTGAGCACGGAAGACAATCCACTTGTAGTTTGTGTTCTTCTTGGCAAAACTGGCCTTTGGTCAAGGAGCTGACAATGTCTCAACCACTGACAAGTTACATAGTATCCGGAAATGGATAAGCAGGACTGTCAAATCTTGCTTAGACAGGGTAAGATGGTTTTGAAAATTTTTCCTTCCTCTGAAATGGTCTGTCAGTTATTCTAGACCTTAGCCAAAGTTGATTGCTTCAGCGTTTGCAAAACGAGGCTTTGGGTGATTGTTCAGGTAGCTAATTGTGTCTGTCGTATATTGCTCGCTTTGGAAGCTACTTGATTGTACTTCCTGTCTGCTCAAGTAATATTATCTCTCTTCTCAGGCCTTCGATGGGGTTGAAGATTAGATAGTCGTAGTTACTGTCCTCTTATGATCTATCTGGTCAAGCCATTTCCAATACAAGACTTAGACTCCTTAGGATAGAATGTTTATTAAAACATTTAGTATATGTTCCTTGCTTAATATTGTTTATGCTGATTGTAGTTCTAATCTTTTTTCTATCAACATATAGAAGAAAGTAATCTTATACTTGATATCTGTTCCTAGTGTATATTTTTTTTTTTTTTTTTTTTGGTTTTTCGAGACAGGGTTTCTCTGTGGCTTTAGAGCCTGACCTGGAGCTAGCTCTTGTAGACCAGGCTGGTCTCGAACTCACAGAGATCCGCCTGCCTCTGCCTCCCGAGTTGTATATTGTTTTGTATTGGGTTTGGAACTCTCATACTTAAACAAAAGGGGGAAGTGCTGTGGGAAATCCTTCTGCTTCTGCTTCTTCAGCCAATAGCCTTTAAGATACCAGGCCACTTGGGCGTGGTCTCTTTTGCTTTAAAAAGCAGCAGTAGCCCTATTCTCTCTCTCTCTCTCTTCTCTCTCTCTCTCTCTCTCTCTCTCTCTCTTCTCTCTCTCCATCTCGTTCCTCTCCCTTTCTCCCTCGCCGTCTCTCTCCTCTCTCCTCACTCTCTTCTCCTCTCTCTCTTTCTCTCTCTCTCTCTCTTTCTGCTTCTGGCTACTAGACTCTGTTCCTGGTCGTACAGAGGGCTGCTGTCATAGGACAGTGTTCTGTAAGTTTTCCCCTTAAATAAATAATCCTTTTATTAATCATAATTCCAAACTAGTGTGGGATTGTTTGGTGACTTACATCTACAGTCATGCTCACCAACTCATCTAGTTGGCCCGTGCTGCCACCGAGTAGCTTTTAGCATGCTGCCCACAAACACCACTCAAGTGATTGGCCTACCTGGCAGCACGAACCAGGAAGTTGCCATTTCGAAACTGTGTGTGTTTTTTTTTTTTTTTTTTTGCTATGGCTTAATCAGGAAGACCTCTCTTCTTTTATTTATTTATTTATTTATTTATTTGTTTGTTTGTTTATTTATTACGTATACAATATTCTGTCTGTGTGCATGCCTGCAGGCCAGAAGAGGGCACCAGACCCCATTACAGATGGTTGTGAGCCACCATGTGGTTACTGGGAATTGAACTCAGGACCTTTGGAAGAGCAGGCAATGCTCTCAACCTCTGAGCCATCTCTCCAGCCCAAGACCTCTCTTCTTAAAGGAGCCCTGGTGCTCCTACTGGCAGCTAGCAACAGAGCCCATCCAAAAAAGAAAGAAAAAATGCTCTCTCAGGTTTTATGGATATAGTCAGTCACCCATGTTGGGCCAATTTGCCAAACACGATTAAGAGCACGAGACTTAAATCTCAGGTTCGTGGGTTCGTGCCCACATTGGGTGCTACATGATGATGGAAGTTACAAAATGATCCACACTAGCTCAGAACTGAGTATAACAAAGGATTATTTATTTAGGGGAAACTCACAGATCACAGTCCTCTGCATGAATGAGGAACAGGAACTGAATCCAGCAGCCGGAAGAGCAAGGACCCTCCCACAGCGCTGGTGACATTTGTTCTTGTTTTGCTTGTTTATAGACAGGGTCTCCTTTTATGGAGCTGTAACTGACTCAGAACTTACTATGTAGACAGGCTGTCCTAGAACCTCTGCCTCTCCAGGGCTGGGGATTGAAGGTGTGCGCCCCCAGTCTGGTTTCCATTGGGTTTTGTCTCTACAGGGCATGGGGCACTCCTATCCATGCTTCCTTCCCCCTCGATACAACACACACAAGCTGCTTTCCCCAGCCTCAGTTTCCTTTCTGGGCTGTGAAGCCCAACTTCATTGGTAAGGCAGGCTAACAGGCTCTCAGGCCGAGTCGAGTTAAGGTCAGGGTCCGGAAAACAAAAGCTAGAAATGGGGAGCTAGGGGAGTGCTGCCGTCCTAGGGTCTCAGAGTTCGCATGTGGGACAGATCCTCACAATCTGGGTCTGAGGTCTAGAATATGGGGCCTGATCTGGGATCTTGGATCTAGGCTCTGAGTACAGTGATAGCGGATTTCCACAGGGGTCCCCTGTTCCCCCTGTTCTCCATCCAGCTGCTCAACTCAACCCCTCCAGCCCCGCCCCTTTCCCAACCCCCACTCTCCCATCAGCTCTTCAGGCCTCTGCTTCCCCGACCCTCCTTCCTCAGGTCTGTCCTGGGGCCCCTTCTTCCCACCCTAACCCACTTCCTTTCTGGGATCACAATACTCAGCTTTGGTCTCTAGGGTCCTGCAGCCCTGAGCTGGGTCTCTAGGCTCGGGACTCAGTCGGGGCAAGAGTGTGGGTGGATCAAGGCTCTAAGCAGGAGTACTTGAGCCCTCCTCACCTCACCTCTTCCTAGTCTTCTCACTGCCCCTCCCCCTGGCTGCCCCTAACTTTCCCCTCCATCTCTATTCCTCCACAGCAAGCAGACCCACTTCCCTATGACTCCGCCCTCCGCCTTTTGACCCCGCCCTCTCGCGTGGCTTGCTCAGAACAAACCCCGCCCCCACTCTTCCCATCATCTTCTGCTGTGCAGTCTGGCTTCCTTTCCTCCCTGCCTTCCTTCCGTCCCCTTCCTCCATAGACCCTACTCTCACTGTCCACTACTCCTGGCCTCTCCCATCTTCCTTTTTCCTCTGTCCCTCCCCTCCTCCTGGCCCTTCCCCACCCCTGTGGACTCACCTCCTCCCTTCATTTTTCCTCTCCAGGGGCCCCTACCACCGATAGCCCTGCACCTCATCTTGCTTGCTCTACCCTCTTCTCTCTGTCCCTCCCTCTCCTCCCTCCCCCATCCCCCTCTCTGTCTTCTCTTTCCTACCCCTTTCTAGTTTATCTGCCTCTCTTTGCCTCCCCCTTTTCACTCTTGCCTCCCCCTTTTCACCCCGGCCCTTGCTCCAAATCCGGGTCCCTGCTTCTCCTTGGCCCCGCCCTCTTATCTCCTAGCCTCCGGGCGTGTGCTCCTCGCTTCTCGCCTCACCCTCTCATCCAGTCCCTCCTGTTTCCCTTCCCATTTCCTCTACTCACTCCTATATCCATACCCCCTTTCCCTGAATCCCTTTTCCCTCTGCCCTTCTTTCTCTCCCTCTTGTCCCGGCTCGCTCCAGGCCCCGCCTCTTCCTCCTCTGACCCTACCAGCCCCCTCCTCCCTTATTTCCTCTCTGTCCTCTCAATAGCTTCTCCTCCGTCCTCTCCTCCTCCCCTACCTCCCACTTTCCTCCCCATCCATCCTCCTCTCCCTCCATCCCGGCTGCCTCTGCATGCCCCAACCCTTTCTATCGTGCCCTTGCTCCCTCCTCTCTGTCTGCCCATTCGCTCCTCCCTCTGCTCCAGCATGCCACGCCCCTCCGCTACCTCGCCCCTCAGCCCTCCCCTTCTCGCACGTCCACTCAGGTCCCGCCTCTCGGCGGCCCCGCCCCAATGACCCACGACCCTCCCGTCGCCCCGCCCCCGCGCCGCAGCGACAAGATTGGCGGCAGGCGGGCAGCGGGCGGCGCGTCGTGCCCGCCGGGGGTCGGGCCTGGCGCTGGCAGCCTGGGGCCTAGCGCCAACGACCCACCGCGCCCCCCAGCAACGCCGCCGCTTGCGCCCCGTTGCCGCCACCCCCTCCGTCCCCGCCACCACGGGCCCGTTCAGGACGCGCAGGCCGTGGGCGACGAGCGTGACGACGCGGGCCCGGGCGCGCTGCTGCGTTAGCCCGTGTACAACTGGCAGGCCACTAAACCCACGGTGCAGGAGCGCTTCGCCTTCCTCTTCAACAAACGAGGTGCTGTGCTGACGTGCACTTCCTGGTGGGCAAGGGGGCTCAGCTCGCGCTCGGTCCCCGCGCACAGGGTGGGCCGCCGAGACTGCCGGACCCTGCACCCCAGACCCTGCACCCCTGGACCCTGAACCCCTCGGACCCTGCATCCCAGGGAACCAGTACCCTGGAACCCTGCACCCTACCAAGACCGTGCAATACACAAACCCTGCACCCCACCTGGACCCTGTACTCGAAACCCTGTAGCCTACCCAGACCCTGCCACCTTCCCATCCTGTTCCCCTCCCGGATTCTGCATTTCCATCTGGATCGTGCACCCCATGAACCAGCAACCCATAACCCTGCCATCCGAGACCTTGAACTTCATCTAGGACGTGCACCTCAGACCCTGCAGCCCATCAGACCCTGCATCCCTGGGGTCCTGCACCCCAAAACCCTGCAGTCAAACCTTGGACCCTGTAACCCACACCTAATCTCAAGACCCTGGACTGCACCCAGATCCTTTATCCCTAGATTCTGCACCCCAAGAACGCGCAGTCCACCAGGACCATGTACCTTAGACTCGACACCACACCCACCACCTTGCATCACCCCAAGGACCTCAGGCCCTGTATCTTGGCATTCCTGTAATGTCCACCTGAACCCGGTTCTCAGATACCCCTCAATCACAGTCCATTCCTGAGCATGGGGGGGCCTCGGGCCCTGCTCCTGAACTCCTCCATCCAGGGCAGCCACCCCCACCCCTCCTTGCTCTCCAGCTTGTCCAGTTCTAGGACCCCCCTCCATGCCTTCCCCATCCCCTCCTTCCCTCACCCACGTCCTCACACCCTGTTTGTACCCTCCTGCCATCTGCTTAGGCCATCTCTCCCAAGACACCTGCTTGTGCTTCCCTTTGTACCCCTAGTTTTGCTCTTGCCTCTCCTTCCTGCCTGCCTTGAGTTCCCCACCAGTCGGAGCCAGCCCTCTCACCCTCAGAACCTTACCTGATAGAATCTTATTCCATGCCCCGCCGGCTCTTTGGGAGTGGGTCAAGGGGTCCTGCACATTCTTAGAAGGGGTTGAGGACTCTCGAGAGTCCCTTAAAATCACTGTCTGGCCATTGCTGTTCTGGGCACTTTTGAGTTCGTTGTTTTGGTGGCAGCCTGGAGAGCATAGAAGTGGGTGGGCAGACCCTGGGGATGTGGAGACCCAAGTCTAGAGGACTTGATTGTGTGTCCACAGCAACGACGTAGGAAGAGTGGGGGCACTCTATAGCCCCGTGGCGGGCTGGTGGGCAGTGGAGGACTTGGGCTCCCAAGTGGAATAGGTTTTCTTAATCACATCGTGGCGGTTCCTGAGAAGCCAGTGGTGTGACTGGTTGGACAGCTGCAGAAGGACCTCTGAACCTCAGTTCCCATACCTATGTTGCTAGGCTCAGACCACCCCATCCGGCCTGCTGGGATATGGTGACTCCATACTGTGCTTTTTAACAGTCTGTCATAGTTCCACAGAGACTGGAGGTCCCACTGAGTCGCTGTTGGGGAGGGGGCGTGATCTGCCATGGGTGGCTGGCATTCCTGGGCCTAAGTCCCATCCACCAACAGTGTAGCTTAGGGTTGGCTAAGAAAAGCAGTTGTGTTCGGCCAGGCAGGCCTTGAGCTCAGCTGTATCTTTGGCTAGGGCAGGAGGACTATAAATTCCAGATCCACCTGCAATCTAGGAGATCCTATCAGAAAAAGGAAAAAGAGCAGGTGGGCCCTTTAGTCCCAGCACTTGGGAAGCAGAGGCAGGTGAATCTCTGTAAATCCAAAGCCAACAGCAAGTTCCAGACGAGCCAGGGCTATTTAGAGTGCCTCAAAAAACAAACCAAAAAGAATGACCAAAAAAGAAAAACAAGTAATTGAGGGCTGGGTGTGTAGCTCAGGAGTGGAAGTCCCCCTAGGTTTCCCCCCCCCCCCCCCCCGTGAGGGGCTGGGTTGTGGCACACCTGCCTACCCTGGTTTTTTTTTTTTTTTTTTTGAAGGAGGCCAGAAGATGGCTTAGGTGGCTAAGAGTATGTTTTTGTTTTCTTGTAGAGGACGATAGATTGAGTTCCTGGTGGCCACCTTGGTGCCTTGAAATAGCTTGTAGCTCTAGTTCCAGGGTCCTGAAGCTTCTGATCCCTGGAGGCGCTTGTGCTCCTGTGCCCTGTATTTAAAGGGAAGGGGGGGTTGAAGAGCAACCCCACAACCTGCAAGAGGCTGAAGGGACTTCCAGAGGCCTTCGCAGACCTGGGGTCCAGAGTGTGGCCTTTAGGACCCTGTACCGTTCTGTTTCTTTCTTGTTTGGGGTCCTGAGGAAGAATCCTAGGCTCTGTGTATGGTAGACAAACTCTCTCCACTGAGTTGTGGGTTTCTGGCCTCTCTGTGTGACCACAGAACAGATAAACCTACTGTGGTCAGGGAAAGCTGACTCAGGTCAGAGGCAGCAACCTGACTGCGCCTCTGTCAAGGTCACGAACACAAGGGAAAGTTTGGAGGAGCACTAGGGTCTCGTGCTGTCTGGGGTCCTGATTGGGCACCTGAAGTGACACCTGAGGCCACCCCGAGGAAGCAGAGCGGCAGGCTGAGAGGCCTTTACCCGGCACTCTGGAGGTGAGGCCGGAGACTGCAGCCCAAGGTCGTCTTTGGCTCACACATGAGTTTTAGCCAACCTGGGCTACAGGAGACCTGATCTACCAAACAGGAATTGGGGAGACAGTTCAATTGATAAAGTGCTTGCATCCACATAAAAGCCAGCCAGCTCTGAAGATAAGGATCCTTGGTGCAGCCTGGTAGCTCGCTGGAATTGGTGAGCTTGGGCTTCAGGGTGAGACCTTCTTAGAGAACAGTCATGGGAGATGCCCGGTATTGCACAGCCAGCAAATTCATTGGAAGGACCAGACAGCAGAGCTTTCAGTGGTGCTAGTTGTAATTCAGTGGTAGAGCACTTGCCCGGCATTGGAAAATCCTGGGTTCAAGTCTCAGTCTGGAATAAAAGAAAATGTTTGGCCAGCTATATTGGCTCATAGCAACTGTTCAACTCCGGTGTAGCGACAGCAGGATGGCTTTGATGTTAGGGTGAAGCCTGTGTGTGTACATGTGTGGTATGTAGTGTATGTGCACAGATGTTTGCCTGCATGTATGTCATGTGTACCCTGTGCATGCATGCCCCTGGAGCCAGAAGAGCGCGTTTAGTCCAGCCATTGTGAGTGGATGTTGTGGTGTCAGGAACAGACCCTGGGTCTTCTGGGAAGAGTAGCCAGTGCACTAGCCACTGAGTCCTCCCTCCAGTCCCTTGTCTTCCTTCTGACAGGTCTCATGGAGGCCAGGCTGGTCTCCAACTCTCAGTTGCCAAGGATGACCTTGAACTCCTGCCTCCACCTCCCCTTCTGAGAAGACAGGTGATAGAAAATTCTCCACTGTCCTGGTTTGTGTCTGTGGAGAATGGACCCAGGCTCAGCCCTCCAGTGTCTGTCCTCATGGTTTAGCTGCTGCTGTTCGTCTGTTAGACAGGCTGGCCTGGAATTCTCTGCAGTAGCCCAGGCTATCTTGAAGTTGTTGTCCTCCAGCCTCGCCCTCCTAAGTGCTGGACAGACAGACAGGCCCTGTGCCTCTGTGCCCTGCTATCTTTGGTGGCTTCCGAGGGGCTGTCCACAGATTCCACACCAGCTTGCCACGGGGCTTCTGAGCCACCTGGATTGGCTGTGGGACCGGTAGGGCAGAACCTCTGCCTAGGATGCTTAACCGTGGGGTGCGTGGATCTCTCCAAAGCCTTGAGGGTCCCTCCTGAAAACCGTCTGCTTGCCCTCTTCCTGTGGGGCAGATTTCATGCTTCGGTCAGACTGTCTTGCTCAGTGTGTGTGTCTCTTTCTGGTCCTTCTGTCCGAGCTGACGATGGAGCTCAGGGCCGCAAGCCTAAGCCAGCACCCCCTCCCCAGTCCACATCCCTCCCTAGTCAGCCAGCACCCCCTCCCCAGTCCACATCCCTTTGCCTCTGTGTATTTTGTTTCGGTTTTTGAGACTGTGTCTTGGGCCGTGTAGCCCAGGCTGGCCCCCAGCTCACCACAGTTCTGCCTGGGATGACAGTGTGTATTCTCCATGCCTGGCCTATTTATTTACTTAATCTTTTATTTAGGTTGATGTACTTGGTGATTGGCCTGCCTGTATGTCTGTGAGGGGTGTCAGAAGCCCTGCAAACTGGAGTTAGTCAGGGTGTGAGTGGCCATGTGGGTGCTGGGATTGAGCCTGAGCCCTCTGCAAGAGCAGCCCAGTGGCTCCTAACTCCTGAGCCTTTTCCTCCAGCCTCGCCTGGCCTATTGTCTTCCATCCACAGATACTGGGAAAATGTTGTTTATTGTATTTCCTTAAAATTTCTCCTCCATAGTTGTGTGTGGTGGTACACACCTTAATCCAGCACTTAGAAGGCAGAGCCCGGTAGATCAGTGTGAGTTTTCTAGGACAGCCTGGTCTATGTAGCAAATTCATGGCTACCAATTTTTGTTTTTTTTTGTTTTTTTTTTTTTTTTTCTTCAAGACGGGGGTTTCTCTCTGTGTAGCCCTGAGTATCCTGGAACTTGCTCTGTAGAGCAGGCTGGCCTGAGATTCTTTACAAATAAGTATATACTTCTTGTTTCCCCACTGCCATGTGAGCTCTCAGAAGCTGAGCTGCATAAGGTTTGTCTAAAGAAACCCCCCTTCCCCCGCGCCTTTTTTCTTTTTCTTTTGGTTTTTTTTTTTTTTTTTTTTTTTGTTTGTTTTTTGAGACAGCCCTTGCTGTCCTGGAATTAGCTCTGTACACCAGTCTGGCCTCGAACTCACAGAGCTCCGCCTCTGCCCCGAGTGCTGGATTACAGGCACTGCCACCTTACCTCACACATACCTGGCTTTTACCTGTGTGATAGGATTTGAACGCACACCCTCTTTTCCCACGGAGCACTCTCCCCAACTGCAGCTGTGGGCTTCTGTCCATGTGGCTATGGAATTGGAGGCTTGGCATCTGCCCTGTGCACATTGTAGTTCTGTGTGGCTCCTGGCACAGGAAGTCTTGCTTCACCTTGAGCTGGTCCCTCAGTGAGGCTCCTGGCCTTGTGTTTGGGTGTGGTGCCCCAGCAATGAGGGCTGAGGGGGGAGAATCTTGAGTTCAAGCTAGCCTAGCTTTGTGTTAAGACCCCGTCAGAAACAAACAAAACAGCAAAAGATCTATTTTAATGGTGTGTGTATGTGTATGCATGCCATGTGTCGATGTGAACTTGTGTGTGTGTTCGTACAGGTGTCATGTGACTGTGCTGTGTGTGTGTGCCAGCCTGCAGAGGCCAGTTATTGATTGCTGAATCTGGCAGTGAGTGCCCAGCATGGGGTGCTTGGGCGCTAAACTTGGGCTTCATGCAGGAGTAGCTTGTGGTCTTAACCCACTAAGCCATCTCATCCCCAGTCCCAAATTCACCATTTTAATTAGGCACCTAGGCATGGCTCCCCAGACGGCTTCCCGACACGGCATGCAGCAGCGCTGCTGGTTTGCACCGAGGCATGGCTCCCCAGTACTAGCTCATGCATCCTCCCCGTCCTCATTTCCCTTCACTTACCGCTCGTCGTGTATGGTGTAGCCCTGTTTTGTTCATGGGCTGTAGAAGGAACATGCTGTGTGTGGTCACACTTGAAGTGTGATGGGCGTCCTGCCTTTGGCGCTGGGGAACACTGTTTCTGTTCCTCTCTCCTGCAAAGAACCAGAGGCCATAGTGGATAACAAGCATGGCCGGGAAAAGGCTGGGATTCTTCAGAACAAAGGCGGGACAAGGAGAGTTCCCAGGGCCTCCCTGGCACAGGTTGCCCCATTGCTGAGTCGAGGGCCAGTGTGTGAGCACTCATGTCAGGTGGCTATGCCGGTGCAGCTGGGTGCCTGAGTTTCTGATTTTGGCTTTTGCGTGGTTGATGGAGGCTTCCCCGCGGGACAGAATACTTCCTAAAAAAGAAAGAAGAGGCACAGGCAGAGAGGTTGATTCTGGCTTACTGCTGCGTGGGCCCAGGGCCGGGAGCTGCTGTGCTGAGCTGAGCTGGAGCAGTTAGGTTCCCAGCCTCCATCATGCACCAGGGTGAGGTCAGGAGGCTGGAAGTTTGCAGGCTGAGATTGAGATCCCAGAGCCAAGACCCTGGTCCTTAGCAGCTGCACTCTTTCAAGGCCCCCAGGTGGGTCCTTTCTTGCTGCCACCAACCCCAGGCACCAGCGTTTGCCTCAAGCTTTTCCTCAGCCATCTCCACTTTGATTTTGCAGTGATGGACATGAAGTCTGTCGGTATGCACATGCAAGATAGTGCTGTATTGCTGAGAGCCACTCCATCTGCACTGGGAGAGTCTGGGCGGGCTCCACCCTGAACCATGCCCCCAGCCCCTCACTGGGGATTCTAGGCGGGGCTCCACCCTGACCACGCCCCCAGCCCCTTGCTCTGAGCTTTTATCCGTTCCCTTGTTTTTTTTCGGGACAAGGTCTTATTGAGGTGCCCAGGTTGCCCTGACCTCCTGCCGTGACCAGGCAAGTCCATCCAGCTGTCATCTTTGAGTGTCTGTGATGTCTGAAGGCGCCTGTCGTGCAGTTAGAGGCCAGCGCCGCCTCCTCTTTGGTTAGTTTTAGTTATTCCATTAGGGAGTGCCATTCCAGAGGCTCTAGGTGTATTTGGTTGCTACCTGGGGACTGGTGGTGCCTGGTCTGATCCCGAGTTTGCAGTGACAGTCGGCCAGTGGCCAGACTCTGAGGCAGGAGGAATTGTAGGGGCCAGTGAGGTGGAGAGGGTCCTCCTAGTGGGTACACAACCCGCATAGGCACAATGGGTCTGCATTTCTTCTGTGGAAGGTTGCAGGTCCCTTGTCCACAGCTTCAGCAGTGATTTCTGTGGTGACTGCTAGCTCTGTCCCGCGTCACGGTGCATGGACCCATCTACATGTCCAGAGCTGTCCAGCTGAGAGTCTGTCTGCTCGAGCCACCCTGTCACTTTGGGAACAGAACAGAGCAGGGCAACTGGACTGGCTCCATGGCCATTGTTTCCATCCAGAACATAAGCTGTGTTCCGAGCCGAGTCACTGTGGGTCTTGACCTGGCCATCGTGCCCTCTGTCCTGCCCTGACCCATTCACACTCCAGCTGTTACATGACCCCTTTGGTTCCCTTGCCCCTGCCCTTTCCCCAGCCCTAACACCCTTTCCGAGCCTGTGCTCCCTGCCCGAGGCTGTCCCAGCCCCTGTATCTAGTCTGCTTTCTCCTGTGAGGCTCAGGTCCCCATGTCGGTTTTCTGCGGCCTGGAGACTCGAGGGAGGGGGAGCTGAGGGAATGGGGATGAGGAAGAGGGCCAAGTGCAGGAATGAGTGAGGGGGCTGGTGTGGGCACAGGGCGAGTAGAAAGTGGTGTTGCCCCATGCTGGCCCCTGCGTTCCTCCTCCTTCCTGTTCCTTCTAGAAGGATCTGAGGCCCAGAAAGGGCCTCTACTAGGATTGCCAGGGAGTCTCTGCAGGTGTGATGGGGGTTCTCTGACTGGCCTGGGCCAGCAAGACTATAGACAAGTCAACCCTCTCTTCTGGCTCAGGTTTGGTGTTAGCTTGTTGCATTGCTGTCTTTGACGCTATGTTCAATGGTGGGATGGCTACCACATCCACCGAGATCGAGTTGCCCGATGTGGAGCCCGCTGCATTCCTGGCACTGCTCAAGTAAGTTCCAGATTCTTTTCCGACCACAGGGGATGTTAGAAGAGAATATGAACTAGAGTGTGAAAGGACAGGAAGCAGTCCCTGTGTCTGCTACAGAGCCTGCCCTCCATTGCAACCATTCTAGAACACATGCCCATAGAAGAAGGTTTGGGGGGCTGGAGAGATGCTCAGCACCTCCAGAACCCCAGCTAGCTGGTCGTCAAGTGCAGGTCTGACATTCTTCAGGGCCACACACACAGGCACACGTAAACTCATGCCATCTTCAAGAAGTGGGCAGCGCGCTATGTGCCATGCCTGACCTGCGGTGCTGGGGTGGAACCCATGGCCTCGTGTGTGCTTGGGTGGGCACTTATTATGCTGCCCTGGACAGTGGCCTGTGGCTTTCTTCTGTGATTTACCCGTGGTCTCATAAGCTTGGCCACAGGGTCTCAGCACACCTATAGTGGCCTGTGGTGCCTCGCTAGCGATATTCCCCAGGTCAGGAGATTGACAGATGTCTTTCTGGAGGTGGGCTGAGCAGCCCTTGCAAAGATGCAGTGCTCGGCAGGTCTGGGGGCCACATTCTCACTGCCCACGAGCCTCCTGCTCAGGTTCCTGTATTCAGATGAAGTACAGATTGGGCCTGAGACGGTGATGACCACGCTGTACACAACCGCCAAGAAGTATGCAGTGCCTGCGTTGGAGGCGCACTGTGTGGAGTTCCTGAAGAAGCACCTGCGGGCTGACAATGCCTTCATGCTGCTCACGCAGGTGAGTGCTCGCGCGGTGTCCACTTCTGTTTGTACCCACAGAGATCCTTCGGCCTCTGCCTCCCCAGTGCTGGGATTAAAGGTGTGCGCCACCCCGTCTTGGCCTGTTGTTTGTTTTGTTTCTTTCTCTCTCTGACACAGTCTGGCTCAGCAGCCAGGCTGCTCTGCCTTCCTGACCCCTGTCTCAGCCCGAGGCCTGGGGTGACAGGTGTGTGCCACCACACCCGCTCCTCCACTTTAGATTTCATTTTGTTTATTCATAAGGGATGTGTGCACAGTGTGTGGGTGTGGCCTGCCCTGGTGGGCACTGACCTCGCTCTGTTTAGGCGCGGCTCTTCGATGAGCCTCAGCTGGCCAGCCTGTGCCTGGAGAGCATAGACAAGAACACGGCCCGATGCCATCGCCGCCGAGGGCTTCACAGACATTGATCTGGGTGAGTCAGGTCCACGGGTCTTGGATCCAAGGATGCTCTGGGCTTGGGTCAGCTTGGAGATCCTGATTTGACAAATGACAGGACACCCCACCTCCTGGGTGACACGGCGGGCCTGAATGGAGCAGATACCATGGGGCTTGGTAGCATGGCCTGTTCTGGGATCAGTGTTATCCCTGCTGAGGGAGGCCACCTTGGCCCTCTCCGGGGGTGTCTGCAATGCAGTGGAAGGGCCCTGTGGGGTCAAAGCCACAGGAACCAATCACAGGTATAGGGAATGCACTCCTATGATCTCAGCTCTCGGGAGGCTGAGGCAGAAAGATTGCTGTGAGTTCTAGACCAGCCTAGGCGGTAGAATGAGACCCTGTTTCAGGAAGAAGAGGGCTAAGACTCAGCTAAGTTGTTAAAATTGCTTCCCGATTACTGCTTGAGCCTGCCACCCCAGCACTCAAGAGGTGGAGACAGGAGGGCCAAGGATGTAAGGCCAGTCTTGCTTACAAAGTGATTTCAAGGCTAGGCTCCACTGAGACTATGTTGAAGAAAGGGAGGGAGGGAAGGACGGAGGAAGACAGTGCTTAGGGAGGGCTGTTTGTCAGTAAAACTTTATTGATAAACATGGACAGAGGGCCACAGTTAACAAGCTTCTGGCTGTGAGGTGGTTCTTATAATGTCTGGTCTGCATGTGGCCCCCTTACAGGCACAGGGGTTCACAAGCCTTTCTCTGGCCGCAGACACCCTGGTGGCAGTGCTGGAGCGTGACACCTTGGGCATCCGTGAGGTGAGGCTATTCAATGCTGTAGTTGCGCTGGTCTGAAGGCCGAGTGTCACGGCAGCACCTTCAGGTGACACCTGAGAACAAGAGGAAGGTGCTGGGCAGGCCCTGGGTCTCATCCTATTCCCCCTGATGACCATTGAGGAGTTTGCCGCAGGGTAACAGGCTTGCACGGCCGCTACTGAGCCACCCTCCTTGCCATTAGGCTTTACTTGGGGACCCTGCCTGGGACCTTGGGGTTTCCAACGTCTTGGGGTCATGTCCTATCAATCACTCAGGATTCAGCTTTGGGCTGGGCTCAGTGGTCAGGTCGGTCCACCTGGCATGTAGAGCCTGGAGTGGCTTCTATAAGCTGCACTTGGTGAGGCGCTGGCTGTGAGGTAACCTGGTGTGTGAACAGGCAGGGGCCGAGCTCTCAGTGTGAAGCAAGGGTGCTCTCCAGCAGGACTCTAGAGACCCTCAGAGGTGTGGGTCTGCCCAGCCCAGCGTGTCCGGCAGAAAGGACATTGAAGGGGGTTCCAGGAAGGAGGAACTTCTAACTTGGTTGGGCCCTGAGAGTCAGATATCCCAGTTTGAGGGGGCAGGCCCTGAGTTCTGCCTTCCCTTCGTGCAGTCAGCCAGCCCTCTGCCCGCAGCCCGGCACAGTCTGGCATCCTGGTAGACCGCGAGGTGGTCAGCCTCTTCCTGCACTTCACTGTCAACGCCCAAGCCGCGGGGTGGAGTTTCATTGACAGGCCCGGTGCTGCCTGCGGGGCAAGGAATGCAGCATCAACCGGTTTCCAGCAGGTGGAGAGCCGCTGGGGCTACAGCGGCACCAGTGACAGAATCAGGTGGGGCCTCAGGACAGGTGGCAGGAAGGAGAGGGCAGCAGGAGCTGGGCATGGTCGCTGAATGGGCCGTGTGCCCTCCCCACAGCTCCGGCTGCCCGACTCTTCCCATGGCTGCTCCAGTTTGTCGCCCTCATGGGCCCGAGGGCGTTAAGCCGTCTGCCACCCACTTCCTTCTGCATGTTCTCTGTCAACAAGCGCATCTTTGTGGTGGGCTTTGGGCTCTACGGCTCCATCCACGGACCCACTGATTATCAGGGTCAACATCCAGGTCAGCTGCCAGCCCCACCCCGTGCTGCACTGTTTACCCTGCCGGCCTTCTGTCCAGGCCCACAGTTGGCCACAGCCACTTCACTCTTGTCCTTTAGACCCTCTTGCCACAACCCGTGCCACACCTCCCTCTCCTTGAGAGCTTCCAGAGGTCAGAGGTCCCACCCACAGACCCTCATCAGTGCACACTCCTTCCGCCCCTGCTCCTTGCATGCTGGACAGGCCTTCCTTCCCCAGATCATCCACACAGACAGCAACACGGTCCTCGCCAAACGACACTGGTTTCAGCTGCGACGGCTCCGCCAGCAACTTCCGTGTGATGTTCAAGGAGCCGTGGAGGTCCTGCCCAGTGTGAACTAATACTGGCCTGCCGCCACACTCAAGGTAGGGCCACACTGTCCTGAGGGCGCTGTCCCCGTCCTTCAGGCTTGGATGCCCTTGTTAGCCCCCAGGTCTTGAGGAACCTCCTGACCTCACTGTGGCCTTCCCTCTCCCTGCCAGGGGCCAGACTCTCACTATGGCACCAAAGGCCTACGCAAGGTGACCCACGAGTCACCCACCACGGGGCTAAGACCTGCTTCACCGTCTGTTACGCGCTGGGAACAACAACGGCACTTCCGTGGAGGAGGGGCAGATCCCTGAAGTCATCTTCTACACCTAGGGCCATTAAACCCAGGTCGCCCCTCGGCCATCTACAGGCCTCCCTCCCCACCACGTCCCCATCACCACGGAAAGGGCTGCCTTGTGTCCACAGGGACAAGTGTGAGCGCTTGCCCAAGGCACTGGGGGGGTTCGGGCCATGGGCTGGGCCTGTCAAGACAACCCCTCAGTCTTGGGGGGCAGAGTGGTCTTGGCCCTGGATGGACAGCTGTTGGGGTCAAGGGCGGTGGATTGGGAGTTGGTGTTTCCCACTCTGGTTCCCTGCAGCTCAGGGCAGCTGGCCAGCTCCGTGCCCAGGGCACTGCAAACCATTTGTCCGTTCTCTTAAACTGCACATTGCAATGCATTCAAGCCCACTCTCAGCTGGAGCCTGCGCTTGGGCCTGTCTTCCAGCCGGCGGTTTGGGTTTCATGTTCCCTTCTGTTCTCTGCTGCTCCTGGGGACCCCAGGGCCTGACCTGTGTGCACTGAGGCCACCTGGACATGGGCAAGTGCAGGGCACTGGTCAGTCCTGAGCAGCCTCGGATGGGGCTACTGGGCCTTGCTGAAGCTCTACCCAGGGTGTGTGACACGTGGGCCATCGTTCCTGCTCCTCCCAGGCAGTGACGTGCAAACCATCGTTGTCCAGCCTCTGTGGACCAGCTCCTCCCCGTTGGGCCTAGAGGGCCGGAATAGCAGGTTGAACCCCATCAAGACACACTCGGCCTGCTGTTGGCACCCAGGGTACAAACAGCCCTGTGCAAAACCATAGCCCTGGCCCTCTAAGGCCACCAGGCACCCTGTCTAGTGATACCCTAGGAGGCACAGTTCCCTATCTTGGGTCCCCCTCCTTCATGTCCTCTGTACCTGTGACCTCCTACCCAGATCCCATGTCCTCCCCAAAGCCATGGGAGGTGAACCCTCCACACTGTTTCCCCAAATGATTTTTTTTAAAATAAAGGAGAGAAACATCCGCCTTGAGCCGCTGAGTACCAACCACACTGTCTGCCTGCTGTGCAGCTGAGGGTGGGCGCCTTGGCCACATGCAGCTCCCTCCCTAAGGGCACCTTCACAGAGTGCCCACAGAGCGGAGGCAGGCGGCCAGAGCCAAGACCTGGGAAGGGAACTGAAGCTGGAGGTCCAGGGCCCCGGGCTAGCCTGGGCTACATGACACTCTGCTTCAAAACAGCAAAGGGGGGCACTGAGGAGATGGTTCCGGGGTAAAGGGCACTTGCTGCTCTTGCAGGGGACCTGAGGTCCCAGCCCCTATGCTGGTGGCTCCCAGCCACCTGTGCTGCCAAGTCAGCTGCCTCCACTGCTCTTGTGCACACAGGCATGGCTTAAGATGCTACAAGTAAGTCTCAGCACTCAGGAGGCAGAGGCAGGTGGATCTCTGAGTTCAAGGCCAGGCTGGTCTATACACGAGTTCTAGGACAGCCAAGAGAACTCATGCCTTCCAAAACAAAAACAAGAAAAACCCAATCAACCAAACAACCAAAAAACAAACCAGCGAGAGCAGCGCAGCGACCCAGCAGAGCAGAGGCTGAGGGCAGAGACTCTGGCAACCAAGCCCAACTCCAGGTGGAAGGGAAGAATAGATGGCAGAAAGGTCCCGGACCCAAGGGGTTTGGGGCACAGTACACCCCCAGCCACATGGGACAAATGTCTACAGAAGAAATGGAGTCTGCTTTTCGTTTTCTGTTGTTAGGACAGAGTGACCAAGGCTGTGAGTGTTCCGAGAGGATTATTCACCTGTGTGCTATGAGTGTGGAGTTACCATGGCAGGTGAGGTCAGGGGTTAACCTGGGTTGTCCCTCTCCTCACCTGACTGTGGGCAGTACACTAGCTACCGGCAGGCTTCAGACCCGTCTCCTGCCAATGTTGTCCGTCTCCCCATGGGCAATCCTGAGACCCCTGCCGCATCTGGACTTCCCATCAAGTTTGGTCTTGACGGGTGGTTTAGGGTTTCTATTGCTGGATTAGCACCATGGCCACTACAGTTTGGGGAGAACATAGTTACAGTTCATCACTGAGGGAAGTCAGGGCAGGAACCAGGCAGGGGCTGATACAGGGGCTGCGAGGACCCTGCAAGCTCTTCAAGGCTTGATGAGCCTGGAGCAGCAGCCTGGGATGGCACTGCCCACAGTGGGCTGGGCCTGAAAATGTCAATCCATTTGCCCAGAGGTCAATCTGGTGCAGACTTTTTCTCAGTTCAGATTTCCTCTTCCCAATGAATGACTCTAACTTGTGTCAAGCCGTCTTCCCAGTCCCAGAGACTTAGCTCTACTCTGGAAGCTCTCAGCTTCACTGTGGACACCACTGGAAACTCTTGGGAGAGTGGCAAGCAGTTGGGAGCATAGGAAGGCCTTAGGAACACTGCACCTAGGGAGCCGCTCTTACAGACTATGCTGTTTCCGGAGACACAACCCAACCAAACCCGAGTCTCTTGAGGGTGCATTTTCCATACAAGGACTTTTGATTTAAAAATTATTTATTATGTATTGTGTTCTGCCTCCATGTGTGCACCAGATCTCATTACAGATGACTGTGAACCACCATGTGGTTGCTGGGAATTGAACTCGGGACCTCTGGAGGAGCAGCCAGTGCTCTTAACCACTGAGTTATAGCTCCAGCTCTACACAAGGACTTCTGACAGCAGTTTTTTCAGCTTGTTTTAAAATTTATTTATTGCTTTTGTTTTTCAAGACAAGGTTTCTCTGTGTAGCCCTAGCTGTTCTGGAACTCACTCTGTAGACCAAACTGGTCTTGAACTCAGAGATCTGCCTGCTTCTGCCTCCTGAGTGCTGGGGTTAAAGGTGTCTACCACCACCGCCCAGCAATAAAATATATTTTTAAAAAAGATTTCTGGGTGCTGGAGAGATGGCTCAGAGGTTAAGAGCACTGACTGCTCTTCCAGAGGTCCTGAGTTCAATTCCCAGCAACCACATGGTGGCTCACAACCATCTGTAATAAGATACGGTGCTCTCTCTTCTGGCCTGCAGACAAAATACTGTGTACATAATAAATCTAAAAAAAAAAAAAAAAAAAAAAAAAAAAAAAAGCAAAGCAACAAAAAAGGATTTCTGTGTCCTCTATCTGTGGTGCCCAGGAACTGGTTCAGGGGTGATTTGGGCTCTGGAATGACCACTGCTCCTGACCCTGACCATTCTGCCCTCTCTTCAGCCCCTTGTCTCTTTACTCCTGGCCTCCTGGCTTGCCTCTTACCTCCATCCTCCCCACGAACCCCTTTTTATTTTTGGTAAGTGGTACCTGTATAGGGACCCATCCTCAGCAATGGAAAGGGAACCGTCCCAGCAAACAGCAAGCCCAGCTGCCACCTGCTCACATCTCCTGTTTGCTGGTCCTCCCGGGCAGCAGCCCACGCCCCAGCCTTTCCTTCTGCAGCAGCAGTGCAATGCTCTCAGTGGCTGTTCAACGCAGACTTGGGAGCTGCAGCCTTCCTGCCCTACCCAGTCCCCACAGCCTCTTCCATCTTCCCGGATCAGCTAGCCGCCCAGCTCCTCCAGGACCCCAGGGAGCCAGCAGGGTCCTCTTGTCCCTAGAACTGGATGTCCTATATGAGTTAAAAGACCAGGCCACACTCAGGGATGGTTTCCTTTTCTTTTTTTTTTTTTTTTTTTTTTTAAAAAAGCCCCTAAACTCTATGGCTTCAAGGAAGCGCCGGGGAAACATAATGTCATTTCTGTACATGTTGTAAAGCAAGAACTCGGCTCCTGCAACCCACGCCTGGCTCTCCCGTGGGGACCGCCTCTCTGCTGCCCCAGGTCGGGCGTTAAGGCGATTCTGTCCCAGTGGGCCCAGCACGCAGAGACACAGGTCACCGCCGCCCTGGCTCCATGGGGCCCAGTCCAGTCCCTGCGTGGTGACCGTCCCGCGCTCCACCCCAGCTTTGGTGCAGCATTGCAGTAGCGCACGCGCCTCCCCTGGTGGCCAAGGCCTCATGGCCTCCCCATGTAACACCCATGCCCCGGGCCTGCCCCACTCGAGAAAACGGCCTTTGGATCGAGGGGACAAGCTGGACTTTATGAGCTAATGGGGGCGCAGCGGGGACCGCACGGCGCTTCTCTCCTGGTTTTAAATAGTTAATGCTCTCGGAGGGGGCGAGACATGGGCGTAGAGATTTCCGCCAAAGTCCTATGTGAAGGAAGTGACCCCAAAACCCCGAAGATGGTGCCTGCAGTCGGGCCAAAGAGCCCCATGCCACCAAGGACACTGCCAGCCTCCTGGACACCGCCTGGGGATCTCGGCAGCGGCTGCACCCACCCTCACTTGTGTCTCTGCAGGGATTTTCTCTTTCTCCTCTTGAAGAAGCAGCAACACCTGGGGGGGACACGGGTTAAAAGGACAAAGTGGGAATAGATGAGGGGACAGGGGACAGGACACTGATATGGGGTGGGGGTAACTGGAGAAAGGTGACGTAGGGGTGGAAGCAGCACCGTGATGGAGTAGAAGACGGGCAGTGACAGAGCCTTACTTGGTTTCATCTGCCACCTCTACTTCTGCCGGGGCCGCGATGGGGGCGTTGGAGTGGCCCGCGGTTGGGTCATCCGCGTTCAGCTCTCCGTTAGTGGAGTTCAGAGCCTGGAAGGGCAGTGGGTACCAGGCTAGCACCCCTGCTCACCCTGCGTCACTGGCCTCCGTCCCCTCCAGGACAAGTCCCCTGCCGGCCCTCACCTGGTTCTTGCTGTGGGGCTGGGCTTTGTCGCGATGCGGTGGCTGGGAGGGCATGTCAGTGTGGACAGTGCCGATAGGTGTCGGCTGAGAGAGCAGATGTCAGGACCGGATGGAGCCGCGGGCCCCGTGCGCGCGGCAGCCCAGGACAGTTCCTGACCTCCACTCCTACGGAAGCTCCCGCCCACCGAGGGGATTAGGGGCTCCCGGCCTGGTGCCCCTGCACCTGCAGACCCACACTCGCACCCGCACATGAGTTCTAACCGAAGGGTCTCTCATCACCTCCACGTACCAGGGGCTTCCCGGCCCAGTCATACTCGTAGTCGAACACGTAGCCACTGCGGTCGAAGAGGTCAGTGAAGAGCTTCCGCAGGTAGTCGTAGTCTGGCTTCTCGAAGAAGTCCAGGCGCCGTACATAGCGCAGATAGGTGGCCATTTCCTCTGCAAAAAGACAAGGGCCAGAGGCGTGGTCATACGGGCAGCCCAGTCTGTGGTGTGGCCGCGGCCACACTGTGGGACGGAGCCAAGGGGCATTGCCGCGGGCTCCTCACCCGGGAAGCTCTCACACAGCGCCTCAATGGGCGTGGCGCGCTTGGTGTCACCAATCTTCTGGTAGCGCTCCTTCAGCGTGTCGGCCTGTGTGATGTGAGCTTGGTCAGGGTCAGCACCCATTCCCGCGCCCCTCCCACACCCGGGAGTCCCCGCCCACCTTGAGTCCCTGCCAGGGCAGGCTCCCACGCAGGAAGTACATGAACATGTGTCCTAGCGCCTCCAGGTCATCCCGGCGGCTCTGCTCTGCGGGGACAGCACAGGCTCAGCGCCGCCCCCGGGCCCCACCCTATCCCCCCACCGCAGCGCTGCTCACCCTTGCCCAGGTGCGTGTTGATGCTCATGTAGCGCGCCGTGCCCGTCAGGCTCTTGTGCTCGCGGTACGGGATGTGCTTCTTGGTCTCAGGGTCGATGTACTCCTTGGCCAGCCCGAAGTCGATGATGTGGATGGCGTGCTGCCTTTTGCTGCCCGGCCGCCCGACCAGGAAGTTCTCTGGCTTCACATCGCGGTAGATGAGGCTCTTGGTATGCACGTACTCCATGCGTGTGATCTGCGGGGACCTGGGTTCAGCACCCAGGCCCTGCCCCGCCTATCCACCCGGCCCCGCCCCGCCAACCCCACCCCTCCGCACCAGCTGGATGGCAATCATCAGCACCGTCTTCAGTGTGAAGGTGCGGTCGCACAGGTCGAACAGGTCCTCCAGGCTGGGCCCCAGCAGCTCCAGCACCATGGCATTGTACTTCCCGCACGGGCCAAAATAGTAGACCTGAGGGACGCCCTCTGCGGAGGAAACACGCGTGCTGGACACCTGGAGCCCCTGCCCGGCCACGCCCTGTCCCGTCTCACGGAGTGCCCATGCCCCCATGCCTGCCTCACCTGCTGTGCTAAGCTGCTTGTAGAAGCGGTACTCCAGATGCAGCTGCGGGGCCCGGGACTTGATGGGCTCCTGCAGGACAGGGGACTGTTGTTACCCAGGTCCTCCTTCTAGGCCTGGGGTGCTCTGCCTGGCAGGGCAGGGCAGGGCAGGGCAGGGTAGGGTACACTCACCAGCTTGATGGCCACGTACTCGTTTGTATACAGGTTCTTTCCTGGGGGAGGGGCAACAGAGAAAGCCTGAGGATTGTGGGCTAAGGAGCCTACCCAGTCCACAGCGCACTCCACAGCAGCCTCCCAGGAATCCCTGCACTGCACCTCACGACTTGTATGCAGTCATGGAGAGAGGTCTACTTTGGTCCCCATGCTGCTGACCCTGCCCTGGCGAATCCAGCAGCAGGACCTGCTCCACACTCCACCTCACATCTGCCACACTGGGCAGACCTTACCCCAGTCTCCAACATCCACGTTTACCTCAGCATCACACCCCAGTGGCTGCACCTGCCACCCCTGAAGGGAAAAGATGTTCCTACCACAGCAGCCGTGCCCACAACTGCCTCTGTTCCCAGCCACAGCCAGCCACCAGCTATGGGCAGCCCTCTGCCCTGGTTCTCCTGGACGTCTCCATCACCCACCAGCCACCAAGTGCTTCCATCAGGGCCCCTCTAGTGACAGCCTGCCACCTCCTGTGACCCACCAGAGCGCCCCAGGCTGTGTAAGGTGCAGCGCCATCAAGTTTCTTCCAAGAAGAGGCGCAGTGACGGTCCAGGTCTCCATAGGTCTGGTCCCCACCCCTCCACCTCACAATGGCTGTTTCTTGCAATAACAGCGAGGTCAGCTGTCACCCGGGAGGGCCTAAGTCTGCCCACTTTCCCTGGACTGTGCCTCTCACAGGACGGAAGTTGGGCTCATCACCTGTGGCTGGCAATGCCCGCCCATGAGCAGGTGTAACCTTAGCCACCTCAGGGTCACTTTTCCTCTGTGGCATTCCCATCTCTGCTGACCCGCCTGGAGCAGCTAGCAGGGGCTGTGGGAGACTCGGTGTGGCGCATGGCTGCAAGGACAAGCTCAAGCTCCCACAAACACAGGCGTGGGGGGAGGGGGGGTAACGGACTCCCCAGAGCTGTCCTCTGACCCACAGGGTCCGGCATGTCTGCTCCCAACATAGATACACATTAAGACATTTCCTTAAACGTGGGCGGGGCCGTGGAGATCGCTCAGCAGGAAAACCTGCTCTTCCAGAGGACCTGGGTCCAGGGCCCGGCACCCACAGGGGGCTCACAACAGTCCCTAAATTTAATTCTAGAGGGTCCAGTGCCCTCTTCCGGTTTCCCTAGGTATGCATACAAAACACCCATACACATAAAACAAGAATTTTGAAAAAACTCTTTTTTAAAAATAAAACAAAACATGGGGACGGGGGCTGGGCATGGTAGTACACACTTAATCCCAGCACTGGGAAAGCAGAGGCAGGTGGGTACCTGTGAATTCTGGCTAGCTTGGTCTACACAGTGAGCTCCAGGCCAGTGGGACCCTGTCTAAAAAGAAAAAGGAGGACAGGGGACAGGACTATGGCCCCATAAGTGGAAGAAAGTTGCGCAGACATAGGGCTTCAATTTTCCCATTTAATGAACAGTTAGTTATCTCTACAGATCCAAGGGGCTCAGTGGCCCCAGGCCAGACAGACAGACCACCTGAGTAAAAGCCAGGGTAGCTCCACACGTGAAGAGGATGGGGGCTCAGTCAAGAGGCACCCCACATTCACCAGGGAAGTGAACACCCTTGCAGCTTATTCTAACTTTGTGGGGCACGGGGAGGGGAGACAAGCTCTTGACGTGCTGCCCAGGCTGACCTCCCCCAGTATTCTGAGTGATGTAAAGTTGGTTTAGAGCTGGGGGAGAGGGGAAGGCACTGGCTCACACTAAGCACATATCACCACTGCATCCTAACCTGCATTCACAGTATACACTGAGCAGCCAGCGGTGAGGGCTGACCCTGTACTCCAACAGAGGTCAAGGTGCACAAGCTGCTGCAGTAAGCACAGGGAGCACCAAGCATCCGAGCACAGAAGCACAAACCCATAGACAGGCTCCTGCACAGGCTGCAGTGGAAACCCTTTGAACTATACAGATCTGTACAGAGACCTGAGGTGGTGCGCGGCCACCCCAACTGCCTGAAGCCAGGGGTCCCTTAAAGTGCTTGGCCATGTGCACCTGGCATGATGTATTCATGCTTGCCCGTGGGCGCGGCTGTGTGTTCAGGGCTGCTGTCTGGCATACCCATCACAGCTGAGGGACTATACTCAGCCAGGCCTGGAGGACACCTGCAGCTGCAGACTGCAGAGGCCCTGCACCCGGATGGGGTCCTAGCTGGCCTTGAGCAGGCCAGTGAGTGCAACACCCAGCATACCCTCCCACGGGAGAGGGAGGGACAGCTGTGCCCTCCACATCAGCTCTCTACAGTCAGACCCCTCGCTGATTGGATGGCACGTGTCTCCTGACCAGTGTCAGGAGTGGAGCATGACCGCCACTGTGTTCTGGGCCCTTAGCCATCTGCCCTTGCAGCAAGGTCCATCTGCTCCCCAGGCATTGCTTTCAGGTGACATCTGGGGGCCTAAGCTGGCCTGATGGGTCTGCGCACGAGGTTGGTGTCCCTTTTTTATCTTAAGGAGCTGGACTGGGATGAGCGCCTGCACACAGGTCTTCTCTAACCTACACAGGACCAGGATGTGACAGTTCCAGGGACCTTTGGACTCCCGGGCACTGCTGCGAACGGAGGCCAGTTGCCTAAGAGGGAGGCACACAGGGCTCAGCACTAGGCCCTGCGTACCAGGCAGTCAGAGGCTGTATGGTGACAGGAGCCACAGCAACAGACACTGGTCTCTGCAGCTCAGAAGCCAGAGGATGGGAAGCTATGACTCTGCCCGCCCTGCCACTTGCAGACAACCACCACAAAGTCAGCCTAGTGACAGACCAAAGACAGTGTGTGCAGGACTTACCCAGGCGAAGCTCTCCGAAGTTCCCACAGCCTATCTTCTTGCCGACTCGGAAATTGGGGCCCACCATCAAGACCCCTGAGCTGGTCCCCGAGCTGCGGACGCCATGGTTGCTCCGGCTTGTGCCGGTCTTGGACATTCTCCGGCCCTCCTCCAACTCCCCCTTCCCTCCTTTCTTGTCAAAATCCATAAGTTTGTGGTACCCTGGCCTCTCCACGGTGACTCTGCCGTGAGATCCGAGTGCGAAACCTGAGCTCGCGCCCGGCCTAGTACACCATTGCGCCTGGCGGCTCCTTGGCTCCCGGCTATTGACACCCGGGTGTGCTCGCAGGCCCGGCTGCAGTGCTCATCTCGGTGGCCTCAGGGTCACTTGCAGAGAGAGAAGACATTCTGCCAACAGGTCCCACCGCCTTAAATCTCGTGGTGCCCCACTGTGAAGAAACAGAGACACAGGTTAGCGGACAGAGATCGCAGCAAAGGCTACTGTGGTGTGACCAGGCAAAGGCTGGCAGAAGCAGAGACTACGGTGGAGTAGCCATGTGCCCTACTTGCCACATGACTGTGCCATCAAGTAGCACAGGCCCCTTGGAAACCTAAAGCAAGAAAGAAAAGCCAGATCCAGGCTAAGAGGTGACCCACAGGCCTGAATACACCAGGGCTGCCAAGACAGGGAAAGTGGCAGGTGGCAGAGTGGACGGTGTCCCTAAGAGTGCAGAGGATGGGACTCCAGTCATGCAGGCAGGAAGGCACAGGCACACAGTGCTGGATCAACAGGGAAGGCTTGGCAGGGCTCCAGGTATTGGGTGCCCACCCCGTTGCTCTGACCTGCACCTCTTAGCCCCAGAACTTGACTGGCCAGGAACTCACTGGGTAGCCCAGGCTGCCCTCGATCTCAGAGATCTGCTTTTTGTGTGGGTGCAGAGTCACCAGATCTCCATGCTCTCAAGGCGAACACTTCAGCAATGGAGCCTTCTGCCCAGGCCTTGGTTTGGTTTTGTTTGAGACTCTGAGAGATGAGTTTACAAGCGTGTTCTAACACAAACGGTCATGCAGGGGAATTCTCACCCACCAGGCCATGTGTAGCTGTATGTGCTCTTGGGGCACATCTGGAGGGGCTGCCAGCTTGCTTCCCTGCTCAGTGCCCCCTCCCAGCACCACCTAGGCATTGGCCATGTGTCTGTTTGCTGACTTCCATTTACACACAGCTCTGCTGGGTGGTGGCTAAGCCAGCCCGCTGGTACAGTGAGGGATGGAAGACCGCAGTGGTCACCGCATCATTCCGAGCCCTCACTGACAGCACCATCCTCACTGAGGGGCATAAGGAAACCCTGGGCAGTAGCTGCCCAGTGGAAAAAGTCTAACCTCCTTCATCACGGGCGTGTAGCAGGGGCCTCTCCTAAAGAAGATAAGGGGAACTCAAAGAAACAGGGGTGGGGACTGCTTCGACATTCCCGGGTTGCGTGTGTCCCACTGGGCGGTCCTCTACAATGCGAACAGCTATGCCACAGGCTCTCCAGGATCTGCACTCCACCAAGGACACACCCACAAAAGCCCAGGACCTGGGGCAAGCATCCCCCTCCCCACTATGGATGCCATGGGGAGGAGCTCCTCACCAGGACACTGACTCACAGGAGCGTGGGAGGCAGCACTGTTAGCCCCAGGGTGGTGAGGAAACTGCGGCGCGGGACCCGTGTGCCACCAGGAGCATTGTGGAGATGCGGGCAGAGGCTGCACCTGGGCCAGCTGAGCGATGAAGGCTACGTGGCAGAGAACCCATTTACTTTTCACTCTCACGTCAGTAAGGGACACACCTGGGCAACTCCCTTCAGAGCCTCTGTGTCCACACATGGTCACCATGACGTCCATGGCGACCTCACTGAGGTTCAGCAGGCAGAGCACCTCCCTAGCGTGCAGGAAGCCTGACATCCCTAACACAACATCCCAACGCATGAGATGCACAGCGCTGTCTCCACACGCAGGAACAGAGGGCAGAGGGCCAGGAGCTCAGAGGCCATCCTGACTACATGAGACTCTGCTCCCAGAACATTATCACAGGTCAGCAAGATGACGGCTCCCCCTGGGGGAATGAGACGATGGTCCTCCATCACACACTCACAGAGGACTGTAAGAGCTTGCACACACACAGGAGGCACTCTCAGGCAGGCACCGCCCCAACACCCCTGCACGGGTGCCAGGGCTATGTACTCGGGACAGAACATCACCAACTCTGAGAAAAGCAACTGGGGAGCCCAGGTGTCCCCCACCTTCCCCAAGTGCACCTCTGCAGAGGGCAGGTGCAGTCCGCCATGGGGCCCAGCAACTGGGAGAGTTGTATGAAGCAGGCAGCATTGGAAGAGGCAGTGAGTGACATCAAGAGACCTGGTGCATGGACACCAATGTTAGGGACGAGGTGCCACCCACTCGTGCATGTGCACATCACAGGACATGGGGCACTCCAGATCCCAGAGGCAGCAGGGGCCACTCAAATGATTAGGGAGAAAAGGTACCCAGATGAGGCTGAGTCCCTTCAGGCCGGAGGGGCCACAGGAGTTAGCAGTGGCAGGGCAGTGCGCCACTTTCTCCTGGGGAGACAGATAGCCCTAATCTGAGGGACAAGCCGCTGTTTCCTTTCTTCCTTAGCATGGCTGGACGGCTGCAAACCTGGTCCTGAAGAGCTGCCTGTCGCAGGCACAATAGCCCTTAGCCTAGGCTCAGCACACAAACGCGACCCCTCATGAGGCACCTGAGCTCAACATGGGTCCCTGACTCGGTTACCCACCTATGGGTGTGTGGGGCAAGACCTAGGTGAACAACACCAATTGCCACAGGCCAGCAGCACAGGCAGTGTACAGTCCATCCTGGGGGCATGGTCAACTAGGATATGCAGATGGAACAGGCATCTACAGGATGGACAGGAGGGATGGCAAATGAGGGGTCAGAAGGATTCTGCACAGGACACCAAGCACTGGCCGGCTCAAAGCAGGCAGGCTGGAAGCAGCAGGCCCCACACTGCTGTGCCCTTGACCCATGGTGTTTATGGGTAAGTATGCTGCCCTATCCTGAGCGGACACGGCACCAATCTGCGACTACTCCTCACTCACAAACTATGCAGACATGGGCTGTGTGGACAGCTGTCACTCCAACACCGAGGGTCAGTGGAACAGACAACCTGGTGACAAGCAGTTGTGTCTCAGGCACACCTTCGCATGTGAAAGAGTGACCCGGGACCCCAGAGAAGAGGAAGTGCCACTAATGTTGGCTCTGGATGAAGTTTGTAGCTAAAAATAGACCTAGGAAGACAGGCAGGCTTTCCCAGCCCTAAATAAAGCCTTCCTGGGAGGACCCACAAGGCCCGAGCCCAGGCTGTCCCCAGGGGTGAGCCCAGGCTGTCCCCAGGCTCAGGTTAACCCTGACTGGCCTGGGCAAGACTAGATGGAGGTCAGCTACAGGGTGCTCACTCAGGGAGCTGGCTGACAAGCAGGTTGGATTCCCACCAGACACACCCCTCCTTGCAAGGCCCCAGCACGCACCTGCCCTGTTCTTTTTGGGGTCCCTCATCTTGCTGGGACCCCCGGCTGCTCCCTGCTGGAGGCCCCAAGCCCCTTCCCCGCATCTCCACTCAGTGATGTCACAGTCCCTAGCTGACGTCAACCGGCAGTTCCCAAGCTAGACCTGGTATCCAGCTGAGGGGACAAGCAGGGACATCACCCACCATGGGAGTCCTGCAGCGGGTGGGGATCTGGCTGCAGCCCCGAAGATATTGCACCTGAGCGGCAGCCCAACATGGACTTCCTGTTTCTTGCAGACAGGCTGCGACACACCAGGACTCTCCAGCACCGAGTCCTAGAAAACAGCTAGAGAAACTTGGGGTTCAAACCAAGAAAGGAAAGGAGCGTGGCCTACAAGGTGTGGTTGCTACCTGGCCAGTGGGCAGTGGGGCTATGCATTAAGTTGGGATCTGATGACTAAAACAGATATATGTCTGCCCCATGTGGCTGATGGTAGTGGGGGGAGGGAGGGACAAGTCCTACACAGTGGTCCATGTAATGGCCAGACTTCTCAGTACCTTGTCTTAGAGAAAAGCACCCCAAGTACAATCACAGCTCACCTGCTCCTGCATTACTGTCCCTAAGGATGCAGAGACTGCTGGGGATGAGTGTGGAGGCTCACCAACACCTGGGCTGACAGTCCGCAGGAAAGGGCTGGGAGCACTGGGAGACCATCTGGGGGGACCCATCAACAGACTTCAGAAGAGATGGCCAACCCCAGCCACGTGCGCCACCATATCCGCCATGCTCACACTCACGCAGCTGGACACGCGCTGACATAGGATGGCACATGGAATTATCGGAAGCTGCAGCCCAGAACCAATGCTGGGTGCACACAGGCCTGACAATCGGTATGCACTCCATATGGGTGAAGAATCAACCACTGCCCTGCTCTCTGTGCCCGACACCCAGACATCTCTACAGCATAAATTACAGAAAGAGCGACTGAATGCAAGGATGGCAGGAGGGACACAGCCTCCCTCCTGCTCCCCTGACAAAACATAATGTCCCTCTACATGAGAGGCAGATGGCGTCAGTTTCTGAGACCTTGGATCTCGTACCCTCTACACTTAGGGGTTGGCGACTGTGGGACACAGCCTCAGGGTCCAAGGGACCTCCTGACCCAGGTCTCGGTGAGGTGACTCTGCTCTTAGGAAACCATGGGCCATGGGTGCTGCCCAGCACTCACAGACCCGTCAAAAGCCACGAAGCTGGCGTCAGCCCGCGCACGGCTGTGTACAGGTACGGACTGTGGTCTACAGCAGAGGCCCGCGTGCTTCCCACAACACCCAGATACTATGACAGGAAATGACCGCACGGGACCACCAGCTCCGGGGGCTCAGATCAAGCCCATGCTACAAGGACAACTCAGCCATAGGCTCCTGCCCAGCAGGAGAACGATCACCAAGGGGTGGTTCTCAGGAACAGCCTGGGACCTGCAGTATTGCAGTCTCAGGCACAAGCAGGGTGGACCCGACGTGCACATGCGTCTTCCTGGATAACTAACTCTCCATCTGCTACGAGCCACCTCGGCATTTGAAATCCCCAGCTTGCCACTTTAGCTAGCACAGCCAGCTCCGTGTAAGGACTTGGCCCCACAAGTGGCCTCTGAGTGAGTACTGGGGAGCTGAATTTGGGCAGCACTTCACCCAGTTTTCCCCAGCACTTCTACCCAAGCTGGGGAAGAGGGGCATGGGCCATCAAGCTTGGTCTTGACATTTTAATAACAATTTAATAACAGTATACTAGGGTGGGGGAGAGGGGAGCCCAGAACTGTATTCTTACAGGTGGGGGTGATCACAAACCTTAATCCTGAGGGGAGAGCTGTCCAGGCGCACACAGTGTGTGGAGGGCCTAGCATGAGGTGAGGCACAGGCTAGATGCACACAGCCACCCAGCCAGAGGGGCATAGTAGGTCCTAGAGGCTCTACCCAGGCCACGCCTCCTTCTAGGGGCGTAGTTCAACAGCCAAGGGCAGTATGCAGATTTCCCAGGAGCCCACAGGGGCGTGCCTCCACAGGGAGCACAGGCCACAGCATGGTGAAGAGAACAGGCCAGTGCCTGGGGCTGCAAGCCACCAGCAAGCTCTGTGGGACCCAGTCCCTCTGTGTCTGGGGCAACTGGAGACTCTGGGGGCTCCTGGCACAGCCAGCTCGCTGGTCCTGATTCCTGCACCTGTCCCCCCAATCTGTATAAACACCTGAAGACCCTTACAGGCCTGCACCTGAGCTAGGGTTTTCTTTAGCTGCACCAGGGGTGCTCCAATCTTTCTCACGTAACCCCAGGAGAACATGCACGGAGCAAATCCCAGGAGTCAAGGCGATCAAGGCCATCATCAGCGACACAGCAGCCAGCCTAGACCACTTGAGATGCTGCCTCAAAACCTACAGCAGGGCTCAACAACAGTTTCACTGGTGTTGTGCCACAAACATACGTCCCAGCCTTCAGGAAATTGGGGCAGGCATGAGTTCATGGCCAGCCTGGACTACATTTAGGGTCAGCCTTGCCTACAGAGTTGTTGTCTCAAAAGTGGAAAACGGCTGGTGAAATGGCTCAGTGGTAAAGGGCTTAGTGAAAACCTAACAGCCTGAGTTTGATCTCTGGAAACTGTATTAACGTGGAAGGAGGCCAGCCTGGTGCTACACAGCAAGCTCCAGGATAGCCAGGGGCTAAAAGACCCTATTGTCAAAAAACAAAAGCTTGCCGGCGGTGGCGCACACCTTTAATATCAGCACTCGGGAGGCAGAGGCAGGCGGATCTCCGAGAGCAGGAGAGCCAGGGCTACAGAGACCCTGTCCTAAGAAACAAAACAAAACCGTTCAAGGAGAGAACCAATTCCAAGTTGCCCCAGACCTCCACACGCACACCTGAGATACACAAGACCCTGCATCAAGAGCCAAGCACAATGACCTCAACACTCAGAATATGGAAGCAGGAGGAGCAGGTGTTCAAGGCATCCTAATCCATTTGAGACCCTGTCTCTCAAATCTAAAACAAAAAGAGCAGATGACTTTTCTGCCCCCTTGGGTCCAAGCTGGGTGTGGCACGCCCTTAGGGGGTCTCTAGGGAGTCCTTGGCTGGTAGCCCTCCCAGCTGGAAGTTCACACCTCCAGGGCCCAGGCCCAGCCAGACCTAGGGTCCTGCTGTCACAGGTCTGCACAGCACCACACAGGGACAACCTTGTTCCAGGCTTTGACTGTGGACTCCCGCGAGGCTGCGGCGCTTGCCACTGGACCCTGACCTGTGTCTGAAGGCTCCGCAAGAGCCGCCATTTGACAGGATGTGACCTCAATCTGTCGCAGCCTCATGCCTCTGAGCTGTCCAGAGGGGTAAGGCTGTGGGCAGGAGGCCCCAGGCAACCTGAAGGCCTGTTCCAGGGGAGGGAAACAGACTACTTCCCCAGTGCGGGGCCTCTTTCGGAGAGAAAAGAATGGGAGGCCCGCCCACAACACCTGGCCTCTAACAGGAGACTCCCCCAAGAGTGCAGAGCAGAGGCAGTGAAACCCAAACATCACTCTGTCCTCAGGCTGTGCCCTGGCCACAGGACTGGGACTAGTGACTCCTGTCTCCCAGGAGGGTTCTGAGAGCCCTGTGGACATGACATGGAGCCAGAGAGGGGACATAGGCAGATGTTAACAGTTGTGGCTCCCAGTCTCGGCTTCTTGACTGCTATGTGTCCTGGGTGTCCTGTGGCCTCTGCCCAGGATAAAGACCATGCAGTGTGGGACAGAGCATACAGAGGGAAGGACTAGGGGTCTGCTGGTCCTACATCCTTGCAAGCCTTGGGATCGTGGCCCACCCGAATGTCAGCAGCCAGATTGTTTCCCTCAGGTGACAGGTGGCCAAACACTCCAGGAGACCTGCTGAGGTTTCCCCAACACCACACCTTGAGGTCAGGCCCTGCTTTTGTGCCTCCAGAGTGACTGATGCCTCCTGGGGACCAGGATGGTGACAACACAGGTGCGGCTGCCCAGCCGCTGGAAGTAGCAGAGGTCACAGAGAGTGAATAGGGTACCAAGGGACAAGTGTGTCTTGCAACCCACAGGGTCACGCAGACAGGGACTTCCTCGGGGAACATCCCTCCTGGAGTCATCCAGTATGTCCTGTGTGCAGGGATTATTAACACCAGGCTACCAGACCCCGAACAAGTCATCCCCTCTATAAACAGGTGCTATGACCACCTCATGGATGCCACAGCACACAGCCACAGGCCCACTAGGCTCCCAGCTGAGTGTACAACACTGGGAGTCACTGCCTAGGGCTGTGTCCAGTGCCAACCAACAGGCTCTAGAGAAAATTGCTCATGGCACTTACTGGCAAATTGATGCACCAGGGCTTACAAGGACAAGGCTTGGATCCAGCAAGAGCATGGCCTCTAAGTGGACATCAGATGTGTGGGGTGAATCTGGATGAAGCCCCAGCCACTTCTCACCATGACCCAGCTACAGGACTCTCAGGCTGGGGGCTCCTTCAAGTAGCTCCAACTGCCCCCCAGATAACAAGAATGCTATTGGCCTGTTCTATACCATCTAGACACCAAAGACCGCAATACATGGCACTTAATCCTGCTTTTCCTCCCTCCTCCCTGTGTGGCCCCCACACAGGTAAGAGCAGTCCCTTAATGGTCCCCAGTCCTGCAGGAAGGACAGAGTCTGGGGCCGTTTCAGCAGCATCACAGCAGAACAGACAGCACCCCACAGCACAGCTCTCCTGCCTGCTGTACGGTACGCTTCCCCAGCCAGGCCTACATACAAGTTCTCCAGCAACACACGTAGTCTCCAAAGCTGGGGGTGGCCATTTGAAGCTGTTACCAAGACCTCCCCTACTTCCCTTCTGCTGGAGGCAATTACTGTATAATAAGGAGAGAAGACACAGGTCCTTCCAAGAAGTCTGCACTGGGCTCCACCATGGACCAGCAGGAGCAAGGTGGAGGGCTAGGAGCCCAAGTGACCATCCCAAGGTGACAAACAAGACAAAGCAGACAAACAGAGACATCCTCAAGCAGCTGGCAGGCGGGACGCACAGACCCTGAATCTCACCCCACTGGCCTGCAGCGGGCTCTGGAGTCTGGCCCTTTCCAGGGGTCCCCAGCTTTCTTGTGTAGTCTTTCTGGTTCTCTTCCACTAGCTTCCAAGAAAGTACCGAGGCTCAGCATTAGTGGGAAGGCCCTGGAGACCCATGGCAGGCACTGTGTGCCTGTGATCTCCTGGGAAACCCACCAGTCAGTACCACACAGCTCTGGTGGAGAAAAACCTCACAAACCTAAGTGCGCCAGTATTCTCTAGGCTCAAGGAAAGCCCCAGGGCAGGCAAAAAAGCCCAGTGTCCACCCCCACACCTGACAGGTCAGCACTATCCCAGTGGGCAGCTGCAGTTTCTCCTATACCAACAAGGACCTTTGTGCTTCCAGCCACCAGCTCCCAGAGTCCCCAGGCCATAGACATCCTTGTAGCTCCTGGAGGAAGACCCCATCAGCCTTCAGAGGCTCTGAGAGCAGGGCTGGGCGAGCAGACTACAGCTCAGCGAGGACAGACAAGTCTCCCTGCCTCCACCTACACACCAACCCCCAGGCTGCTTCCTGCAAACTGCCATCCGGAGGCCACCAAGATGAAAAACAGCTGCCCCAAACCTAGAAGCTCGGTCCTCGCCCAGGTTGCACAGAAGACCCCTCCCTGATGACACTGTTCCTATCTCCTTGTGAGAAAGTCTCCCGTGGACGTGGACAAAGTTGAGGCAGAGAGGTAACAGGCAGGGGATCCAGCAGCCTGCTCAGACATCTCACCCCTCCCTCCTTAATCCGTGTGTTTCCGGAAAACAAAGCCGGTGGCCAGAGCGGAAGGGGGAGGGGCGCAGGCAGCTGGGCCCAAGAGTTCCCAAGCAGCTCCCTGCAACAGGTCCCCCCCTCAGTCCCTGTTCCCAAGCCCCCCAACAAACCGTCAGGACCACAAATGTGAAGAGCGAACATCAGGGAGAAGGGCCGGGGGGTAGAGGGACAAGGAGCCGGACCAAATAGCAGGAGGCCTGGAGACCAGGGTGGAAAGTGGGTTTGGGGACAAAAAGGGACATGGGGGGGACACGGAGAAAAAACGTGCGATTTGCAGGTGGTTCTGAACACCTGGGAAGAAGACACAGGAAATTGGAGGGTCAGAACGCGAGGACACGAGTGGGGTCAGAGTGTGGGGCACTCTGAAACAGAATGGGGGTCTCGGGAAGAGGACGACCGGAAGTGGGGGCGCATGAGTGCCGCCGGTGAGTTGAGAACCTGCGAAGCAGTAGACACGGGAACTCAGGGTTCAGAGACAGAGGATACTGAGGCACGGTGACCGGAAGTTGGGGTAGCGCGGTGCAAAGGACCAGTCGGGAACCGCAGGGTGGGGACGGTGAGCGACCTCGGTGCGGATATTGGGGTCATTTGAGGTCAATGGGGAGGGGGGGGTCACAGGGTCCCCGGCCGCCGCGGGGGTGGGGCGCGGCCGGCCGTGCGCGCGCACGTTACCTGCGCCCCGCCCTGGGGCCCGCGGGCGGTGGCGGCCGAGCTCAGCAAGAGCGGCGTCCCCCGCTCCGTGCCCCGCGCACGTTCGCGCTTCGGCTCGGGCCCCCGATCCGGCTCCCGCGCTGTCGGGGCCGGCCTCGGCATGTTTCGGCGGAGAGGGCCGGGCTCCGCCGCTCCGCCGCGCCAGCTCCGCGGAGTCCCCGCGCGCCTTACGCCGCCAGCGTCGGCCAGCGGGGGGCGGCGGCCTGCGCGCGCCACTGCGCCGGCGCGACCGGGCCGCGGGAGGCGTGCCGTGCGGACGTCATAGGGCGGGGCGGGGCCATTGGGAAGGGGCGTCGCTTTACGATAGCGTGGGGCGTGGTCCTAAGGTGCGGAACGTGTCTTTACGACAATATCAGCATGGTCACTTTGAAGCGCCCGGAGCTTTACGTCGATCAGAACTGTGGCTGGGAGGCGAGCGCGGAGCTTTACGACACGGTGGGGGCGAGGGAGGGGCGGGGCCTTGAGGTGGGAGGAGCGAGTGACGGTGGTGGGGCGGAGCTTTGCCAGTGGGCGGGCGTCGAGGGCGGGAGCAGAGTATTACCATATCGGTGGGCGGGGCCGAGTGGCGGGCACGCCGTTTTGCGACGGCGCCTGTGGGTAAGGGAGGGTTCGCCGCACTACGGCTGCCGCGTTTTGCGGACTCGGCGGATCCCGAAGGACACCAGAGGGACACCAAAGACAGGTGGCCGCGGGAGCGTACCTGAACTGTGACTAGTTCCATCAGCAGCCCCACCATTGTGAAGGTGGGGTTTACGAAATCCGCGGGGTCTCGCCTTTTCGTTGCCATGGAGACGCGTGGCGGTCTCCGGGGCGCCAGCCCGGAGCCGCGTCCGTGGCGTCACTGTCTCGCCACTAACGTCACGGGGGGCGGTTGTCTAAGGGCGTGGTTTCCCTGGACTGGGGGTGGGGTCGGGAGTGGAAGGATGCATGGCGCTGGACCTGGAAATTACTTCTATAAATGAAAATCGTATTCTAAAATCGTCTAACTCCAGAAAATTGTCGATTTGTTACAGGCAAATGATCAGAGTCAGGGGATTCGTCTGGTGTTAATTCTTTAAAACTTATTTTTTATTTAATTTTTGTTTTGTTTTTTGAGACAGGGTTTCCCTGTGTAACAGCCCTGGCTGTCCTGGAACTCACTCTGCCGACCAGGCTGTCTCGAACTCACAGAGATCCCCATGCCTCTGCCTCCCAAGTGCTGGGATTAAAGGGTGTGCACCACCCGCCCGGCTTCATTTTGTTTTATATTTTTTTGGAGACTGCCTTGCTCATGCTTGCCCCCAACTCCTAGGAATCTTTAGGAATTCTTCCTGCCTCGCCTCCAAGTGCTCGATGACAGGCATGACCCATTACTCCTGGGTTTTTCTCATCGTTCTTTTGCATGACGACATCCCTAAGTGCCAGAGCTCTGGGGGACCCAATCCTGCAGCTCATCACCCAGGGCCAGCCGGCCAGCAGCCTCCTACAAAGCACAGGCTCGGCTTCCAGCTGGCAGGCATTTGGTGCAGAGCCCTCAGAAGTGCTTTGTTAACGCATTGCTGCATGTCTGCCCACCTCAAATAAACGCGGGGAGTGGCTGCTGAGCGCGGGGTCCCTTTTATCACTCCTGTGCTACCACAAGGCCCTGCCGGTAAGGAGGCCAGGCCTGCGGCTATCTCTGTTCAGTTGAAGGAGACCTATCTAGTCACAGGTCCGCACAGCCTCCGAGGCTCAAGCGGTGGACTACCCACGGAGTCCCCAGTCCTGGGGTCAGATGACGTCATGGGTGGTAACTTGCCTGAGGGTGGATGCTTTGACCAGATGGCCTCTGGGACGGCCAGATGCTGAGCGCCCAGCTCACAGCCTCTTCCCCCGACTATGCTGCTTTCCTCTTAGAAGATACACAAGGGGTAGATATGGCTTTTTCCTTCGGGAAGGCTGAATCAGCTTTTTATAGCCGAGTGCAGCCCCAGAGGTTGCCGAGCACAAAGATCAAGGCGCAGCCTTTTCTCCTTTCTCACTGCAGCATGGTTCTCCCCTGAGGTGTGGTGGGCGGGGCTGAATCTCTGTCCTGGGAGCCCCTGGGAGTGTGCACACAGTAGGCCCTCAACCTATGGGTGTGTAAACTCCACAGTCCTCACAGATGGGGAGAAGTTGGGCTTTTCCCTTTTTAGATGTCCTTCCCTATCTTTGTCCCTGTCTACCTGGGTTATGACTGCTACTTGCCTCTTAATCCAGTTGCCCTGTGCAGATCTCAAATTCCTACTAAAGCCAGGATTATAATTGTTCCAGCAGAGGCTGTGTGACTGTGGACTGATCGCTTACCCTCTCTGGTCCTCAGATTATCATTCTATAACTTTAGGTAATGGCAAGGCCTGTGGAGTATATGGTGGGAATCCAGAAATGATAAAATACCGCAAGCTGTCATCCCACCTAGGTACAAGGGACTGCTGCTGGCAGGGTGGCCCCAGGAGCGCACCTTGACCAGCCCCAGGTCACTACCTGCAGGCTGGGGAGTCTCAGATTCCCTGTTAGCTGAGACCCCTTTTGATGTTCCAGTATGGATACTGAGAATTAGGGACAGGGATTCATTGGGTCACTGCACCACCATGCTGTGGGAGAATGGTCTTGTACCTGTAAAGGTTTGTCAGATGTACTGGATTAATAAAATGCTGATATTGACCAGAGTCAGGCTGGAAGTAGAGGTGGGGCGACCAGAACAGGAGAATTCTGGAAGACAGAAAACTCAGTTTGCAGTGTGACCCAGACACAGAGGAAGCAAGATGAGGAATGACCTTGCTTAAAAAAGGTACCAATCCCAGTACTCGGGAGGCAGAGGCAGGCGGATCTCCTGGAGTTCGAGGCCAGCCTGGTCTACAAGAGCTAGTTCCAGGACAAGCTTTAAGAAAAAAAAAAAAAGCTACAGAGGAAATCCTGTCTTGAAAAAACCAAAAAAAGAAAATAACAAAAAATGGTACCAAGCCATGTGGCTAACACAGACAAGAATTATGGGCTAATTTAAGACGTAAGAAAGAATAAGGAAGCCTGAGCTAATAGGCCAACTAGTTTATTATCAATGTAGGTTTATGTGTGTTTCTTTGGTACTGAACGGCTGTGGGACTGGGCAGGACAGTAATCTCTGTCAATAAATGGCGCCAACGTGGACAACTCAATCCACTTCAAATCTAAGAGAGTTTGGGAAGGAATTCTAGACAAAAAAAAAAAAGCTTCTTAGAGACAGCAGTTTTTCAGACAGGCTCTGTTTGCAAGAAAGGCACAGTAAAAACTGCATGGATTCTTCAACAAAAAAGCAGTGGCCTCCTGGTTTTGCCAGCACAAAGGACTCTGGCCTCTTTTGGGAGGTCCGGCTATGGAGCATTTGAATGGGGTCCGAGCAGAGTGCTACAACTTGCTTAGTGGCAACCATAGACTGCTGTGTGCCTGGAAATGGGGCGATGTGCATGCCTCTCAGAGGCAGCGGACATTTCTCCCCCATGCTGGAACTGGGCGAGCAAGCAGGCAGAAGCCGTACTGGCCCTAGCCATGCTGTTTAGCATTAAAAAAAGGGGTGCTTCTGATCAGAAAAATAATTACAGATACACAGTAAGACAGATTCATATTAAAAAAAAAAGACCTCTAAATGGATCATAGTGTTAGAAAATGTACGTAGGCTTGGGAGAGAGAAGAAAAGAGTGAAGAGACAGTAAATGTAATATAAAAGAGTATAGACAGTCATAGATTAAAGGAGTAAATAAAATAAATATTTAACTTGTTGAAAAAGTAATAGACTAAGAAAAAATAAGCCACATAAAGATGTGATATACAACAGTCTGGATTATGTATATTACCGTGTTTTCTTTACTTTTTAAACTTTTTTTAAAATATTTATTATGTATACAATATTCTGTGTGTGTATGTCTACAGGCCAGAAGAGGGCACCAGACCCCCATTACAGATGGTTGTGAGCCACCATGTGGTTGCCGGGAATTGAACTCAGGACCTTTGAAGAGCAGGCAATGCTCTTAACCACTGAGCCATCTCTCCAGCCCTAAACTTTTTTTTTTGAGACAGGGTTTCTCTGTAGCTTTGGAGCCTGGCCTGGGACTAGCTCTTGTAGACCAGGCTGGCCTCGAACTCACAGAGATCCACCTGCCTCTGCCTCCCGAGTGCTGGATTAAAGGCATGCACCATCACCGCCACCGGGTGATTTTTTGACTATTAAAGAGCTACATAATAAGAGACATTTCATTTTGTGGACTGTTAAGTTAAACCAACATAAAGGTATTTTGACTTCAAATTTTAGTCTAAGAATTTAGACTTTGGAAAAGAGGTTCTGCTTTTGTTTCCACAGAAGATGAGGACCCATGAATTAATTCCAGACTAATGTGGTTTGATGCACAAAAATCCCCCAAAAGGTCCACCATGAACACCCTCAAAAATAGTTCACCCAACAAAAACCAGGAAGCAGTTTGGAGAGAGAGAACTATGCCCATATTCCCAAATACTGTCTATAAATGTTTATTTACATTTAAAGGGGGATATGCTATAGAGATTTGCATTGGTATGGATCTTGGTCTATTGATACAGATTTAAGGTTAATTTTTTTATATGTATATTTCTGCTCTTGATTAAGATATTGTGTTTGTGCAGCTCATTTAAAATGTAATGTATGGGTGGTGGTGGCGCACGCCTTTAGACCTAGCACTCAGGAGGCAGAGGCAGGCAGATCTCTGTGAGTTCGAGGTCAGCATGACGTACAGAGTGAGTTCCAGGACAGCCTGAGATACACAGAAAAACCCTGTTTCAGAAAAAAAAAAAATGAAGTGGGGAGGGGAGAGGCAGGGAGGGGAGCAGAGAAAAATGTAGAGCTCAATAAATATCAATTTAAAAAAATAAATGAATAAAACTGTTCTAAAAAATGTAATGTAAGCTGGACAGTGGTGGCGCATACCTTTAATCCCAGCACTCGGGAGGTAGAAGCAGGCAAAATTTCTGTGAGTTCGAGGCCAGCCTGGTCTACAAGAGCTAGTTTCAGAACAGGCACCAAAACAACAGAGAACCCTGTCTCAAAAAACAAAAAACAAACAAACAAAAGTAATGTATATAATAGTCAAGCTTGTAGTCATGTTAGTTAGGTTTTCTAGCTATATAGAGATATATTTCAAATTAAATAGGTATTCTTCAAATCTTTCAGAGATCTTCAGAATGTGGATGGTATTTAAAATGTTTTAAGAGTTTAAGACGTGGGCTGGAGAGATGGCTCGTGGTTAAGAGCATTACCTGCTCTTCCAAAGGTCCTGAGTTCAATTCCCAGCAACCACATGGTGGCTCAAAATCATCTGTAATGTGATCTGGTGCCCTCTTCTGGCCTGCAGGTATACACACAGATAAAATATTGTATACATAACAAATAAATATTTTTTAAAAAAAAGAGCTTAAGACTTTTCATGACAATGAGACACATCTGTTCCTGGGAGCACCATTCACATCAAGAGGAAGATGGGCATCAGAGAGGCTCCTCATGGAGTTTGTTAGCCATTTGGGTAAGAAACTGCCCTTGCCTGGACTGCTTGATGCTATGCTGTGTGAACTGGACATGCAGGACCCACAGAGAAATGACTGTTGAACTTGCCTAAAGGTGAGATGATCCCTCGGGGTTCCTGCTTCATGAAAGAGCCTGCCAGACATTCTGCAGGACTCAGAAGAAAGTGACTGACAAACTGCCAATATAGGCAGAACTAGCTTTGAAATTTCCTGCTTTGTGTAAAAGTCTGCTGGATACTATGGGCCTGTAGGCCGAAGACGGATGCCCCAATGATACAGAACTTTGGGTGACTGTCCAGACAGTGAGAAGTCTCTGTCAATTCTAGAGTTTTAGAAGTCGCTTACTATGCACTTCCTGTTAACTTAGGTGATATTATATCTTTCTGGGATTTTTGTTGTTTGTTTTTTGTTTTTAAGACAGGGTTTCTCTGTAGCTTTGGGGCCTGTCCTGGAACGCCCTCTGTAGACCAGGCTGGCCTCGAACTCACAGAGATCTGCCTGCCTCTGCCTCCCGAGTGCTGGGATTAAAGGCGTGCACCACCATCTTATGGCTAATAATTTTTTTTAAAGACTGGGTCACATGTAGTACAGGCTAGCCTCAAACACAATATGTAGCAAAGGGTGATCCAAACTCCAACTCCTGATCTTGAGCATTGGGAGCTAGGGAATGCTACCCACTGAGCCCCGCCTGGACTTGAGATTGTAATGTCCACACTGAGAAAGTCCCAGCAGAGCAGGTGGCTAAATCACCTGCTGGCGAGGTGCCAGGATTCCTCAGCAGCTGGAGGAGGCAGGAAGAGTCCCCCTTTGGGCCAAGAGGGCTTAGCTTGTTCCTGGCAGCAGGTGGAGGGCCTTGAAGAGATGACAGCTGCCCATACCCTGCACTGCTAATCACGGGGACTCCAGTTACACATGGCTTCCTCACACTGAGTGGCAGGGTGCCTACACTTGCCAGCCAGGCCTGGTAGTTTCCCTCTGAGGGGACAGGACAGTCTCGGTCATCAAGCAGAAACCGGCCTTGGAAGACACATGCTGATGTTTTCTTCCTTTTTTTTTTTTTTTTTTTTTTTGTTTTTCGAGACAGGGTTTCTCTGCAGCTTTTTTAGAGCCTGTCCTGGACCTAGCGCATTGTAGACCAGGACTGGCCCTAAACTCACAGAGCTCCAACCTGCCTCTGCCTCCCAAGTGCTGGGATTAAAGGCGTGCGCCACCACCGCCCGGCGCTGATGTTTTCTTGATGTTGCCCCAAAGGGGCTAGAGTCCAAGCTAATCCTGGGACAGTGTGCTGTGGTTGCAGGAGGGGCTGCCCTGCCTGAGCTCACCTGTCCCAGGATGGGCTTAGAGATGTCTTTCAGGAAGTTTGAGTGTGAAAATAAGATGCTATGTGGTTTCCTCTTGATGTCACTTCTCTATATGCACAGATGGAGGGAGGCCATTGCTGAACGTGGTGAGTGATGTGTGCTGAGAAGGGAAGACTTGTCTTATTGACGCCTGACTTGTGAACAGAATGGACCACACCATTGGCTGGCAGATTGATTGCTTAATGCCTGTCTGTGCAAAACTTGGAAGGAATCATTCATTTGTCAATCGATTGGTGATGTCTGCATGGAGGGAAGAGCAGTACAGATTTTTGTTTGTTTGGTTTTTGTTTTTTTGTTTTTTGTTTTTTTCGAGACAGGGTTTCCCTGTAGTTTCTAGAGCCTGTCCTGGAACTAGCTCTTGTAGACCAGGCTGGCCTCGAACTCAGAGATCCGTCTGCCTCTGCCTCGAGTGCTAGGATTAAAGGCATGCGTGCCACCACCGCCCCAGCGAGGGCGTAGAGTTTTTTAATTTACCTACCAGGTAGGTGAACTCTGACAGGGCAGCCGTCTTGCCTACACAGATTCTGACAATAGTTGATTCTTAATTTTCCTCTATTTCCCCATTTTTTAAAGCAATTCCAGCAACTTTTCTGAAGATTAAGAGGCACAATCCTAAACAAGGAACTCAGGGAGAATGTTCCAAGTTATTCGCTGGCTTCAGAGATGAGTACGTTTTGTAGTACATCCAAGGCCATCCCCCCCATGCCAGCAGGGAGTTAAGCGGACCCCAGGACGCACCAGTGGAGAGGAGGCTTAGCAAGATGTGCTCAGCTGCACCTGTTATCCCAGTACCTGCCTCCCAGGTGGAGGCAAGAGGGCTCAGGGCCAGCCTTGGCCATGCAGCATGCTGGAGGCCAGCCTGTGGTACAGGAGACCATATTAAAAATACAAACCAGTAAGTTGGTCGGTGGTGGTACACACCTTTAATCCCAACACTTGGGAGGCAGAGGCAAGCAGATCTCAGTGAGTTAGAGGTCAAACTGGTTTACAGAGAGTTTCAGGACAGCCAGGGCTACACAGAGAAACCCTGTCTCGAAAAACCAAAAAACAAACAACAAACCTAGAAAAGATTAAAAGAACAAAAGCAGAAAACGGATTACAGCATGTGATATTGTACTTGGGACTTTGGAGACAGGACTCAGTGTGGGAGGCCAGTGTGGGTGGAGCAAAGAGGGGCAGTGACCATTGGAGAGTGCAGAGGACAATGGGTACGAGAAACCAAGAGTGTCCCATAACTGTGGAAGAGATGCCGGGGTGAGGAAGAGGAATATGTAGACTTCATAACTATGGGATCACTGTTGTCGCTCCTGAAGAACTGCCACCCTATGTGTGGTAGTGAGTTGTGTGTAGACACAGGCTTACAGGGAAAGCCCCACATACCAGGGCCAACACAAGCTCGTCTCCATTTGTGGGACGGAACTCTGAGGTCAACAACAGGGAGTCCAGCCCTGTCCAGTGGCATGTGGCAGCCAGTGACCTCAGTGTCCTTGGCCTCTAGATACATCTGCCCATCTGTCCTTCCATGGTCTTCCCTTGGCAGGTATCTGTGCTTTTGGATCTTTCTGTTTATTGCTTTTTGAGACCGTTTCTCTGTGTAGTCTCTGGCTGTCCTGTAACTCACTGTGCAGACCAGGCTGGCCTTAAACTCTGAGATCCAGAGATCTACCTGCCTCTGACTCTGGAGTGCTGGGGTTAAAGGCATGCACCACCACCACCTAGCAAGATGCAGTTTTCGTGGGCATTGCCAAGGCTCAGGGGAAGGGCCTTAGTGCAGGGAGACCATGCTGGTCCACTCTGGGCACGTCCTCCATGATGCCACATTCTCTAAAGCCTTTTGAGACTGAGTCCCACGTATCCCAGGATAGCCCTCTTATTTTGGGGCATATGTATTTTGCTATGTAGGCTTAGCCAGCATGGTCCCTGCCTGCTCAAAACCCAGGTCAACAGCAGGCTATGGTGGTGCTTGCCTGTCACTGCAACCCTGGGCAGGCAGAGGCAGGAGGATTCCTAGGCCAGCCTAGCAAATCTGTAAGCTTCTGTTTCAATGGGAGACTGTCTCAAAACAGAAGGCGGCTGGCTAACACCAACCTCTAGGCTACACACACACACACACACGGGTACGTAACATGTGCACACAAGTACAGGCCCTGCTGCAGAAAGAAAATTTATTTCCAGAATATTCTCACATAACAAAACCAATTTGGCATGTGGGTACACATACCCCGGGATGGGCAGGGCAGTGCTGTAGGTGTCTTGAGGGGGGCACTGGGCTCCATCCCCATGTCCCTTCTGCACCTCAGTGTGCGAGGCTCATCCCCATGTGCCTGCCTGCAACTCTCTATTCTGGCCCCCTCTGGCCATCCAGGTGCCCAGGCGGTTTGGCAGGACACTGGCAGGAAGGGCACGGCTCTGTGGGGAGGCCTGGGGAATGCAGTGGCTTGGCTGGTGGCACCAGCAGGTCATAAGGGAAAATGTTGAGTCCAATGTCATCTGGGGTGCCATGGATCTTCTATAACTCAGGCCACAGCTGCCCTGGGAAGGCTGAAGGGTGAGGGAAAGCAGGGTTCTCTCTAAGGCACAGTTCTGTCCCTGGCTCTGCTCCTAGCAGACCAAGGGCCTCGGGTCCTGGCTAGCCTCCAGCAGGGCTGTGGCCTGCTGTGTAGCTGAGTCATCTCTCTCCTTCCGGGGGCGGGGCGGGGGGTGGGGCCTCCCGGAGCCGGAGCAGCCCCGACGGAGTGGATCGCTGCCTGCACTGGCAGAGGTCTCTCAATGGCAGTGCTAAGGATGCAGTCACAACACGCCACGCTCCTGCCTCCACCCTCCGTGCTCTGGGATACAACGGGCAGTAGCCTGGCCCTCAAGGTTGCTTCGTGGACAGGAGCGGGGCAGTAACACAGCTTGGCTCTGGGGGCTGGCAGTGGACAATAGCTGTTGGGCTGAGCTTGCTGAGGGCTCGGACAAAGATGAACACAGGCCAAGGGCCTCTTGTGACCCTGGGGAGACGCTCGGGCTTCAGGACCCAAGGGTTGATGGCGGGAGACAGAGCCACGATACTGGGGCTAGCCAGCTGCCTAAGGCCACTGGCCCTGCACTGGGGTTAGCTGGGGACAGTGGGGTACTCAGGCAGGCTATATTCCCAGAGAAGTTGTTAAACTGGGCCTCCCTCGATGGGGGGTTCCTCCAGGTGCCAGCGCTCCACTCTGTCTGTGCCTTCTGCAGGCTCCCGCCAGCCCCACGGTAGATCTTGTGCACCTGAAGGGTCAGAGACCCACTGTGAGCCCACAGGTGACATCACAGGGCATGACAGGCCCTGCGCCCTCGCTGTGCCCTGGGTACCTCATCTCCACTCTGCTGTCCCCGCAGCCCCAAAGGACACAGCAGTTCAACAAACAGCTTCTCCAGGGCAGTACGCGTCACCCTACTGTGACACCTCACTGTCGCTAGTGTGTGTGACCTCTGACCATCTTTCTTAGAGAGCCTGAGGAAGAAAGGGGTGATAATGCAGGGCAGGGTGGTGTAGACCCTCACCACTCAGGCTGAGGTAGGAGCTAGCCTGGGCTACATGAGACGCTATCTGAAAAACAAAAACGCACAATGGCTGGCGCACACCTTCAATCCCAGCACTCAGGAGGCAGAGGTGGGCTCTGAGCCCGAGGCCAGCCTGGGCTACAGGGCGAGTTCCAGCACAGTCAGAGTTACAAAGAGGATCTCTGTCTTGAAAAAACCAACTAAATAAATAAAAAGTAAGCATGAATAAATAAAAAGGCAGGCATGGTGGGAGCCAGAGGCAGGCAGATCTTTATCAGCGCCAGGCCAGCCAGGCTGAGGGCGGGGATGCAGCTCAGTGTGTAAGGCATACTCATCCTGAGTCCCATCCTGCCCTCAGCACCACAGAAACCAGCTGTGGTGGCACACATCTGTCACCCCAGCATTCTGGAGGCTGAGGCAGGAGGATCAGGAGTTCAAGGTCAGTCTCAGCCTACACAGTGAATCTGAGGTTAGCCTGGGCTACATGATACTGTCTCCAAAAATCAAAACAAAAAATACTCAAAGAAAAACCTACAGAGGCCGTAAGGCCAGAGTGGCCATGTGCAGCTTCTCTTCCATGTGCAGGGCTTGCCTCAGCTTTGGGGGCTGTGTCTTTAGAATTGCTCAGAGCACACCGTTCCTCCATGGCTAGTTAGGGACTGGGAGGAGAACAGCGGCACGCACTTGGGGAGTGTGACCCAGATAGGGCTGAGTAGACACTATAAGGATGACATGCGGGCCTCCTGGATTGTCAACACTGTCCTGGGAACATCGGGGTTGCTGCAGATAAGATGCAGCTCTAGGGACGTGTCACTCCTAGACACGTGTCAGTTTCATGACTGGAAGAGCAGCTCTGGGCTGAGCAGGGCTGCCTGGAGCTCACAAGGCCTGGGTTTATCCTCTAGAAAAGAAACCCCCAAAAAAGGCTTTTTCCCCTTGCGACAGGGTTTTTCTGTATAACTAGCTCTTATACAGGCTGGCCTTGAACTCACAAAAATCTGCCTGCCTCTGCCTCCCTAGTGCTGGAATTAAAGGCGTGCGCCACCACTGCCTGGCGGAAAAAAAAAAAAAAAAAAAAAAAAAAAAAAAAAAAAAAAGGCCTTTTAAAAGGTTCCTGCCAGCCGAGCAGTGGTGGCACACGCCTTTAATCCCAGCACTCAGGAGGCAGAGGCAGGCAGATCTCTGAGTTCGAGGCCAGCCTGGTCTACAAGAGCTAGTTCCAGGACAGGCTCTAGAAACTACAGGGAAACCCTGTCTCAAAAAAACCAAAAAAAAAAAAAAAAAAAAAAAGGTTCCTGCTCCCTACAGGGCTGGCTATGGCAGACCTGCGCCCTGCTTCGAGGATGTGGCCAGCCAGGCAGAGCTGCGGCAGAGCTGCGGTGTCTGGGGAACCCGGCCAGGTCTCCCGCCCTGCCCGCTCTGGGGCCAGTGCCACCCGTGATGCCCAGTCCTGAACCCCCTCCAGGACCCGCACACCTAGCAGAGGGCCATGTGTCCTCCCCAACCAAGCCTGTGAGCTCCCAGGTGACAAAACTCTTCACTGCCACACCTGCCGACTCACCTTCACAAGAGTGATGGCCATCATGACAGCAGACAAGGAGAACAGGATGGCCGGGATCAGCATGACCACGGCAGCCCCAACATTGACCGTAAAGAACCCAACAGCCGCCAGCCAGCCACTGCAGAGTGAAAGGGGAGACGAGGGATAAGGAGGGCCCGCATAACCACAGTGGGGCCCACCTGTTGTCCTTCACATGCAAAGAGCTCTGACATATCAACAAGGAATAGGTAAATAGGCCTCATCTCCTTCGTATGTACAGAGCGCCAATGGATCAAGAAAGAGGTAAAGGAACCGAGCTCAGTCAGGGACCAAAAAAACACACCAAACAAAACCAAACACATCTCAAAAAAAAGTATTAAGGCAAGGCCTTGCTGGCTCCTCCAGGTTGTTCTCCACGACCACTAATGACCTAAACCTCAGGAGACTAAGTCCGTGGGGCTTGGTGGGACACACTAAAAGCCCTCCTCGGCAGCCGTCTATCCTGAAGGTGCCATGTGCCGGTGACATGGCTAGGGATGGAGCCGGTGACAGCCAGTTCCCAGGTTATGGACTCCAGCTGATGGGGGGAGGTAGGGAGCAGGGTTCATGAGAAACATGGAGGGGGAAGAGGGTGCCTGAGGACCTTACATGGACTTCAACGAGGATGCACAAAAGAAACGAAGGCCACACTGCCTCAACTGAGCAGGGCTCCTAAGGGCTCCCAGAGACTATAGCGACAGTTATGGAGCCCGGAAGGGCCTGACCTAAGTCCTCTGCACACAGCTGAGGGACACCCAACAGCGGGAGTGCGGGAGGGAGCCTTGTCCTGGGCTCTCATGGCTGTGCACGAGGCCGTGCCTACTCCTGCTGTAACCTGCTATTCCCCTTTGGCTGACGTCCCTGGGAGGCCTGCTTTTTTTTTGAAGGGAAATGGAAGAGGAGTAAATTGATCTGGAAGAAAGGGAGGTGCTGGGAATAGTGGCGGGGAGGAAAAAGAAATGGGGACCCAGACACAGCGGCACATGCCTTTATCCCAGTCCTCAGGAGTGGGGCAGATAAAACTCGTAACTTCAACTACCAGGTCCAGGCCAGTCAAGGCCACACAGTGAGACCCTCAAAACAAGAAATGGAGTGTGTCTGTCCAAGGCAGCCTCTGGCAGAGTGGCAGGAAGGGGTCCGCTTTAGGGTGAAATCGAAGAGGGTGGCACTGGCAGAGCCACAAGCAGCTCGGTAGCACCCTCTGCTGGTCGCTCGTGATAAGGCCCACGGTCCGAGTCTGACCCACACAGACAGGCAGGAAGGGCACACCCCTCAGTCTGCTTACCATGCCCCCCAGCCCGAGAAGCCCACGGCCTGGATGACGGCCAGGACAAACTGTGCTCCGAAGATGAAGAAGAACGCCATGAAGTTAAAGGAGCTGTCAGCTCTGCAAGGGAAAGAGCACAGTGGGGAGGAGGCGCCAAGTCCCCTGGTCCCCATGGACATACTGACCCTCCACCAGACACTCAGCCAGTGTCCCTAGGGACGGACTGGGGAAACGTGGGGGTCCCAGCAACAGGGAGAGCTGATAAAGCCTAGACACCCCGAGGGCAAAGGAAGGGCTTCGGGGAGCGGGAGGTGGCAGCCTCTGCTCTGGCTTGGTGGAGGCCCCCGCCCCACTCCACCCTCCGTCGGTAACTCAGGCACAACAGCTGAGGAGGCAGCCAAAGGTGGAGACGGACACCCAGGCGCGCGGCTCTGACACGCACCACAGCGGGACTTGTGCTCAGAGAAACAAACACGGGAGGTCACACACGTGTGTGACTCCTTAACAGCCACTGTCCAGAGACAGAAGTGGCTCTGTGGAGGCCGGAGAGCGGACTTTTGCATGATGGAATCTTGTAGAAGCAAGCACCAGCAACACTACACTACCACACTGCAACCCCAGCACACACTGTGCTCAGGAGACTGTAGTGCTTGAGCCGACTGTAAACCCAAAACCCGGGTAAGGACTCCAAAGACGGCATAGTGGGTGCCCTCAAGTTGAGGAGGCACAGTTGCACAACCCAGAGGCTGAGGCAGGGACACTGTGACCAGACCTCCCTGTGGTGTAACTCCACTTCAAAGCACCAAGGAAGGGGACATGGCTCAGCTAGTGCCACTTGCCTCGAGTCTAACACCCTGGACTCCACCCAGCAGAGCTGGTTGTGGCCCATGACCCAAGCGGCCACACTGGACGAGTAGAGGACAGATGTCAGTTAACTGAGCGGAAGCCCGTCCTGGACATGGGTCAGAAAGTCCAGCAGGTCAGAGAGGTTCTGCGGCCTGCCGGCCCCTAGACCAGCCTTACCGGAAGGCCTTATATGCAGGCCGGAACCAGCACAAGTAACTGCAGGGAGTGAAGAGAAGCAGCCAGAGCAGGGCCAGGCCAAAGTTGGCTCCCGTCCCATCAGCAATCCACCAGGCCAGGCAGGCCACCAGGTTCACCCCCAGAGTGGCACAGTAAACTAGAGGGGACACAGGTGGGGAAGAGTGAGGCAGATCAGCAAGGACGGATGAGCCGCATGAAGGGATGGGGACCCCATCCGCCCCGCGAGGCTCACACATCCACAGGCGGTAGATCCTCTTCACCAGCACCTGGTGCTCCACGGGGATCTCCTCAGAGAAGTCCTGGTAGAAGCAGGGCTTCAGCGGCACAAAGCGCGGCAGCGGCGGGAAGTTGTTCTCCTTTCCTGCAGAAGAACCCCACCGAGCCTGTTGCGCCAGAGCCTGCAGGAGCACCTTCCTGCGCCACTGAGGCTGCACAGGACAGGGACCTTTGCAGGTCACTCCCCTCGCAGGCTGCAGCCAGGGGCCCCTCCACAGTCCTAGGGTCCCTATACACCCCCTCCAAGCCACACTTCAAACCCTCAATCTGCACACTGGAAGGTGGTGGCTCTTTGGTGGCTCTATGCCCCACTGTGGCACTAAACGTGTCACAAGGGCAGAAGCTGGGGGAGCTCAGGTCAGCTCTGCAACCACAGCTCCAGAATCCAGGGTTTCAGTGGAGTTGGGGAACAGGACGTCTCACCTGCCATTCCTGTACCAGCTGGCCTGGCACCCAGGCAGAGAAGGCCACCTGAAAGGAGACTAGTATCAGGGCCCTTGCAGCCACCAGGCCCAGAAAGACCCGAGCCAAGTCCACCCATGCAGGCCCTGCTGGCTGCTACCCTGCAGGTGTTGGGCCCAGGTGTGGGGCTGCATGTCACCTCCCCACAGAGAAGTCTGGACAGGGATGGGTGAAGCCACCAGCTGATTCTACCCGCGACCTTGGGGCCAGGATGTCCCCGGTTTCTGGTGTCCTCCCAACACTGACCCGACTGTGGCCCCACAGATGACCCCAAGTGCTCCTGACACACTCCTCGGAACTCCTAGTCAAGGGAACCACCCAGAACAGAGCTTCCTGCCGTGTGCCAATCACATGGTCACAGCAGCTGTGGGTGTGGAATTCACCCACGAGAGCTCACAGATCCTGGCACAGCCCCAGTCACCGCAATGACTCTGAGGAGGCTGGGAAAGCCCCTCTGAGGTTTCAAGTAAAAAGGCTGCAGGTCCACCCTGGTCTCAGAGTCCAGGCCCTGCTCAACCAGGTGCCACTGGCTGGACACTGTCTCAGTGTCAAGATGGGCCACCTCACAGCCTCACCCTGCCTCCTGGTCATCTGAGTAGCAACAGGCTTTCCTTGGAGGAGAAAGGTTGGAAGGGAGGACATGAAGATACAGGCAGGAACCCAAGCCTGACCTCTGCTCTAGGCTGAGCTACGCTCCGCTGTCCACATCTGCCCGGCTGCTCCATGGACTGTTTGCCCGGCTGGGCCAGGCCTTTTCTGCCCGAGGCCAGCAGATGCACTGGCAAAGCCCCGTGTCCCCTCAGCCTGGGACGGCCCCCAGCCTGGGTCTCCTAAGGGCAGCTTGGATTCAGACGCACTGCTGCCAGGCCACCAGCATATGCCAGAGCAGCAGCGTTCTGCTCAGAGGCCTAGCAGCCCACCACACTCAGGTGGACCCTTTTGAAGCCCCAGCCTCCCCACCAGAGAGGTACGGAGAAGGGCCATGAACAGCCTGTGGTACTGAGCCCAGGCCAACAGGTGTCCAGAGGGACTGCAGAGACAGGCATGGGCACCTCCTGAACTGCTTCTGCCCCTAAAAGCATCCAGAGCTGGCTACACTCAGCAGGACTGCCACCTTCCCCTTCAAAGCCACACAGCCTGGCACCTCGGTGCAAACAGGAACTTGGTTTGAGGTGCTTTATTTTCACACACGATGGCTGTTCCCTGCCCCGAGCCTGGGGACTGGAAAACAGCCACGGGGCTTGTAAGCAGAGTCGCCCCACGGTTGCCCCAGCCAGCAGAGAGGAGGCCGCTGTCTTGGGGCTGAAAGGGTCCCAAAACACGCTGACAGGGGCGGTCAGTGTCCTCAGACAGACACAGAGGGTGGGTCCCCCGGGTCCAAGGCCATGGAGCTTCAGGGGACACAGAGAAGGTCTGGAAGCAGAAGGTCACCAGGCCTATGGGTCGGGGTCCAGCTGGCGGCACTGGTCTTCGAGGATGCCACAGAACACCTGGAAGCGGTGGTTGAGGTCTGGCCGTGCGTGGACACGGAAGCGCGTGCCCAGGGCGCCGTCCGGTGAGGGCGCCCCATAGAAGACACGTTGGATGCGGGCGTGGACGAGGGCCATGGCACACATGACACAGGGCTCGCGGGTGACATACAGGTCGTAGCCAGTGCACACGTAAGGCAGGCTGTCCTCATCCTCATCCAGCTTGCGCACGCTGCCAGGACGTGCACCCTGGGCGGTGGAGGCCGGGGCGAAGGAGCAAGCTGGGTAGCGTCTGAGGTCACAGGTGCCACGGCCCTGCCCCTGGGCCACCAGGTCAATGCACACCATGACAGCGTGCAGCAGGGGGCTGGCCGTGCCGCTGCAGTCATGGCCTGTGGCCAGCACACGGTCGGAGGCTGGGTCCACCACCACAGCACCCACCGCCCGCAGGCCCTGCGCAGCTGCTCTCTGGGCGGCACGCACGGCCCGTTGCATGTGGCTCTGCATGGCCGCTCGCACCTGCGCAGAGAAGAGCTGCCCGGCCAGTGCGCTGGTCACCTGCTTGTCCTCGTGGAAGGATGTAGGCCAGTGGGCCCGTGCCTCCTCAAACTGGCTCCGGGTAAGGGGCGGCCGGGCAGGCACGGGCACCAGGAAAGGTGTGCCCAGGCCACGCGGGTCCACGGCCGGCCTGGGGAGGAGCTCAGCCAGAGAGCGGGGGCCCGCGGAGGGCCCTGCCAGGCACAACAGCAGATCCGATGAGTGGGCGCCGCCAGCACTGCGGCTGGGGCGCACCCGCTTGAGGTGGGGCTGGGCTGGAAGCGGGTAGACAGCGGACACCTCCCGGAGGAGGCGTGATGTCTGCCGTTTGTCCAGGACGGGGGCGGCATAGGCCAACACCAGCTCCACGGCCCCCGACTGCTGTTCAGACAGGACAGGGAGGGCTTGCCATTGCACCGGCTCTTGCTCCTCACTTCCAGTCTTCTCAGGTTCAGGCTGCTCTGCGAGGCCCGTGGTGGGATCCATGCTCAGCAAGCTTTGACTGTGGGAGACAAAGATGCGACTGGAGTGTCATCCGTCAGCTTCACTGGCTCGGGGTCTGTCCTGGGATGCTATGGATCCAGCCAGGTCTGGGAAGGAGGAGCCAGAGCGCCAGGTACAATCAGCTGACTCCCGGGCTGCACAGGCTCTTCAGGGCTCTGACCAGTCCACGTGGGCAGGATGGACACAGTGTTGAGGGCAGCATGGAGACAGGCACTCCTTACTATCAAATCCAAACCCACCCATCAGCATGCACAGGCCCAGTGGCACTACCTATCACCCCCGGAGGTGCAGGCCAGGGCATCAGGAGCTCATGGCGACTTTGAGGCCAGCCTGGGCTACATAATACTTTGTCTCTCACAAAAAAAAAAAAAAGTCCATGAAAGACAAAACCCAGTCCTTGGCCCCTAAGCAAGCCACCGACAGACAACTGGTACTTGACCTGTGCCTCAGAGGTCACAGTTCTGGCATGGGCTACAGCCACACTTTGGTTGGCTTGAAGAGCTCAGGCCTATAGTCAGGAAAAACAGAATTCTGCCTGCAGTATGAGGTGAGAACAGCCCCACGGGGACCTCAACCTGCAGAAGACGCGACCACAGCACATGTTCCTGGCTATGGCCCCAGGACTGACGGGTGGGGTGGAGGACCACCCAGAGAAGAGCATAACCCTCACACTCAGATCCCTCCCACCCCAGGTAGTGCCTACTGGGGTAATAGTGGACCAGAGCAGAGACACACAAATGTTACCCCAGCACTTGTGGGGCAGAGGCAGGAGGATGGCTGTAAGCTGGAGGACAGCCAGCCAGAGCTACAGGGCAGGACCCCACTTCAATACTCCAGAAAAAGGCAGCAGACCTAAGATTTATCTATCCCAAGAATATAGACCCTGCTGAACAAGGTAGGCATGTGGCCACAACCCATTCCAGCAGGCTAGCCTGGGAACTTGCCTATCCATGGCCCATTCCAGTAGGCTAGCCTGGGAACTTGCCTATCCATGACCCATTCCAGTAGGCTAGCCTGGGAACTTGCCTATCCATGACCCATTCCAGCAGGCTAGCCTGGGAACTTGCCTATCCATGACCCATTCCAGCAGGCTAGCCTGGGAACTTGCCTATCCATGGCACCCTCCAGTAGGCTAGCCTGGGAACTTGGCCATCCATGGTACCTGAGCTTTGCTCTGCCAGCACCCCAAAGAAACCTGAGCTGACAGCCAACACTATTGACCTTGTGATACACAAGAGAAAAAGACAGGCACAGCCAGGCAGTGGTGGCGCATGCCTGTAATCCCAGCACAAGGGAGGCAGAAGTAGGCGGATCAAGACTAGCCTGGTCTACAAAGCAAGTTCCAGGACAGCCAGGGAGGTTACACAGAGAAACCCTGTCAGAAAAAACGAAAAAGAAAAGAAAAGAAACACCAGGCTGTGAGAGGCACCTGTGAGGGCTAGGCTGCAGAGGATCCCCTTGGCCTCAGACACTGCTTTGCCCTGCCACGGAGTCACAGCCAGTCAGACCCGACGGCAGCCCCAGCGCAGGCTCCACACAGACCCTGCTACCCAAAACCAACTGCCACCCTTATGTCAGCTGAGTTGTCACCACCTACAGGCAACGATTAGACACCCACATTCTTCACAATCATTAGAGCACCGCCATGGAGGGGCTGCGAGCGTGGCTCAAATGTGGCAGGAACGTGGCTGCCACACTGAAACCTGAGTCACATACTCAGCATCAAAGAAACAAACCAGAGGACAGAACAAGAGCTCCCGTGAGGCAACCTGCAGGGCTGCCTAGGGTGGGCCTGTCCACGTTACCCACAAACCGCCACCCCTGTGGTGTCCCCCGGGCCTGGTGAGCATCTGCTGGCTTCTAGAGCTCCCCCTGGGTACCCAGGTCAGTGGAGCATGGCTCTATGGGCTAATACGAGAACTACAAAGGGAGAATGGTGCCAGGCATGTCTGAGAGCCTAGTGTCACCATGGCTGCCCCTGACAGGCCCCAGGGCAACAGAGCCCATGAGGGGCCATGGTGACATCTGGCCTTCCCAAGGCACACAGCACGTCTACAACCCCCACGGACTGCCGGGACCACAAAGCACTACTGTTAGCGGGGCAGAAGACACAGCCGCGTTTGTCCCCTCAAGACTACAAACAAGAGACGCAGAAAGAAGGCTGCCTTGGGGACAGGTGGTCTAGCTTACAGACCTCTGGGGAGGAGTTTGAAAGCCACAGGATGGTAGCCAAGGCTGTGACCAAAGGGGTCCTTCAAGGTCTATTCTGCATGCTTGCTTCCTTGTTCTGTTTTGGGACAAGGTTTCCCCGTGTAGCCCAAGCTAGCCGAGAGCTCACCATGACTATCAGATCAGCTTCAAACTTGCGGTCATCTTCATGTCACTACCTCCCACGTGCTGGGACTGAAGTGGACACCAGCATAAATGGAGTCTGCATGCAAACAGGTCCCACAAGGAGCTCCTGCCCCATGAGCCCCGGACAGGGACCTGGGGCCCGCCAGACACTCCCTAAAGTGGCTTAGGAAGTCTGCCTCTCTCCGAGGAACCTCAGCACACCGCACTTAAGAACTGCAGGCAAGCAATGGGCCCTGGGTCCAAGGTCCCATAGAAACGGGCCACGGCTGTCGACTGGCTTGGCTACAGGGGAGGATAGCAAGCAGCATCCCAGCGTCAAGTCTGAACGCACAAGCCTAAAACACCAGGCCCTAAGTAAGCAGGATGCTGAGTTCCAGGCCAGTCTATGAGACAGAAAGCAAAACCCTCCTAAATAAAAAATAAAAGGGACTGGAGGCAGAGCTCAGCGGTGGACAACCTACCCACCTCCAGTGAGCGTCTAAGGGTGGAATCAGCTACCGAAGGGAAGGGACGTGGGTCAGCGGTGCCCACCTAATAGGACCAAAGCCCAGGATTCGATACCTGGTACCGCCAGAACCACCTCAACAATTCCCACAGGGTACCAGAGCTTAAAGGGAAACTGCACACCTGCTGTTTAGACGGTGTTTGAACAACCCTGAGGCAGGGGACTAACTGCGATGACCCGGAACAGACGCAACTGGAAATTACGAGTTTCCGGGATGAGAAGAGGGGCACACGCGTGCGCAGCAAACCGACGGCGTAAGGTGCGGTAGGTACAAAACCCTCGACGCACGCGTACTCGCGTTAACTGAGCGCACCAGCACGCCCACCACCTCCCGGGACGCGCGCAGCACTCCCGGAGCCTACGTGGTCGGCCGCGGTTTTCCCATCCACCGACCGGATCGTGTCGTTCTCCCCGCTGCCCGGTCGCGTATCCGGAACAGTGGAAGCCGAGTCGCGGCTGCTCACCTGAGGGACGCCCGCGAGAACGCCACGCTGCTCCAAGTCCTAGCAACCGGGCCGCCCCGCCTACCGCCGCGGGGCACGACGGGAACGTAGTTCGTGGGCGGGGCCTGCTCGAGGCGAAGGCCTGACTACAATTCCCATAAAGCCGCGCGCGTGCCCGTTCACGCCATCTTAGTGTGTCTGGGGGCCTATTTCCTTGTGTCCTGCAGGGGCCCTAGCGCTGTGTTGCCGGTTCAAGACCCGCGAATGGATGGCCCAAACTTGGACCCTGCTTGACACTGAGATAAATACAGAGGGGAGACTGGAGGCAGAAGTAAACTCACTCAAAGAGCATCTGCCCTCAGACTACTGGGAAGTTCCCCGGGTTCCGGGTCCCCTCAGGCCCTCGTTTTCCCCCATCCCTACAGTGGATGAAGTAAATATCTGGACTCTTGAATAAAAATTGGGGCTCGGGCTGTAGCACGCTTGTAAGATGTTTGCCTAGCATCCAGGAGACCCCTGATTCCATCCCCCAACACAGCTAGTGCACATTATAATTCGTCCCGCCGCTCAGGGGACAAACTGTGGTTGGGGAGCCACGTGGTGGTTCGCAGGGATCTGTGATGTATCTGGCTTGCAGGTGTACACGCAGGCAGAACACTGTATACATAATAAATAAATAAATCTTTAAAAAACAAAGAAAAAGTTCAGCACTCTGAAGGCAGAGGCAGGTAAAAACCCCGTCTGAAATAACAAAGTTCCGGGGATGCAGATGAACGGTGGAGACTTGCGGGCTAGCTGTGCAACTCTGGCTGCAGCCTCTGGCAATGCATAAAACAAAAAGTTAAAGGTGACGCCAACGGAGCTGGAGAGATGGCTTAGGGTGTAAGAGCACTGGCTGCTCTCTTCCAGAGGTTCAGAGTTCAATTCCCAGCAACCACATGGTGGATCACAACCATCTGTAACTGCGATCCAATGCCCTCATCTGGCGTGCAGGCATACATGTAGATAGAACACTCAGACATATTAAAAAAAAAACATATTAAAAAAAAAACAAAAACAGTGAAGCCGAACATGGGGGTTCATGCCAGCATGAGCAAGCAGAGTCAGGAGGGTCACAAATAATTCCACCTAGGCTGACCTGTGTTAGATGCCTTTAATCAATCCATAAGCAGAGGCAGGATTCCAGGACAGCTAGGACTACATGAGACAATGTCTTGAAAACAAACAAACAAACAAAGATGAAATAAAATTAATGAATAAATAGTAGGGACTAGAGAAATGGCTTAACATTAAAAGTAGGTGGCGATACTTTTTAATTGATTTGTTAAATAAGGAGCCAGGATCTGATGTTTCATGGGGACTTCACAGAGCAGCCCTGACTAAACTGCAGACTGTTTGGCTTGAGCAGTGACTGCCAGCAAGGTAGAAACGGGCGCCAGAGAGCCTGGATTGGCCAATGTCTGCAGGATCAGCTTGTTGCAATCTTCTTGGCTGTCTTTATTTTCTGGAATAAAGAGTGTCTTGTGACCAGCTATCACACCAGAGTAGGTCCCACAGGATTAGTTTATGGTCACTTGCAAGACCGATAAGTGGGAGATTAGTGTGGACGTGATGTGATCCATGTCACAAAGCCAGAGACCTTAGGTGCTGTGTCCAACTTACAGGAGGCCACATGAGCCAAGGAACCTCAAAGAAAAACCAGGACTTTGGGCCATTACACTGGAAGAGGGTCACCAGAAAACCCATGCTAGTTATTTTACTATTTTGTGGACCCGAACGAGAGATGAGCCTCTCTGCCAACACAAATCAGACCAAATTAAAAGATATCCAGGTTTAATTGGACATCTGTGCTCTTGGGTAGCCCCAGGTTTAATTCTCAATACCCACGTGGCAGTTCCAGGGCTTCTGACACCCTCCCACAGATACACATGCACCAATGAACATAACAAAAATGAATTGATAAAAAAGATTGACGTTTGCCAGGCAGTGGTGGCACACGCCTTTAATCCCAGCACTTGGGAGGCGGATCTCTGTGAGTTCGAGGCCAGCCTGGTCTACAAGAGCTAGTTCCAGGACAGGCTCCAAAGCTACAGGGAAACCCTGTCTCAACCCCCACCTCCCCAATCCTCTACTTCCTGCCTGGCCTGTACACTCTACAGGAACCATACTCTCTGCCCCAGCCCCTTGAAATCAGCCATGATCTGATGTCTGGGCATGCATTCACCAAATACAGCTGTCTTCAAGGCACAGTCTCGGGCTGTGCAGTTGTGACACCCAAGATTTGGAACCTGCTTTGTAAATTGGGAAAGAAGCCTGGGCTGGTGCCGTTATGCCTGTGATCCTGCGCTGAGGAGGCTGAGACCAGAAGACCACTAAACAGTGACTAGCCTGGGCTGAGTAGCAACACTGTCTCAAAACCAAACAAACAGGGGTCAGGGCTATAGCTGGGTGCCTGGCATGCAGAAACCCAGAGATCCCGCCCCCAGCACCAAGCAAACTTATGAGGCGCACCTGTTACCCCAGCACTGGGAGGCAGAGACAGGAAGCAGGAAGTTTAGGTCATCCTTGGCTCCACAACTAGGTTAAGTCCAGCCTGGACTGCATGAGACTGTGTCGAAAAAAAAAATTTAAAAAGATACTATGTGGTGCCATTGTTGTGTTCTTTTAAAAGTGCTGCAGAGTCCCAGGCGGCAGCTGTAGGCAAGCAGCAAATGCTATGAAGTCCCAAATGGTGGTAGCAGGCCATGTGGCGGCAGACAGCGGGCCCTGCGAGCAGCCAGTCCCAGGCAGAGATGGCTGCCAGTCCTCAAGCAGTGGTTGGTCCCAGGCAGGGAGACACATAGCGGGCGGGCGGGCAGAAGACATGGTGAGGTTGAATATTTATTCAGGGGAGTTATGAAGGGGGAAGGGAAGGAGGAAGAGGAAGAGGAAGAGAGGAAGAGGAAGAGAAGAAGAGGGGGGAAGGGAGGGAGGGAGGGAGGGAGAAGCAGGGAAGTGGGGAGAGAGGCAGAAGCTAAGCTGCTCCTCCGAGAGGAAGATGGAAAAGAGAGCAAGCTCTGGCAGGAAGCTGAAGATCAGCCTGTCTCAGCAGATGGGGGAGGGAGTGGGCGTGGCTTGTCTCTTAAAGGGACAGGAACCAAAACCATAACAGCCATTACTTAAGCTTCAGAAAAAAAATCTCTCCAATTTGACTGCTCTCCATTAAGCCTGATAGGCATGGGGCCATCTGAGCAGGCAGCTGCTGGAGGTCCAAGACAGTCTCAGCCAACAAAGCCGGCTGGTCCCAAGATCGGTTCCATCTTCGCAGTTTTGTGAATAGTACTTAATTAATTCTGGTTTTCTCTTTTCTTTTTTAAAATAAGATTTTATGTGTGTGAGTGTATGTCCATAACACACATGTGCACCGTGTGTGTGTGTGTGTGTGTGTGTGTGCACGTGTGTGTGGGGTGTGTGTGGGGGGGGTGTGTGGTGTGTGTGTGGTGTGTGTGTGCTGCTTTCCGAGGCCTGAAGTGGGCCTCAGAACCCCAGAGCTGCGGTTACAGGTGCTTGTGCCCTGTGGTGTTTGGAACTCAACCCAGGTCCTCTGAGAGGCAGCCGGTGCCGTAACTGCTGAGCTGTCTCTTTAGCCTTGTTTTTTTTGTTTAATGGTTGGTTGGCTCGTTTTTTAAGACATTGTCTCCTTTGGGTTAAGTTGGCGCTGGATTTAAAGGTGTGCGCCACCACCACCCGGCGAAATAGTGCGCTTGTATTTACTTTGTGTGTGGGGTTTGGTCTGTGGGTGTGTGAATGCAGGTCAGACGCCAGCTTACAGGATCTGTTCTGTGTCTTTCTCCACTCTGAGTCCTTGCGATTAAAGTCAGCTCTTCAGGCTGGACAGCGCGCACCTGCTTCACAGGATCACCGGGCTGGACAGCGCGCGCCTGCATCCGCTGCCTCTCTCGCCTCTGCTTCCTTCCTAGGGAGTCGTTACAGGTGCTTACTGCAATGTCTGGCTACGACAATGGGTTTTTTCTTTTACAAAGTGTCCTGGGGAATGTGGGTAGCATTGTATAGAAGAGAGAGCAGGACAGACTTCAGTGGAGAACTGAGTCTTACTCCACCAACTAGAGTCCTGTCCTGGCCATTCTCTCACCCCCAGCCCGAGGGCTACCTTCACTCCCTATGATTTATCCCACATATAGCCTGGCTTTCTGGCTTAGCCAGCCCTGGCTTCTCCCAGCCCTAAATTGGAATGGCCTGGAGGAAATCCTGGGTTTGAAGGAGTCTATTCATGATATGACTCATTCATGGTCATTTCTTTAAAGAAATGACCCTGGCCAGGCAGTGTTGGCGCACACCTTTAATCCCAGCACTTGGGAGCCAGAGGCAGGTGGATCTCTGTGAGTTCGAGGCTAACCTGGTCTACAGAGCGGTCTAGGACGGCCAGGGTTATTACACAGGGAAACCCTGAGTCGAAAAAACAAAACAAAACAAAACAAAAAAAAAAAAAGAAAGAAAGAAGTAATCACCAGGATGCAAGCGTGAAAGTGCACACCTCTAATCCCAGCACTTGGGATGCAGAAGCAGGCAGATCCCTGAGTTTGAGCCCAGCCTGGTCTAGAGTGAGTTACAGGACTGCCAGGGTTACATAAAGAAACCCGTCTCAAATAATAAAAATAATAATAATTCCTTCAGATATTTTCATTTTTTTTCAAGACGGGGTTTCTCTGTATAGGCCTTGCTGTCCTGGAACTCACTTTGTAGACCAGGCTGGCCTCAAACTCACAGAGATCTGCCTGTCTCTACCTTCTGAGTGCTGGGATTAAATAGGTGATTTACTATACTATCTTAGACATTTTAAAAATTCTTTTTTTAAATTTTTTTATTTTTATTTTTCGAGAAAAGGTTTCTCTGTGTCGTTTTAGAGCCTGTTCTAGAACTCATTGTAGACCAGGCTGGCCTTGAATTTGCCTACCAAGTGCTGGGATTAAAGGTGTGTGCCGCCGGGTGGTAGTGGCACACACCTTTAATCCCAGCACTTGGGTGGCAGAGGCAGGCAAATATCTGTGAGTTCAAGGCCAGCCTGGTCTACAAGAGCTAGTTCCCAGACAGGCTCCAAAAGCTGCAGAGAAACCCTGTCTCAAAAAAAAAAAAAAAAAAAAAAGGTGTGTGCAGCCACCACCACTCTGTGTAATTTTTTACTTTTGGAGCCAGAGCCTCACTCTGTATACCTGGGTGGTTTTTAAATTACAGAAATTCTCCTGCTTCTACCTCCAGAGTACAGGGATTAAAGGTTTGTGCCACCACACCCAGCTAAATGTAAATTTAAATATTAAAGTATTATTATTATTATTGATCTTGAAAAATAAAAAAAAAGAAAAAATTACATTTACTTGTGTGTATTTGCATCCTGCTACACATGTGGAGGGCAGAGGACAGACCTGTGGGTTCACATCTCTCTACCCAGCTTTCTGTGGATTCTGGGGTTGAATTCGGGTCATGGTCAGGCTTGGTAGAAGTTGCTTTACTTGCTCAGCCACTTCCTGAGTCCCATCCATCTTTCCATGCCTGTTAATGTACAGGAGTAGGAGACCAGAAAAACACCTTAGCGATGCCGCAGGGAAGGTCTTCTACCTTGTATGAGACAGTATTCCCTTTGGCCTGGCGCTCAGCTGTTTGCTAGGCCAGCTAGCCAACAATGCACCCAGGCCGGCCTGTCTCTGCCTCTCTAGCCCTGGGATTACAATCCAGGAACCTGGCATTTTACATAGCTTTTGTAGACTTGAACTCAGATCCTGGAACTTTTATGGTAAGCACTTGCCTCCCTGACCTTCGTTCTTTTAGACAGAAATTTTTTTATTTTTATTTATTTATTATGTATACAATAATCTGTCTACAGGCCAGAAGAGGGCACCAGACCCCATTACAGATGGTTGTGAGCTGCCATGTGGTTGCTGGGAATTGAACTCAGGACCTTTAGAAGAGCAGGCAATGCTCTTAATCGCTGAGCCATTTCTCCAGCCCCTAGATAGAATTTTTCTGTGTAGCCCTGGCTGTTGTGGGATCAGCTGGCCTTGAACTCACAGAAATCCTCTTGTTTCTGCCTCCTGAGAATGCTGGGATTAAAAAGTCTGTACCACCACCACCGGGCAACATTTTTTTTCTCTTTTTTTTGGGGGGGGGGTGTTTTGAGACAGGGTTTCTCTGTAGCTTTGGAGCCTGTTCTGGAACTAGCTCTTGTAGACCAGGCTGGCCTTGAACTCACAGAGATCCGTGTGCCTCTGCTGGGATTAAAGGCGTGCGCCACCACCGCCTGGCTGCAACATTTCATTTCTTTGGTATGTGCATTCCTGCCGCAGTGTGGCAACCAGAGTGCGATTTGCAGAAATCATTCCTTTCTTTCTTCTGTATGCGTCCCAGGGCTGGAACTCAGGTCCCCAGACCTGTCAGCTACTACTGAGCTATCTTGCTGGCCATGCACTGTTGGTGAATAGTATTTCCAGGTGTGTGGCTCTTGTTCACACTGTATTCGTCCGTGAAGTTGTGGTATGGTGCCTGTTTAAAACACCTGATGGTTCTAATAAAGAGATGAACGGCCAATAGCAAGGCAGGAACAAAGACAGGAAGGGCAGGCAAGAAGAGAGGATAAATAGAAGGAAAACCAAGGCTGAGGAGAGCAAGAAGCCAAAGAGAGAACAAGGAGAAGGGGACACCAGAGGCCAGCCACCCAGCTTCACTGCAAGCCATAGAGAAAAAAAGTAAAGAAAGTTAATACAGAAATAGAGAAAGAAAAAAGCCCAGAGGGAAAAGGTAGTTGGAATAATTTAGGTTAAGAAAAGCTGGTAAAGCCGGGCGGTGGTGGCGCACGCCTTTAATCCCAGCACTCGGGAGGCAGAGGCAGGCGGATCTCTGTGAGTTCAAGACCAGCCTGGTCTACAAGAGCTAGTTCCAGGACAGGCTCCAAAGCCACAGAGAAACCCTGTCTCGAAAAACCAAAAAAAAAAAAGAAAAAAGAAAAAAAAAGAAAAGCCCTTCACTCAGCTCGTCGTGGTAGCTCATGTCTGTCAGTCTAACAGGATTGCTAAATTCAGGGGCCGAGCCTGAACTACATAGCGAGTTCCCCACTGACCTGGCCTACAGATCAAGATGCTGTCTCAGAAAAACAAAGGAGGAGGCTAGAGGGATGACGCCGTGGCTAAGAGCATTTACTGTGCTGCAGAAGACCTAGGTTTGGTTCCCAGATACCACACAGTGGCTCACAACCATCCTGACCATCAATAACTCCAGATCCAGGGAATTTAACCACTTCTTGGGCACAAGGCACACATGTGATGCATATACATATATGCAGCAAAATACTCAGACAAACAAAATAAGAAAATAGAGCTTGGTGGTGGTGGCGCATGCACTCAGCACTCAGGAGGCAGAGGCAGGTGGATCTGTGTGAGTTCAAGGCCAGCATGGTCCACAGAGTAAGTTCCATAACAGCCAGGGTTACACAGAGAAACCCTACGTCAACAATAAATAAAAATAAAACAAAAAGTGGGCCATTGAGATGGCTCACTGGATATAAGCTTTTTTGCCACTAAGCCTTAATACCTGAGTTCAGTCCCTATTACTTAAAACAGAATCAACTCTCACAAGCCATTTTCTGACCTCAACAGGAGCTTCATGGCACAGTAATGTATACGTACAGACAAATAAATCAAGTAAAAAAGTTTGGAAGGGGGCTGGAGAGATGGCTCAGAGGTTAAGAGCACTGACTGCTCTTCCAGAGGTCCTGAGTTCAATTCCCAGCAACCACATGGTGGCTCACAGCAATTTGTAATGAGATCTGGTGCCCTCTTCTGGCCAGCAAGCATACACACAGACAGAACACTGTTACATAATAAATAAATAAATCTTTAAAAAAAATTGAGAAAGAGAATCTTTTTTTTAGTGTAAAGTTGTTTTGTCTGCTTGTGGTTTCTATAGTCTGGTGATTGAAAAGCCAGGAGTGGGCGTGGGCATCCCCTAGAACTGGAATTTCAGACGGTTTTGAACCACCTGGTGGGTGCTGGGAATCAAACTCTGGTCTTTTGTAAGAGCAGCCAGTGTTCTTAAACGCTGAACCACCCCTCCAGATTCTGTCTCCAGACCCTGAGAGAGAATGATTTGATCTATCCGCCTCTCCGGGAATGCGGAAAGAATGATTTAAAAAACCAACAGGGGATGCAGACTCCGCCCACTGCACCGTTTTGCTCCCCGCTTAGGCCCCGCCTCTAGGCAGACCTGCTCCACTCCAGTAGAGCCACACCCTGCCCTGACCACGCCTCTTGGCCACTCGGATCCGCCCACATTTCAGGCCCCGCCCCCAGACCGCCAGGTGCATCTTCTGTGGTGACCACGCCCCCTCACCCAATCAGGCCCCGCCTTCTACCCAGGACTCAATCCGTCTCCTTCCGCCCGTGGCCCCGCCTCCAGAATATGCACCTCCCACAACTTCTGGGATTGGGATTCTCCCAATCCGCTTCTGGTCCCTTTGCCCCGCCCCCATAAACACTAGGGCCTCCTGGTTTGCGCGGTTCCCCCCCCCCCGCATCACTTCCGGGGTGGTGTTAGGACGCAGCTCACTTCCGCCCGCGGCGGAGCGGCGGTGGTGGCGGCGCAGGAGCCCCGGCAGCGGTCCCGAGGGACAGACAGACGGACGCAGGGGCGGGCAGCCGGGAGCCATGGAGTGCGGCCCCGGAGCCGGCGGACGCGGGCGGCGGTGAGTGTGGGCGCGCGGCGGCGGCGATTCGGGGAGCGGGGTGGAGGCGAGCGGGGGCCCTGCGTCCGAGACACCTCTGCGCCCTCGGAGGATGGCAGTACTACAGCACGGTCAGCGCACCCACCCTGTCCCTCGCGTCCCTCTGTCCCCGGGCAGCGATCCTAGAGCAATCACTTAACCTCCTCAGGACGCGGCTCTGCTCCAAGAAACGCCCGGGCCCTGCCGCCGACCCTGAGCCAGCTCCGGAACCTGCCCTTATCCCACACCACCTCCGCCTGCATCTCCCTGCTGACACTCCCCGTCCACCTCTGTCCCATGTCTGGTATCTTCCTGCCAGCTGGGGCCCACTTCAGACTTCCCTGATGCAGCCCAGGACTCCAGGGTTCCCCCTCACCCCCACGATCAAGTCCTCACCCTGCAACAGAGCCCGAAGGTGTATCTGAGCCGTCCCTGCTCCCCCGGGAACTCTCTTTCGCCGCCGGGGTTTCCCTCTCCAGTCCTGTGTGTCTTGACTGTTTCCCTTTTCCCATGGTGTGCCCACGCAGAGGCCAGAGGATAGCTTTTTGGTGTCAGTCGGCTCCCACTCTGTGGGTCCCCATGATGCAGCTCTGATCTTCAGCCTTGGGGCCCGGCTACATTCTTGCACTCTTCGGCTTGTGCTGCTTCTAGGGGGGTTGCCTCCCTAGCCTGACTGGCTGGGTTAGGCATGCCAGTGCAGGCAGGCATATGTAGGTCGTCCTAAAGCCCTTACTTACTTACTTACTTACTTACTGGCTGCGGGTAACACCGGGGCCAGGTTTTATATTTGTGATCACAGTACCTGGGTTTTTGAGTAGCACTGAGTGAAATGTCTTAGCTTGCGCTACCCAGTGGCACCCATCTGTGAATGAGGTCCCACATGCTGTCTGTCCCCTCCATTATAACACTGGCAGATGTTGGAGGCTTATGTCTTTCTCCTACAACTTCCTTATTTTCTCTGGCTGCGCAACACATGGTTGTTGAGTGAGGCAGGTGCTTGTTGGTCTTGCTGGCCCCCTCCGCAAGAGTTTCTTGCAGGGTGGAGATCTGGCTAACTGTAGAGAGTGACTATGTGGGGCCCCCACCATGGGAGGCTCAGGAGGGAGACTGAGGCCTACCATGTTTGACTTGTCTACAAAGTGTACTGCAAGATGACATCCCAGAGGTTGCACCCGGATAAACTGTACCTAGGGATGTTGTCTGTGAATGGGGAGGAAGATACCCCTAAAGGGAGGTCACTTGATGGGTGTGTGCTGCAGAAGGTGTCATAGTAGCTAGGGGAGCAGCCTGGCAAAGGATGATGGTGACTGAGATGTGACCCAGGCAGGGAGGCTAGAGTGCAGTAGGGGAAAGGTGGGCTGCCAGGTGGAGCCATTGGAGTGGACTGGAGGGCAGTGTCCATGATGGCACCCACTTTTCTGGCCTTGGTAGTAGGTCCTTGTTTTATCTTGTTCTTCTCCAGCATGGTCAGGGCTTCTTTCTCCCTGGGCTGCAGATCCTTCCAAACTCTGGAACCACAGGGGTTACAGGGTGTTCCCTGACGAGGCCTGGACTATAAAGGACTATAAAGCTGTGGGTATTTGGGGCAGGATCATTGCCTTCTAGGGCTGCTCTGGGCTCCTCAGGGTCCTGGGCAGAGTCCACCAGTCTCCACCCCATTCCATTCTAGGAGTGCTTCCTGGTTATAGATTTGCACACCATGGCCTCGTACTCGCCTAGAGACAGCCTCACCTGCATCTGAGAATTGCCACATTTCTTCTTCCCAAGACTGGTTTCTCTGTTTAGTTCTGACGTCCCCCAGGAACTCTCGTAGACCAGGCTTGCTTAGAACTCACAGGTCTGACTGCTTCTGCCTCCCTAGTATGGGATTAAAGGCGTTGAACCCACTGACAGCCTGCTGGGAACTGGGGATTTCTTGACAACCTCTTTGTCCCCTGCGCGTGGCTCCCTTATCTCTCTCTCAGTGTGCTCCTGCACTGTCATGGAGTGGGACATTTACCCAAGCCCCAGGCTGTACACCTCAGGTACACAGGGAAGCAGAATGTGTCTGTGAGCCCACAGCTGCCTGAGTGTTATGTGTCCATCTGTCCTGTGGGTTTTCATTGCTGTGACCTAAACCCAGGTTGTGCATGGATATCCTCTTGTTAAAGTTGAACTGTGATGTCTCCCTGCTTCCTCCCTGGTAGGCATGATGAGTGGGGCGGAATATTCTGGAAAGAGGTCTCGTCTGTTGGGCAGCTCTGCACACAGTGGTCATGGCTTTAGTGTCAGCTGGACATATTTCAGGGTTGTCCTGCAGGAATGGAGCATCTGGGCTCTCCACTGGAGTCAGCCCTGTCCCCTCTCTAACTCCCTCTGTGAGGCCACAGGTGCACAGAGTAGATGCTAGGATCGCAGACCTAGGAGGTTGGGTGACTCAACCCTGAGGCTGCAGCTGCAGGAGGCCTCAGCTGCTCTGACCCCCAGGGAGACCCCACTGGCTCCAAGCACTGGGACACAACCATTGTCCAGCCAATGGGGCCCTGCCTCTGAGACGATCCTGTCCCTTGTTCCCGGTCCTTTGTGTCTGTTTCCTTCCCTGGGCTCTGTCTCTATGCTCCAAGGCCATGTGGCGGTCCCCCTCCCCCCCTCCCCCTGACGTGAGAGCCTTTGGGTCTCCTCTCAAGGACCTGGGCTGGGCTTGCCTTTGTCACCTGTTCCTGGCGGAATAACTCCTTAAAGGACTGAGGGATGGAGCTGGAGAGATGGCTCAGTGATGAAGAGCACTGACTGCTTTTTCAGAGGACCAGGGTTCAATTCCAGCACCCACATGGCAGCTCACAACTGTCTGCAACTCCAGTTCCAGGGAACTGGGACACCATGACAAAGCTCCAACATACATGCAATAAAAATGAATAAATTAAAAAAAAAAGGGACTGAGGGAGACACTGCTGTGGCAGGAAGACAGTCTGACATAGGCCTTGGGGTGGTGGAAAGGCAGAGGCTGGGGCAATACACAGCGAAGTTGTGCATCAGCCAGGAGAGGCTTGCGGGGTGATGAGCTCAGGGCTGTGGGCAGACCATGAGGAAACAAGCTAGCCCGTGGATATGGGGGACATGCCTTCCTCTTGCCTGGCACGGGCTAGCACCTAGTTCCACCCCCTAGCTTCCTAGAGGGAACCCCACATCTTGGTGTCCCCTACAGGGTGTCCCACTGTAAGACATGGAGACCTGTGGCTGCGAGGCTCCTGGGGGCTCGCCTTGGACCGCGATGGGGCCGGGCTGCGGCCTCCTAACCGGACTGAGGTGTGCGGCCCGCGAGCCTGGCCGCCCGCTGCCCGCGTCTCGGAGCACCCCTGCCCCTCCCCTGGCCCGGCGCGGGCCCGGTGCCCGCCATGAACGGCCTGTCGGTGAGCGAGCTCTGCTGCCTCTTCTGCTGCCCGCCCTGCCCGGGCCGCATCGCCGCCAAGCTCGCCTTCCTGCCTCCTGAGCCCACCTACTCGCTGGTACCTGAACCCCGAGCCGGGGCCCGGCGGGGGCTGGGCCGCTGCCCCCTTGGGTCCCTGCGGACTCAGCGGCCAACCCTGGGCGCTGGAAGATCCACCTGACGGAGCGCGCTGACTTCCAGTACGGCCAGCGCGAGCTGGGACACCATCGAGGTTTTCCTGACCAAGAGCGCGCGCGCCAACCGCATCGCCTGCATGTATGTGCGCTGCGTACCTAGTGCCAGGTGAGCCGAGGGGGTCCCAGGGCTCTCCCCGGGGGTGCATGCCATCTTACCCCTCTTTGTAAAGGACAGAAGAGCCTGCTCTTGGGTTCATGCTTTCAGGTCCCCAGCAGAGGGTTAGGTGGGGTGGGGGTGATAGCTCTCAGCTGGAGTCTGAAGTCCAAAGGGCAAGTCCTTTAATGAGGAGCCGGGCAGGTGCTTCAGGAAGCCTTGGGGGCAGGGTTGGCAGAGGCCATTTGGGAAGAAGATGGGCCTTAAGAGTTGGCTGGTGACCAGGGTTGGGGCCCAGTCCTCCCCCTAGCAAGAGTGTGCACTCGTGGAGTGCGTGGGACGGGCTCTTCTTGGTGCAGTTTCCAGCACCGTGGAGTGTAACATGCCCACTACTCGAGATGGCTATCGCCCTCCTGTTAAAGATTGAAACTCCTTGTGGGTCCCTCCATGTCCCGCTGGCTGATGACACCCAGGGCTACAGGATTAAACTAGCCTTGGAAGGCCGTTCCCACCTAATACTGCCTCCATTCTGGAGCCTAGCAGCTGAGCAGATGGGACAGTGAGTTGCTGCTTGGCTACCAGCACAGATGGTCATCCTGTCTGTGCCCATGCCCCTCTTGCCCCGACCACCAGGTACACAGTTCTCTTCTCGCATGGCAATGCAGTGGACCTGGGCCAGATGTGCAGCTTCTATGTGGCCTGGGCACGCGCATTGGCTGCAACATCTTCTCCTATGACTACTCTGGCTACGGGATCAGCCTCTGGCCGGCCCTCGGAGAAGAACCTCTATGCCGATATTGATGCGGCTGGCAGGCCCTTCGTACCAGGTGAGGGCCCTGGCCCCCTTGGGGCATGGGTGGGGCCAGCGGGATAGGCACCTGTGTGGCCAGAAAATCAAGCTGTCCTTTGCTGTCCACTGGGTCCAGAGATAGCTGTTGAGGGACCTTGTCAGCTGAGCTCGCTCTGGGGAGCTGGCCCAGAGGGTGCCCAGGTGACAGCAGTCACAGGTTTAGACTGCCAGCCTACACTCTAGACCTTTAGTCTCCGGCTTCCTTCTGTCAACACCGTATGTCCCAGTCATCCCTGTCTCACCCCCCTCATGAAGGCCTCCTTTTGCTCCATCACCGAGTTAGAGCCCTTGCAGGGGGTGTAGAAGTGTAGAAGGAGCAGTGGGCCTGCGTCCACCACCCGCTAGCTTTACACCCGAAATAATTACACGGAAACTGTATTCATTTAAACACTGCTTGGCCATTAGTTTCAGCCTCTATTGGCTAATTCTCACATCTTGACTAATCCATATTTAGTAATCTGTGTAGCACCACGAAGTGGTGGCTTACCAGGAGAAGATCTTAACCTGCAGTCCGACTCAGAGAGGAGAGGCATGGCGACTGCCTGAGGCTTCTGCCTGAGGCATCTGCCTGACTCTGCTTTCTTTTCTCCACAATTCTGTTCTGTCTACTCCACCTACCTAATTTTCTGTCCTATTAAAGGGCCAAGGCAGTTTCTTTATTAACCAATGAAAGTAACACATAGACAATCCTCCACCATAGAAGAGGCTAGCCGTCTCTAGTTCTGGAGGCCCCAACCTTGCCATTAGGTCCCATGTGGTACTGGGTTTCTGACAGCCCTGGGGAAGTGGGGACCCTGGTTACCCTGGAGATAGTAGGTATCACTGGGCTGGGTCCCCTGGCACTCCTGGTGCTGGCACTGGGGACCTGTCTGAGTGCCACAGGTACCTGTACCCTGGCCTGGCATCTCCCTGTCCAGCAGCCTGGAGTACTCCATGTGTTCTTAGCTCTCTCCATTTGTCCCACCATGGCACTGACTTTCAGGGACCTCTGCCAGCACCATAGCCAAGCCTCAGGGGAGGTGGGGTGACTTCTGGAGGGGCTGCCCACCTCCCCCCCCCCCCCCCCCGTGGTGAGAGGAGCTTAGGCCTGAGCTGTGCATAGTGCCGAGCAGGCAGAGCTGGAGGGTCTTGGGCAGCACACGTGAGCAGTGTAGGCTGCCCTAGGTGGTCCAGCTCCTGCTGGGATCTAGGGGAAGGGGCCTGTGGGACAGACAAGTGGGAGTTCTGACAGGGGCAGCAGTCTGGGCAGCACTAGGCCAGCTCTGCCAGGATAAGTGACCCACAGGGACCTTTCTGGGTAGGAGGGGCCACAGGGTAGCTGGAATGGACTGGCTCCCAGGACCTGCGCGGCCACACTGCCTGTGTTGTTGCAAGCGCTTCTATTTTGGCAGGCAGGGAACTCAGGGGACCCTAAACTGGGCCAGAGCCATCCGGGGGACACAGTCTTCTAAAGTCCCAGGAACCCAAGCTTGTGGAAGAATCAGCGTTGAGAAGAGACAGACACGGCTTTCTCTCTGGGGTCAGGATGGGAACCCGAACTTTGGGTCTGGACTCTTAGGCCCCCCAGCCTGCCTCACTCAGGCACTGTCAGAGGGTCTGAGGGAAAAGCCAGGGAGCTGCGGCTTGGCCAGGGCCCTGGGAGCTGCTCTCCTCCAGGCCTCCTGCTGACCCTGCTGCTGCTGTCGGTCAGGTACGGCATCAGCCCGGACAGCATCATCCTGTATGGCCAGAGCATCGGCACGGTGCCCACGGTGGACCTGGCGTCGCGCTATGAGTGCGCTGCAGTGGTCCTGCACTCGCCTCTCACCTCGGGCATGCGGGTGGCCTTCCCTGATACCAAGAAGACCTACTGCTTCGATGCTTTCCCTAAGTGAGCATGGCTAGTGGGTCCTGGGGGCGGGGTCTGGGGTAGGGGTTGGGGTCCAGCCTGACCTTCTTCTTCCTCAGCATCGAGAAGGTGTCGAAGATCACATCACCGGTGCTCATCATCCACGGCACGGAGGATGAGGTGATTGACTTCTCACACGGGCTGGCACTGTATGAACGCTGCCCAAAGGCCGTGGAACCACTGTGGGTAGAGGGCGCCGGGCACAACGACATTGAGCTATACAGTCAGTACCTGGAGCGCCTGCGCCGCTTCATCTCCCAGGAGCTGCCCAGCCAACGCACCTAGCCAAGCCGCAGGGACCTCAGCAGCATACGGGCCTCCTGCCGGGGCTGCATGTGACCCGGCGCTCAGGACCCTTCCCGGTACCCCACAGGCCACGAGCCATGTGCAGGCGAAGGAGGTCCCTCTTCTCCTCGTGGATGCAAAGAGAAGGAAAGAGGGAAACTAATTAAAGGTTTAAGATTTTAGGGTTGCCCTGGCTTCTTCATGGCTCTAGTGCGCCTTCCTGGGGCTGGGAGATCGCAAGGTCCAGACGGGTAGGGGGCTGTTAGGAAGATGTCAGGTCCTCCCTGCTAGGCCTGCACCCAGACTGAAGGGCAGCGCCTTGCTCTGCAGGAGTCCCCATTCCCATGTGGACAGAGCATAAGCTCCTACTTCAGATGTGGAGATGACAGACCCAGTAGACCCCAGGGCCAGGCCACGTACTGTGCCAAAGAAGGTGAGGTGGTCTCAGGACTGCAGGGCAGCCCTAGCTAGGGACTCTTCGAGCCATAGGGTCCCTCGGGGGAGGAAGGGCTTGTCTGCAGGAGGCCAGCAGTCTGAACTGACTGCTGATGCCGCAAGGTACATTTGGGGACTGGAATATGTGAGGTCTGGCTGTAGCAGAAGTGACTCCCAAGTCCATGACCTTTAAAAGCCTCCCCCCATCGGAGTGGAGCATCCCTGACGCCCCAGCCACTCCTTTCCGACCTCAGGTTACCCGTACCCTCACTAGATCCCTGTCTCTAGTCCAACTGCTTGTTTCTCCCACCACGACTACCTCCTCCCCATTACCTGCTGCAGCGTTGTGTCTCCTTTCCCGCTTCTCCCCTTCTACTCCCTGAAATGCTGAACTTGAGAAGCCAGGCTGCCCCAGGACTAAGTCTCCTGCGACCCTGGCACAGCTGGGGAAAAAGCAGCTGTGCACAGTTAGCAAGCCTCGTCCCCAGCTGGTCATCCTGGAATCAGACTGAGGCAGGAAGATTGCCACCAATATTGAGGGAAGCACAGGGTACAGAGCGAGTGAGACCTTCTCAAGCCCAGTTATTGCTGGCCACAAAGTCTGGTTTCCTGGGTGCTAGAACCAGGTTCTTCCCCGGTGGAGGGAGAATGTTCCACCTGCTGAGCTGTTGGCCGCCCCAACCCTCTTTCTGCTTTTTGAGTCTTGAACACGGACCCTGAGGCCTGCCACACTTGGTTTCTGTGGTACTTTGGTTTTTAGCCTGGCAGACTGAAACTTTGCCATGTAACTGGCCTCCAATGAGAGGCAGTCCCACGACCTCGATCTCCCCCCTGCTGGAGTGAGATCTGATGAGCCAGCATAGGAGCCATAGCCAGTGTAAACAACCAGCCAGGTTGGGGCTTGGTGGCGCAGGCCTTTAATCCTGGAGGAAGAGGCAGGGCGGATCTCTGTGAGTTCAAGGCCAGCCTGGTCTACAGAGTGAGTTCCAGGAGAGCCAGGGCTACACAGAGAAGCCCTGTCTCAATGAATAAACAAAAATCCCACATCATTTGGGGTGAGCACAGTGCTCCAGCATGTGCAGAGGTCAGAGGTCACTGTCAGAAATCAGTTCCTCACCTTGTGGTTGTTTTGGGACAGAGTTGAGGGTAATCAGGCTTGAAGGCAAGTGTGTACTCACTGAGCCATCTGGCTGGCCCCTCCAGCCGCTTTTATAAAATGCTTCCATACGCTGTTTTGTAATAGCCATCTCTGTCACTATAGTTATTTAAAAGTTGGATAAATGTACATTTATATAAAGATGTATATTTAAATAGTGTGTATTTTACAGCCTTTTTTTTTTTTTTGGTTTTTTCGAGACAGGGGTTCTCTGCAGCTTTTTTTAGAGCCTGTCCTGGAACTAGCTCTTGTAGACCAGGCTGGCCTCGAACTCACAGAGATCCGTCTGCCTCTGCCTCCCGAGTGCTTGGGATTAAAGGCGTGTGCCACCACCGCCCGGCTTTACAGCCTTTTTCTAATTCTACCCAGTTGGTTTTGTTGTTTGCTAAAGCATCTTATACATTAAGGAACTGGGGGGCTGGAGAGAAGGCTCAGTGGTAAGGGGCACTTGTTTGCTCTTGCAGAGGACCCCGGCTCAGTTCCTGTCACTCTAGCTCCAGGGCATCCAAAGTCTGTGGACCCTGAGCTCCTACACACAGATCATTTTAAGTGTGTGGGTGCTTGGCCTGTAGGCAGGTGCCCAGGGAGGCAAGAAGAGGGTCTCAGGTCCCCGGGAGTTCCAGGTGGCTGTGAGCTGCCCCACATGGGGTGCTGAAAATCAAGTTTGGATCCCCTGCAAGGGTAGCAAGTGCTCTTGTAGACCACGCTAGACCCCCCCCCCTCTCCTTCCCTTCCCCTGTGTTTATGAAACAGGGTCTTTCCATGGAACTGACAGAGACCCACCTGCTTCCGCCTGAGAATGCAGCAACTAGAGGTGTGGACCAATGACTTCGTGGTGGTTTTAAATCAGATATTTTTAAAAAATTTATTTGGCATTTGATAGTGTCTCAACTCACTGTTGCCTAGCTGACCATAAATTCCTGATCCTCTGGCCTCTGTTTCCTGAGGCTGGAATGACAGACATGTGCCACCAATCTGTCTGGTAATTTATCTTGCTTTTGTTTTTTGTTTTATTGAGACAGGGTTTCTCTGTGTAGCCCTGGCTGTCTTGAAACTCTATAGACCAGGCTGGTCCCAGTCATAGAGATGTGCCTGCCTCCCATGGGGCGATAGGGAACCCACTGTGATCCAAGAGCTAGGAATAAAGGCATGTGCCACCACTGCCCAGCTTTTTCTAGCAAGTCAGACTTATAAGGAAACATTACCTGAACTTTCAAGTGCATAAGATACTTTGTTTTCTTCTACAATTGGGGTAGTTTCCTCTTTTACACAAGTTAATGTGTGTCTGTGTAAGCAAATCCTTCTGGTGAACGGGCTTGAGGCTGGAAGAGGTCAGGTCCTCTGGAGTCAGAGTTGCAGGTGATCATGAGCCACCTGCTATGGGGCTTGGAAACTGAACTCCGATCCTCTGGAAAGACCAGCAAGTGTCCTTAACCCCAAGCAGTGTCTCCAGGGTGCCCCAATCCTGTCTCTTTGCAACGAGATCTTGCTGTGTACCCCTGGCTATCCTGGAATTGCCATGTAGACCAGGTTGGCCTTGAACTCACAGAGATCCACCTGCCTCTGCCTCACGAGTGCTGGTGATCCTGGTTTTTTATTGCAGCAGTAGAAGGCAAACCAGAACACCAAGTCAAGCTAGAAATCAGGGTCCTGCTGCTTAGAGGTCTGGGATTACAAGCAGGCCCTGCAGGCCTGATTTTAGAATGTTTTTGTTTTGGGGGAGGCTGGAGAAATAGCTCGGTGGTAACAGCACTTGCGGTTTCTGCCCAGGAGTCAGGTTCAGATCCCAGCATCCACAAGTCAGCTCACAAAAATCCAGAACTGGGAATCTGACCCCCCTCTCCTGGCCGTCTCTGGTACTGCATGCACATGGTGCGCGCGCGCGCGCGCGCACACACACACACACACACACACACACACGCATGCATGCATGCACACATGCACGCAGGCAACACATCCATACTTGTAAAATAAAAATGACTAAATCACCACTGCTCAGCAACTCAAGTTATAGGAACTCCTTCTCATACTCTCAGGTCCTGTCTCCCCTCAGTGCTCGGGCTTTCTTTTTTCTCATGAACAGCAAAAGATCTTTCATTCTAAAAATCTTTGTAGGGCTAGGGGCGTGGTCAGGGTGGAGCTCCGCCTCGAATCCCCCAGTGAGGGGGCCAAGGGTGTAGTCAGGGTGGAGCCCCGCCTAGTATCGCCCTGTGAGCAGCTGCAAAAGCAAACAAGAAATGAATACAAATCGCTCACATTCAGAGATAAAATTCTGATGAAACTTATGTTAAATAACAGTTCTCACTTCCCTTTGGCTCCTTCTGTTGGATCCTCTGATATTAAATGAGGACTTGGGGCTCCCACATCACAACTCAGTCACCAGTGCTGTAGGTTTGACCACGTGTCTCTGACAGCAGCAACCACAGGCCTCTGGGGCGTGTGTGCACCTGTGTGTGTTTTCTCTGTCTACCCATTCCCAAGATGCAGAGTGTGGCAGCCAGGGCCTCGTGTGGAGTGTGGAGAGTGTAGAGCCTTGGGGACTTGGGACTTGTCAGTCACCCCAGCTTCTAGGTTTATGTCTGAGGGTGTTGCTTCCCTCTTGCCCTATGCTCATTTTTACACACACCCCTTTCCCAGAGGCCACTGTCGACCCCAGGAAGCCCACCTGGGAACAGGGCCTACCTTAGCTCTCCATTTTGTGAATTTCCCAGCCACACTGATTCGCACCCCAGCTGTGGTGGTCTCCCAGTCCAGTCCAGTCCATGGCCACAAGGTCCTGCCATCACCTCATGCTCCTGACACATTGGCTCACCTCCTAAGTGACTTAGTGGCCCCCAGAGAGTTGGGGATACAGGATCACGTCACGAACCTTCCCACGCCTGACGTTAGGTCATTCTGTCCTCTCTAGTCTTGAGGGCTCTGTGTACAGCAGCCGGACTCACGTGAGGGCAAGAAAGGCCGATGCCTGCCTTGGGGTTTGGATTTCTCCTGAACGCATCATCTCTTTGGAGTTGGAATAGGTCTCTGTGACAGCTACCTCCCTTACCAGGGTATACAGTGGACAAGGATGTGTTAGGCGCGTGGCTACTTTTAGCTGAGGGTCCACAGAGATGGTGCATGTTTGTGATTCAATCAGATTTGTTTATTCTGGATTTTTGTTCCTCAGTGCTGCAATTTTATTTTATTGGTTTCTGGAACGGCCTTTCTCTGTGTAGACCTGACTATCCTTGAATTCTCTATCTGCAGCCCAGGCTTGCTTCTCACTCACAGATCCGCCTACCTCTGCCTCCCAAATGCTGGGATTAAGGCTGTCTACTCACCTGGCCTCGGCGTTGGTATTTCAAACAGGAGTTTACAAAACCCAGGCTGGGCTGGAATTTACTATGTAGACTAGAATAATCTCCTGATGTCCTGCCTTCACCTTGAGAGTGTTAGGATTAAAGATGTGTACTACATGCCCAGATAATTAATAACAACCCTCCAAACAAACAAACATAACAAAGAGCACGGACCCATGCAGCCCTGTGCATATTCCAACATGGACATGTGCTGGATGTTGACATGGATCAAGCCAGTCTTAGAAAGTGGCTGTCTGGGTGCTGGAGCATTTGGTGTCAACCTTCCTCAGCCACGGGGCTTGGGAGCAGCAATGACCTGGGTCTGTGCTTTGTCTTACCTGTCCCAAGTCTGTGTAAAGCTCAGAACAGGCGAAGCAGGCACATTGTGAGACTCCAGGAGGTGACAGACCTCTGGGGGTCCATCCTGTCCCTCAAAATGGAACCCAGAGCTCTCAACAGGGTGCTTAATAGTTCACCTTTGAGCCCTGGTGTGGTGGTCACACCTTAATCCCTGCACTTGGGACACAGGGGGCAAGTGAATCACTTGTGAGTTTGAGGCCAGCCTGGTCTACACAGTGTGTTCCAGGACAGCCAGGGCTGCACAGAGAAACCCCATATCAAGAAAGCTTTAAAATACATATGGCTAACTGGGTAGTCACAGTAGCTCAGACCTGTGGTCCACCTAGATCCTGTCTGGAGATAAAAATCACCCATGAAGCCCCAGGGAAGGAGAAAGGCGATTCTCACCGGTCAGGCCTTGTGGGAGCAAGCTGAGCAGTTTCCCAGAACCCTCAGCGCCAGAATCATGTGCACAGGGTTCCAGCTTTGACAGTACCATCTGTAAGGTAAGGCCCCTCCTGGGTCAGCAGCAGCATCCATGGTTTGACACATAGTGTCAAAAGGACTTGCGGGGGTGGGGGGTGGGGTATGAGGTGGGGGGTGAAGGAATGGGGGTTGGGATGCAAGAATATACAGGAGTTGTATATGAGCACCTGCCTGGGGCTGCTCTGGGTGTTGGATCACTACTGAGGTCTAAGGATGTATGGCTGGGGCATGCTAAGTGGCACCACCTGTAAGGGTGGCCTTACAAACCTTATCATTGTAGGGCTGTTAGGTGTGACCTCTTGAGCCAGGGGTTGCGCTTATCTTCATTCATCCTGGCTGTAGTTCTCAGAGAAGGACTGTCCATGGCTCCTCTTCAGGTGTGTGTGTGTGTCTGGGGAGGCCAAGGGTGGGTGCAAGGGTGCGGAGGGAGGGCAACAAATTCCTGCAGGAAGGATACCGCCCTTACCTTCGATGACACAGAAGCTGGGCCAGGACCTACATGGTTCTGGTTGTTGGAATGCAAGCCTGGGAAAGAAAGGCAGGTGGGTGTGTTCTCCTGGCCCACTTCTGTCCAGTCAGAGTATTGCTGCTCCCCCCCCCACCAACCAGATATCAAACTTCAGTCATTGAGGGACATAGGTGTCACCACCAAGCACAGAGGGTTCTTAGGGAAACATGGCCGACCCGAGGGCAGAGAGGTAGAACCTGAGGAAGTCAGCTGGGGGTGCATGTGAGGAAGGTAGAGATGACACTCAGGGATCACTGCCACCGTCTAGCCACGGCTGGGAACAACCATGAGGAGCCTTGACTGACAGACTGCTGTCGGCTGGTGTGCTTCGCCCCCTGGAGGCCGTCCGGGCCACTGCATGGCCTCCACAACCGGGCGGGAGTTAGGAAGGGGCGGGAGCCTGGGCGCCGACTTCCGCGCACCGGGCGACTGGGGCCTGGGGCTTTTAGGGGACCATCATTTCACAACTTGGCCGAATCATCTACACGAGTTTCCAATCGCTCCATCAGCTAGCCGCAGTTTCCCTGCTCCAGTCTCAAGGGCCCCCAACCGAGGAAGGGAAGGAACGCCCGGAACTCCAGTGTCCCTAGCTTCGAGCGGGTGACCGAGACAGACCTTTTCACTGCAGCCCCGCTCATTTTGCCATTCCGATTATTCCCGAATCTCAGTGCGCAAAAACGAACTCTACAGATTCGCTCGGCCAAGTGGGGTGTAGGGCACCACCGTACGTTCCAAAGTCCCACTGCCGGAATATTTTGTCCCCAAGACATGCATGGCATTGGGGACCCTAGAAATGGGGAATCAGGGCTGCCGGGTTCCGGCCAGGCGCCAGGGCGAGGAAGAGGGGGAAGGGTCGCGCACGTGGCTCGGGGGCGGGGACGCGGGCTTCCGCACCCCCACCCTGGCCACGTGCGGATTCCAGCTGTCCCCTCCCCTTCGCGGACAGGGGCGCGCCCCAGTGCTAGTGTGTGGGGGGAGGGACAAATTGGAGAGGCGAGGACTCCCGGCGTCTGCGCACCCGGCACAGCGTGGTGGGCGCGTCCAGGAGGAGATGGAGCGCGGACCCGGAGGAGGCGTGGCGCGCACTGGGGAGGGAGGTGGGGCATCCGAGACTGGGGTAGGGTTTGTGGGCGTGTCGCCGAGTGGGCGTAACTCTCAGAGCGTGGGGAGGCGGCAATCCGGAAAGGGCACCGGTGGGGGTAGTGCGTATCAGGCCGCGGGCTGGGTTTCTCTCCGTTTGGCTTTCTCTCGTGTGGAGAGGGCACGATCTAGGGTGCTGGGGGTCGCCGGGTGCTTTGCCAACACACAAGGGTGTGGAAGTGGGGAAGGACCGCAGCTGAGTGAGCTCCGCCCACCCGCGGTGGCGTGCGACTCTCCGGACGGTGGAGGGCGCGGCAGGAGGGGGCGTGACCGCGATGGGAGGGCGTGGCCACTGAGCCCCGAGGGGGCGTCCTCCGGGCGGGGCGGGCCGCGGCCGCCCCCGCGGGCTCCGGTGCGTCAGGGCGCGTCAGGCGGGGCGGGGCTGAGCGCGGGCGGCGGCGGCGCGCCGGGGCCGCCTTCTCCCTCCCCTCCTCCTCCGCCTCCCGCACTCCAGCAGCCGCCGCCGGCCGGACGGGCGCAGCTCCCGCCGCCTCCGCTTCTCTCCCGCCGCCGATCCCGCGCTCGCGCGTCCTTGCCCGGCATGTCGGCGGCCGTGGCGTGCGTGGATTACTTCGCCGCCGACGTCCTCATGGCCATCTCCTCAGGAGCCGTAGTGCATCGCGGGCGACCCGGCCCCGAGGGCGCGGGCCCCACAGCCGGCCTGGATGTGCGCGCCACGCGCCGTGAGGCCACGCCGCCGGGGACCCCTGGGGCACCGCCACCGCCAGCCACCGTTCCGGGGCCGGGAGGCGCCACTGCTGCGCCCCACCTGCTGGCCGCCAGCATCCTGTGCTGATCTGCGAGGCGGGCCCGGAGTGGCCGCCGCAGCCAGCACCGCGGGGGGCACCTCTCCGGTCTCTTCCTCGGCCGCTTCGTCGCCGTCTTCGGGCCCGCGCCCCCGGCGCCGCCAAGAGCCACCGCTGCCCCTTCCCAGGCTGCGCCAAAGCCTATTACAAGTCTTCGCACCTCAAGTCACACCTGCGGACGCACACAGGTAAACCCCACGTTTCTAGCCCCCGTGGGGTTCAGGGGGGCGTTGGAGCGCTCTCGGGAAGCCCCTTCCCCCACCTCACTGGGAACCCCGAAACTGCGTGGCGCGTGGGGGGCGGGGAGGGGGGCGCGCCCGGCCCTCTGCCACCCCGCCGACCGGGAAGGCGGGGGACATGGTGGGTGGGGCGCACGCAGGGGGCGTGGCGGCCACGCGGTCGGGCAGCGCGCGGAGGGCGGCCCTGGTGGCTGTTCGGGATCCACCCCTGCACGGTGGGTCCACCGCGCGCGATCGTGTCCCCCAGCTTCTCACCCCTTCAGTCCCACTTCGTGTTCTTGTCCTGTTTCTCAGCGCTCATGGTCTCTTGCGCTAAGTGGTCAGAACATCCGGTTCCGTAGTTCTTCCTCGGTCCCTCCACCCCCAGCCTCAGTTTCCTTATCTGTGAAGAGGGTGGGAGGATCCTGGTCACTGCCTCCGGGGTATCTGCGCGGATTCCCTCTGGAGGGCGGCGAAAGTACCTGGCGCGGGGCCAGGGGGTGGTGGGGGTGAGGGGGTGGTTTCCTTTCCATTCTGTGTACTTGTGGCGGAGGGAGGGCCGCGGTCTGGATCTGAAGTTAGGGGCTTGGGTCTTCAGTCCAATGGAAAACTGAAAATTAAAATCCCCACCACAACCCCACCCAACCCCGTGTTTGCGCTCTTCACACACCTGTGATGGATCTGCGCAAAGTCCAAGGTGGGCAGCGAAACTTAACCACACCGGGGTTTCTGGGAAGTCCAGTCCCTCGGGATTGGTTAGGGGAAACCTTTTGCTAGGCCCTGACTGTTCCCCGTCCTGGTCGCCCCAAGGCTTTATCCATTTTAGCTGGGAATGTTGCTCTAGGATTTGAAAATCCACCTCTTTAGCGGTGGTGGAATGAACAGTTTTGCAGCTTCCCGGGGGTAGGGCGACCCGCCTCTGTCATCCGCCTAACTTACCCTGCTTTAGGTCTTGCCATCTCCTGTCTACATAAAAAATTCAGGCTGCCCTGCTCTTGCTGTGGGCAACGGGGCACCCAAAGATAACTTGGTCCAGGGGCTCCCATTGTGGCCACACTGGGAGAGTCTCAGCCTCCGTAGCTGTGTGGGTGGCTCCAGGCATATTCAGGGTAGGTTGGTGGGATGGAGGCGCCATCTTTGGTGTCTGCTGAGCCAGAGAGGGTGGGCATGGATGGTGCCTCCTCTCACTCTGTCCCTCAGCTGCTGTCTTAGTCCCTGTGACCACGGTCTAGGGACCACCCCATGTTGGTGTGCAAATGGACAGGACTTGGAACGGGCAACTCCCCACTCTGCTGTACACAGCTGCACATTTATCTCTATGGAACATTTCAAAGGGGCACAGCGATAGCAAGGTAGATTTTGTGTGTGTGTGTGTGTGTGTGTGTGTGTTTGTGTGTTTTCCTCGTGACTCTTGAGAAAGACCTCTCTTTCCCACAGACTGCAGTCCAGGGTGTCCTGGCTCACAACTGATTTTGGCTGTACTGTAATGGGAGCCGACTGAGCCCGGCCTGCATGGCCAACACCTGTATTCTTCCTGGCTCCTAGAATTTGGCTTCTTGGTGGGTCTATGAAAGAGGAATCCAGCACATTCCCCCACCCCCGGGACATCAAGAGACAATCCTGTTGTCCGTCTGTCCATGGCTGCAAGCTACCCCTAAGCTGGGAGGAAGCTTGACCTGATTGATATGCCAGAGAAACTGAGGCCAAGAAGTGGAAGTCCACAGGATGACGGTGGGGGAGAATGTGATGCCCCTTCCTGGTCTCATGTCCCCCAAATTCCCCTTATAATAACCATTTGTGCAACCAGGAGAGCCATGTTGAATCCAGGCACCTTAATGTCATTTTTGAGGTGTCTGGGGATCCCATAGACTTGAGTATTGCTATATAGTTAATTTAAACCGACTGTTTTGATAGACTCCTGTCTATCTTAATGTAGCCATTGCTATCCTGGAACTCTGTAGATCAGGCTGGCTTCAAAAACTCACAGAGCTCCGCCTGATTCCTGCCCTCCCGAAGGCTGGGATTAAAGGCGTGGGCCACTATACTTGGAACCATACAGTTGATTTAAAAGCCTCTTTTTATTTTTTTTTTCTTTTTTTATTTTTTTTTTTTTTTTTTTTTTGAGACAAGTTCTTGCTCTGTAGCCCAGAACTGGCTTTGAAACCTTTGAGGCAATCCTGCTTCAGCTTTCTCCTGATTACAAGCAAGAGCTACCTCTGACTTAACCAGGCCTCTTCCGTGGAAGGGATTTGTTTCTTGTACACCGCAGGGGAAGCTGGCACAGAACCCATTCCCAGGGCCAGTGGGACTCACCTCAGCTGCAGAGCAGGGATAGATAGATCTGGTCCCCTGCAGAAGCAGAGCCATGCCCCAAGGCTGTGCACGGGAGGGGAAGCCGTGTCTCCACACACCCACTTGTTGCCTGACTTGTAGACTGGATCCAGACAGACAGAACAGGGCGAAGGGTCCCGTTATGTACATCCCGTTGTACCTAGGGATTTACAGAACACCCCCATCCAAGGGACTCTAGGCAGTAGGCAGAGCTTGGCACTCTTGAACGTCACAGTTACTCTGGGCCCCTGCTTGGGGTGGAGAAGGATTTTAGGGCTGTGGGAGGATGTTGACGTTGTTGCCATGGATACTGCCAAGCGAGCCAGCCTTGGGGCGGGGGCGGGAGGAGAGGCTGGCTGCTGATTCTGCTCTTCAAGCCCCCTCCATCTCTGGCACCCTTTCTTCCCTAGACCTGGCAGGAACCGGGGACGTCCCTTGATCCGGTCCCTGAAGCTTGAGAGACCTGACTCATCCACGCAGGGTCTCACCCCTCTGGGTCCAGGTTGTTTCTCAGTAAGGTGTCCTGGGTGCTGCAGGATGGCCTCTACCTACTCCCATGCCATGGGCTCCCCCTAACTGGGAACAGCACACATGTCCCCAGGTACTGCCCAGTATCTGCTGGAGGGCCTCTGGTCACCTAGTATATTTGGAAATCGCTTCCTTAGGTCTGAGAAGCGTTAGGGTAATGGGGTGTGCTAGCTACAGAGCCAGCTGCATCACTGAAGGAAGCCCCACCTATTGCCACTGACCGACCTTCACATGCACTGTGGAGCACACGCTCCTGCGTACACACAGTAATGTAAAACATTACATACTTCTGAAAAAACGTTAGTATTTATGGTTACTGGGATTGTGTAGGGTCACTGTGGGCGTCTTCTGTCCTGTGCCCACTAAACATGAAGTCTGAAGGTGGGGGATTTGCTTATCCATAACCGTGTAGCTGGGCGGGGTCGGGAACAGTGTGGCTGGCGTGGGAACAGCAGGCTAGCCCTAGGACTGGGATTTTGAGGGCTACTGTAGGTTGGGGTGTCTTGGGCTGACTTTCTTTCTCTTTATAGAGGGGGGTGCTTAGGACGGAAGAGGCAGGCGGTGTCTGGGGGGTGGGGTGCCAAAAGGCTAGGGACACCCCTAGCTTTGCGGTTAGTCCTAGAAGTGGTTCTAATTTGTCTGAAGCTATTTCCAGGAGAGACAGATGGGGGAAACCGAACCGAGGGCCTGAAATGGGAAGGAGCCTGGTCACCTGCAGGCAGAGGGGCAAGAAGATTCCTAGTGTGATTTGAAGCCCTGTAGAAAGGGGTTCAGGTGGCCTTTGGGGATTGCTAGCCTACTCAAATCCTCAACTCAGTTCCTCCTTCGAGGACACAGCAGCTGGGGCTGGCTACATTGCTGGGGGGTGATAACCCACACCCCCACCTAGGCTTCTGATAAAAGCAGCCCAGATGGGGTGGGAGTTGGCAAAATGATACCAGCCAGAGGCCTGACTGCCCTTTGGAGGGGTGGGTTGGTGTGGTGTCCTGAGGAGTGGCATAGTCTCGTGGGGTGCTCCCGAGAGGTGGGGAGTAGTCAGACATCCTGGCCCTCTGGGAGGGAGAAGGGGATGGCGAGGTCCTGCTGCCACCCTTTAATTGGAGAACTTAGTTACTCTCTGTGTAGCCCTGCCTGTCCTGGAACTCGCTCTGTAGATCAGGCTGGCCTCAAACTCAGAGAGATCCTCCTGCCTCTGCCTCTGCCTCTCGAGTGCTGGGATTAAAGGCGTTGTGCCACCACCACCTGGCTTTGAGACTCAGTTTTATCCCAGTAGCCTGACTAGTCTGGAACTCACTCAGTAGACCAGGCAGGTCTCAAAGTCAGATATCTGCCTGCCTCTGCTGGGATTCAAGGCGAACTCTGCCACTGCCACCACCTGGTTTTAATTTTTTATTTACTGTGTGTGCATGCGTGTGTATGTGATATATGGGGTCATATGTGTGTGTCATCGTGCGTATGTGAAGGTCGGAGAACATCTTGGAGGAGTTGATTCTCTCCCACCATATTGGTCCTGGAGATCTAGCTCAGGTTAGGGTTAAGGTCCCTCTGGTGGGCAAGAGGCATCTCATTAGCCCATTGTCCCCTATTCCGTACGTGGGCAGATAGTGGGAGTCCCAGGTCTATGACTTTCCCACAGTTAAGTAAGCATTAAGCATCCACTGCGTGCCATACTGAAGCCTGTGACATTTTAGGACCTAGCTCACAGCTGGGTGTTGGGGAAGGACACCATATTGGGAGAGACCACCATCTGAGTAAAGAAGGGCTGCAGGGGGTAATGCTCCACAGGGAAGGGGTAGCAAGCCAAGGTCTGGACTTCACCAATCTACTCCAGCCAAGGTGGAGGTTCAGCAAGCCTACACCGCAGTCCAGGCCTCCCCGAGGAGGTCAGGACTCAGGCTGATGGAAACTACACCTTCAGGTCCCCCTCTGCTGGCCACTCCGCTCCTGGAACAAGTTCCCAGGATGTCACAACCTCCATGTTTTAGAGGCCCGGAGTTGTCCCCAGCTCACCCCAGCCCAGCCTGAGTCAGCGGGTCAAGTCCACAGCCAAGCCACAGGGCCCCTTCCTGAGTGGTCCCCACCCACCTGACCCTTCTCCTCCCTGCTGTCAAGTAGCTGGAGCTGTGAGGGGCCCCGCCTGCAGCTCCCCCAAGTTAACTCCAGCTCCCAGCCCTCTAGGTAGATCCAGATACTTACAGTAGCACAGCCAGGCCAGGTATTTGGCAAGTGTTCACCTCGACGTTGAGGTGGGTGCGCCGTGCGCAACTACCCGCATCGGTGTGCACACGTGCTCTCCCCAGTACCCTAGGCGTGAGGGCGGGGTCTGGCAGGCTCCTGGCTCAGCAAGCCCCACCCTCGTCCCCCCCTTACCAAGGCGACCCTGGCCACGGCCTCTGCCTCCCCCCAGGGCGGGAGCTAAGACCACGTGAGCAAAGCCGGTTAGGACCGCCTACGTCTCCGGCTCGCCACCGCCGCGCTAGTGCAGCAGCTGAGTTCCCGGGGGGCTGGCGACCTGGCAGCGGTTGCCTCCACTGCGACCTGTTCTGGCTAACTGGAACTCGGTGGCGAGAGGTGGGAGCCAGCCCCACAGGGAGGCCCTGAAAGGGGAATAAGCTGATTGAGTGCTAGGGGATGTCCCCTTTTCTCACACTCCCTCCCTCCTCTCCTCTGTTTGCAAATGGCGACAGGATTACATGTCTCCCTTGGACGACATAGGACATAGTTCCCGTCACCCAGGGTTTGTTCCAAAGCTAGGAACCTCACCCATAACCAAGCATCCCTTCCCCTCAGAATGAGCCCCGTGGGCACTGTGCTGGAGCTGGGGTAGGGGAGGAGGAGTCCTTTCTGAGACTGTTTTGGACCCGCCCGACAACGTTTTTATTGGGACCCTGGCATTTCGAATCACTTAGGGGACACTTTGGAAATGCTAAAGACTGCTGACAGCCGTCTAGGAACAATAATCCCTCTCTCTTCATTTCCTGCTTAGGGTCCGCAACTTCCTGGGGCCTCAGGTTGTCTGGATGACATGCAAAATTGGCACATGGGCACCCCAGAAGCAGTTTCCTGGCCTCCTTGCACCCCCATGGTGGGGGTGTGGTTTGCAGGGGGCCTGATGGAGATAGTTTTCATCTGGCTGCTTCCTGGGGCCAGGGTTGGCTGTGTCCCGCCTAGTGCTGGCCCCGCCCACTTCCCCCCCCCCCTCCCCGGTCCTTTTCTCCTGGGATCCCCTAAGCTTCTTACAGCAAAGATGACACCCAAATCACCCAGGCCTTCGGCCTAGCCTGGTATCTGTTTCCCCTTTCTGGTCGCTTTCCTCCCCACTTCCTTCCCTCACTTCCATGATCCTGTCCTGGCGGGTCCCTTGGCCACTTTCTGATGGGACATGAGCCTGAGTACCTGTTACCCAGTGGATCAGCCTGGGACCAAACCAGGTGACTTGGTGCTAGTCCCTTGTGAGTTAGCAGAGGTTAGGCCTGCTGGTCACCAAATGACTTGGTTCTGCCCCCTGCCTCCGGAGTCTGACCCTTTCAATGAGCGGAATTGTACGGGGTTTCAGGTCCACATTCTGTGTGCACAAACCCACCCCTTCCACCCCCTTGGGCCTCAGCAAATTCCAGGCTTCTGGGTACCCAGAGCACCCAGGCCCTGTCCCCAGAACTGGAGCCTGGGGCCAGACAGGCCAGGTCCAAGGCATGGGGGCTCCCGGTGAGTCCCCTGGGCCTCTTGGTCCATGGAGGCCTGGAAGGGGCTAATCACACAGTGAAGTCTGGTGTTGGGGTGTGTCTCTGGGGGACAAGAGCTATGGCCAGTGGGTCCTAGGCTGGGTCAGGGGGCCACTCAAGTCACGGTGGAGTGGTCCAGTGGAGGAGACGCGGCGTAGTGGTGTCTTGCCTCAGCCCAAAGGTACCTGCTTCTGACTGACCTCCTCTGTGAGACCCACACCCCTGGGGCACTCTCTCTACACCCGGTGATTGAATTTAAGCGAAGCTTGGGATTGTGGGGGAACAAAAGTCTTGTTATACCCCCAGCTTCAGAACCCCAGACGGAAACTAGCAGGTCTGACTCGAGACTGCTGATGGTCCGTGGTATGGGGGATGGCTTGCCCTATATCCAGGTGTACAAGCACCCAGAAAATGGCTCCTTTCAAGTGCCCCCACGGATGCTGTTGAGGACTAGGACTCCTGAGGACTTTTTTTTTTTTTTTCTTTTTTTGGTTTTTCGAGAAGGGTTTCCCTGTATTTCTAGGGCCTGTCCTGGAACTAGCTCTTGTAGACCAGGCTGGCCTCGAACTCAAGAGATCTGCCTGCCTCTGCCTCCCAAGTGCTGGGATTAAAGGGCGTGCGCACACCACCGCCCGGGCCTGAGGACCTTTTTTTAAGGGTGGGCATTAAATGGACATAGGTCAGCCGTGGACAGCCCACTCTGTAGCTCCAACACTTGGGAGGCCGAGGCAAGATTTTCTTCATTCTTGGCTGTGCTGGGGTCATGCCTCCACAGGCCTGTAGCTCAGGGAGATGTGCTCCCCTAGCATGTAGAAGGCCCTGGGTTCTGTTCTTGGCACCGCATAAGCCAGGTAGTGGCCCCGCTCCGTGATTTCAGAACAGCGAGATGGGAAGTCCAGATAATGGAGAGGCCCTCGGCCCAGTTGCTGGACCCACCGTATTAGCCAGGGCCACTTCTGTAGATAGGTGGAAGCCTTGGGATTTACAGGAACCCCCTCCTTGCCCCCCCGCCACACCCACCATGTTGTCTTTTGTCTAGGTGAACGGCCCCTTTGCCTGTGACTGGCCTGGCTGCGACAAGAAATTCGCTCGTTCTGATGAGCTTGCCCGCCACCACCAGGACGCACACGGGCGAGAAGCGGTTTCCCTGTCCCCTGTTGTACCAAGCGCTTCACCCGCAAGTGACCATCTAAACACAGCACGCCCCGACGGCCACCCCGGCTTCCGCCCGGCACTACCTTGCGGCGACCCGGTGCCCGGAGTACCTCACCCAGCGACTCACTGCCCTGCAGCCTGGCTGGCAGTCCCGCACCAAGCCCTGTCCTAGCCCAGCTCCTGCCAGCTTATAGAGCCCTGGTCTGTCCACCCTGAGAATGGCCGGCTTGCTAGGCCTCGGCAGGGTTTTCCATCAAGGGACATCTTGCCCTCCGTGTTTCTGGAGTCCCAGCCCATATCAAGGAAGCCTCAAGGGGACTGAGAATGGACTTTGGTCACCAGGGGCCCTGGGAGGTGGTCTGGGCTCCGTGTGTAAATAGCCATGATTAACTGTCCCCATCCCCTCTGGCAGGAATCCCCAAATGGGCAGTCAGCAGGTCCTCCGTGTCCCCTGCTGCCATTTCTTCCTTTCCTCCTGGGTGGCACTGGGCATGAAGCCTGGGCCACAATCCCACTCCTTAATCTTCAGCCCCCTCGTCACTCCTCCAGGTTGGGACACAAGGTACACAGCCATAGGTGACTGGGGGCTTCCCGTGGGCCCCGACCTGTCCCCACCCCACTGAAAGCCATTGGCGGAAGTTCAGCGGAAATGGAGGGGGTGCAGCCTGGCTTGACCCCCCCAAACAGGGGTACTCAAATCTCAGGTGTCCACAGGTTCTGCCCTCAGTAAGGGGCCACTCGCATCCCCAGCCCTGGGAAGATAGGAGGCACTGCGGTTTTCAGAGGACTTATGGTTGGGGGTACAGGCGGCGTGTGGAGGTGCCTTCATCGAGCATCAGCACGTCCATACTGTGGGGTGTGCTGTTGGGCAGGTGGGAAACCAAATTATTTATTGTCCTCTCTGACTGTTGGCATGGGGGGCCTGGCACCCCATCGGGTGTGGTGTTTATGTGTGAGAGAGACAGTGGGCGTCTGAAGCCTGGGGGGGCCCTGCTCCCCTACTTCCCGCTGGATTAGGGTCCCTGAGTTGGGGCCTTTGCGGCCGCCTTGCGTCTCAGACAATCTTCTGTAGGACTGTGTGGGTCATCCAGGCAAGGGCTGCAGGGCTCTGCCCCCCCCTCATGTCCTCCAAACTCCCTGGGTGTCTGCGGGAAGGTGATCTTGGGACGTATCAGGACTGGAAGCAGGGGCTCAGCTCCTGAGCCTTCTGGGACAGCTCGGGGTTTTTTTGTTTGTTTTTATTTGTTTTGTTTTTGCTGGGATAGGACTATTTTTTCAGGCTTCCCAGTTCCTTGTTTCAGGGGCCTCCCCTTGTGTGGCCACTATCCTCAGGGGTATGAGTGTTGGGGGGAGGTCTCACCTGAACATGAGGGTTGGTTGGGTGGTCTCTCCCGGAAGAGAAAGTTGAGCTGCCCCATATTGGCTGTAGGAGGTTTCTGACATTTCCATTTGTTCCGGAACCTTCCATCATCCAATGAGGGAGGCTGTAGGTATAGCCACCTTCCCCTGAGCCTACCTGGAGGGACAACCTCCCTTCTGGAGCTGGGCTCGGAGGGTCCTAGGCCAGCCACCCTCCCAGGTACTTCCATCTGCCCCTTCTCTTTGGACACAGAAATGAGATGCCTTAGTTGGTGGGGTAGGGGTTGAGACCCTATTTTGTGTCTTTTGGTTGTATCTTGCTCCATCCCGGCTCCGGGTCCCGGGACCTTGGGAGGAAACTCCCTACCTTCAGGTTCTGGTTGGTCACTGGAACTTGGGTCTGACCATGGAGGAGGTAGTGTCTGTGACACAGGCAAGGCAAGGGTTGGTTCTCTCTGGGAGGGGCACTCCCCTTCCATTCCGCCGCGCCGGGCCTCTCACCCTTGTATTTAATTAAAGAAGCCCTTTTTAAAAAACCTGCCCTGGTGTCTGTCTGATTGGTTCCCGTGTCCCACCCCCATCAGTATGCCCTTCAAGGTTCTTAGTTACATCCTGGGGAAACTGAGGGAGCCTGCTGATGTATTCAGAAATGGCTTAGGACCCTCTGAGACCTTGGAAGGGGGCTGCCTGCACAGTCTGCACAACACAGTCACCCACGCCTGGTGCAGCTGCACACCCGTTACCCGGCAACCAGAGATCGGTGACAGGGCTCCTGGGGGCGTCGGCCACCGCCCCCTTCCGGAGCCAGTAGGAGGGGGGGGGTGGGGATAGACCCCTAGAGTGGAGTAACTGCTCAAGCTCAAAAGGTGTCTAGGGACCTCTCCCGCCACACCGGCCTTGCTATGTCATCCCATTGTGCACAAGTTGAATGCCCACTGCATGCCCTCTTGGTGCAGGAGGAGTGTGAGTGGGGATTCAAGAGGCTGGGAGCTTTCAGGAGCTGATGAGAGAGCTTAAATCCCTGTTTGAGAGAAGGACACCAGATCCCAAAGGTCTGCAGAGCTCTGGAGTTGGGGTGGGGTAGGGCGGGGCTGAGGTGCCCCTTTGCACCTGCTGTGCCAGGGGAGGCTTTGCACCCCACCTAGTGGCCAGAGCTAGTACTGTGGGTCGGAGTCTGCTGGGGAATTGCTCCTAGGGAATCCGCTTAACTGGCTCCTTGGAGAGCTTGGGCGGAGCACGCCCCCAGCTCCAGGCATTCATGAACACTTTGGCTTCTCCAGCTTCCTCATGGTTCTCTGATCCTCTCTAGTGTCCTCTATACTTTAGCAGTGCATGCTCCCAACGGTTTTAAGCTTCCTCATAGGACAAAAAGACACCATCCTTGTTTGACTCCTTGAATCTCCGCCTGCAACTCTTTAGATGCCTCCAACTGTTAACTTCATCGCCCCGCCCTTGTCCACGCTGGCCCCACGCCTGTCACAATGTTCACCCCATGGTCTTTGTAAACACTCCGCAGTTTCGTGCTGTGCAGTGAGTGAGGAGGAGCTTGAGTAGCGCTTTTGAGGCTCCACGAAATACCTATCCAGATTCTTCGCCTCTTTAAACTATTTTGACCGGGCGAGGATGGAATCCAGTCCCTTGCACATATACTAGATGGGGCTCTACCTCTTGGCCACGCCCCCAGCCCCTCACTGGGGATTCTAGGCGGGCTCCACCATGGACCACGCCCCAGCCCCTCATTGAGGGACTCTAGGCCAGCACAACCGCTGGCCCTAGACGCGTCTTCACATCTTCTGCTTTGACCCACGCACCAGTGCTATTACCATCACTAATTGTTTTTTGGGGTTTTGTTTTGTTTTGTTTTTGCAAGATAGGGTTCCTCTCTGCATAGCTTTGGCTGACCTGGAACTAACTGTAACCAGGCTGGAATGAACTCAAGAGAGATCCACCTACCTTTGTCTCTCGAGTGCTGGGAATAAGGTGTGTGTGCCACCAATTGCCTAGCCAACGAACATTCTTTATGCGAAAATCAGCCCTTGCCCCCACGAACTGCCATCGCCTCCCCCTCCCCAGCAGCATGAGTGCTCGTCTCCAGGTCTGCTCTCCTCCCAGCTCTGAACGTTCTCTGTGCGGTCCACACTATGCTTTGCTCTTCTGCGTGGTTCTCTCGCTGACAATCATGTTTTCCAGAGCCATATTTACATCATGTTTCCCAAGAGTAGCGAAATTAGCCAGACATGGTGGGCCATGCCTTTGATCCCAGCACTCGGGAGGCAGAGGCAGGGGGGAATCTCTGTGAGTTCGAGGCCAGCCTGGGCTACAGAGTGAGTTCCAAGACTGGTTCCAGAGCTACTAGGAAACCCTGTCTCAAAAACAACAAAACAAACAAAATGTTATACGTGATTGCACACAGGTCTGCCGTCCTCCTCAGGATGCCAGGCAGAATGGCTGTCAGTTCAAGGCCACATAAAAGGAGATATTGTCCTGTCCCTAGTGACAGCCACAGCAGATGTGGAAAGACTTTTGTAGTCGCTGGTTTCCCTGAACAGATGGACACAAGCCTTGAACGCTGGCTCGGTGGGCTTTGGAGAGGAGTAATGCACTACTGAGTTCACTATGCTCTCAGATGGCAAGATGTCTGGGAAGATCCCCAGGGGTACAAACTGTCAGCTGGGGAAGCACATGCTGAGGGCTTTACCTGACAGGGACATTCCAGGCTCTCCATCATCCTCCTGCCTTTGGCTGAGGTGCAGTCTCCCAGTATCCTACCTCGCCTTGCCTGAGGGACTTTGTGAGAAAAGCCTTTTCCTGGAACACCTCTCTTGCGGACCTCAGCACCCCATCGCCAACCTTAACTGTGGCTCTACACAGTGACCCTGCCATGGGGTCCACTACTGCTCCTGTCCCAGGGCACATGGCACACCGAGCCAGGCTTTGGTGTGGGGCCAACCCCGGGTTCTCTATGCCCCCTCATTGTTCTGCTCACCTATTTGTCTATAATTATTGCATAAAATACACTTTAACACTCCACAATGTCAGTTCCACACATAGCCTGGACCATGAAACCCATGCACAGGGCTGTGCGGTGGTCCCCACACTCCTACCCTCCCACACTGAGCTGTCCCCACCCCAGTCCACCACCCACCGGTGACACTACTCTCTGTCTTACCGGCTCCTGGGAGTGGAGCTCTGTAGTACATCTCTCTAAGTGTGCCTATGCCGTCTAAAAAAAAACAAATCTTTATTTTACTTTTCCTTTTTTTTTTTTTTCCGCTTTCTCGCTCCTCTTCCACTCCCACCCCAGATGAGGTTTCTCTGTAGCCCTGGGCTGTCTTGGAGCTTGCTCTCTATATCAGGCTTGGACTGGACCTCACAGAGATCTGCCTGCCCCCTGCCTCACAACTGCTGGGATTAAAAGTCATGCACCACACTGACCAGAAATTTATTTATTTTTAAATACCAGTTTCCAGGTAACCCAGGCTGGCCTTGAATTCTCTAGGTATCTGAGAATGATCTTAAATGAATCCTGTGGCCTCTTCCTCCATTCTAATTACAGGTATGCACCACAAGAATTTTCCTTTTTTTTTTTTTTTTTTTTTTGGGCTTTCCGAGACAGGGTTTTCTCTGTAGCTTTGGAGCCTGTCCTGGAACTAGCTCTGTAGACCAGGCTGGTCCTCGAACTCACAGAGATCTGTCTGCCTCTGCCTCCCGAGTGCTGGGATTAAAGGTGTGCGCCACCACCGCCCGGCAGAATTCCTTTTTAGGCTATGTAATATTCTGCCACGTGCATGGAACCATTCATGTGTATCTGTACTTATCTAGGTCACTTCTGTCTGGGAGGTGTTTTAAAGAATGGTGTGTGACATGAGTGCTGAAATAGCCTTTCAAAATTGCATGTGTTGGCTCATGTCTGTAATCTCCCGGGACCCTGGAAGCTAAAGATGGCCGTTGGATTTCATGGAATTTAAAATAAACCTGGAAGTCGGACAGTGGTGGCACCGTGGTGAAGAGCACTTGCTGCTTGCTGCTCTTGCAGAATGCTTGGATTCTATTCCAATACTCACATGGTCGTTCGCCAACCTCTGTAGCTTGCAATTCCAGGGGATTCGACTCCCTCTTCTGTCTTCTGCGAGCATCAGGTACAGTCATGTTTGCACATACATACGAACACAAAGTAAATCCTAAAAAAATAAGAGACTACAGAGAAACCCTTGTCTCGGAAAAAAAAAAGAGAGAGCGAGAGACTCGACCGCAACACTCTCCTCGTCCTCCAGGGGGCGCACGAAGTCATTATGTAGCGAAATGAAATAAGCATAGTCCGGGCCCAATAAATACAGCCGCGATCCGAGGAACATTTTCAGTCAGGCGCGCTCCGGACAGTCCAGGCTCCTCAGGGGCTTGAGGTTCAGATAACGAGGCTGTATTCGCGGAAGTCGGGTGCCGAAGGTTCTTAGAGACCAGGAACAGATAATTAAGCTGTTCTTTTAGAGCTTTGCTTGTCCTAGACCTGCGTCGGCCACTATTCCAAAGTAGCCGATATTGGAAGCAGGCGCACTTCGGGCAGCCTTTCCCGGCGTCCCTAGCGACAGCGTCCCGGGGGCCTCTGGGGCCTCGAGCAAGATGGCGGTGGCGGCGGGGTCCGAGAGGCGCGAGCTGCGGCCTCCGGAGCGAGTGTGAGGAGGGGGTCCCGGGTCCCGGGTAGCTCCGGGCCGGGGGCCCCGCTGAGGAACGGACCATGCTAACGTTCTACCGGCTTTCTTCCGCTCCATCGATTGCCCATACTGGGCGGGGAGCTCCCGGGGGGCCTTGCCGGCGGCCCTACTGCCACTCTCCGGCACCCTGCGGAGCTCGGGGCCCCGGCAGCGGAGGCGCGGCGTCTCCCGCAGCAGGTTAAAGCCCTCACGACTGCGTCGGTTCCGCAGCTTGGCCAGCGCGCCCGTGCTGCTGCATGTTCCCCTTGTGCACCCCTTCACAGTGCTGTCTATCCTCCCCTAGTCGCTGTCGCGATGCTGTGCAAGTGCCTAGGCCTCTCTGATCACTGAGTAAAACGTGAATCCCGACTCGGCAGAGGGAGAGAATGTGGGCGTCCGAACCTACATTGTCCGTTGGTGCAGTCGGTGCGATTCCCCCCGTCCTCATTGTTTGAAACGGGATGTCATTCCCCTCCTGTCACCCGAACACCCAACCCTATGCACTTGTGGTACTTCTTGTTTATGGTCGCGACACTTTCCTCGGGGCGTCTCCAGTAGTTGGAAACACAAGGCCCTAGGGCAATCTGCTGTTTGTCAAGCTGAAAACCCGCTTGGCTTGGCTTGTAGACTTTCAGTTTGTCAGGGAGCGTGTCCGCAATGATTGGTGTGATGGTGGTTTCTGAAGGCCTCGAGGATTAAGCAGTGTGGAGGAGGTACTGTATTAGAAGAAAACAGTGGGAGAAATTAGGATTTTGTTAATTAGTGTTTGTTTGTTTTTATTGCGGAGGCCTGACTAGTTTGGGACCCAGGATCCTCAATTCAATCTAGCAAGTTCTGGGATGATTCTAACCAAACGCAGAGAATTTCTGTTGCGCTAAGAAGACATTGTGGGACTGGAGAGATGGCTCGCATTTGCTGTTCTGACTGGGAGCGTGGATGGTGCACGTCTTTAGTCTCACGGCACTCGGGAGGCAGAGCCAGGTGGACCCTCTGACTTTGAGGCCAGCCTGGTCTACATGAGGATCTGTTTCAGAAAAAACCATAGATAGTAGGTCTGTGGCGTTGGGTAGGGGGAGCACACTTGCTACTATTGCAGAGACCGGGATGGGTTCCCAGCATCCATATAACTTCCAGTTCCAGTACCTGATGCAGTCTGGTTCTGCTCACCAGACAGTGTGGTGCAAAATTCACCATACAGACAAAAAACTCTTATGCACGAAATTAATAAAAAATGCAAAAAAACCCAGGCATCGTGACATGCACCTTTGATCCACAGCACCTGAGAGCACAGGCAGGTGAATTTCTTTGAGTTCAGGCTGGGCCTGAAGTTACATATGTGGCCTCTCTAAACAGAAAGACGACAGACATTAGGAGGAAAAGGCTGGAGGAAGGGCTTATTGAATAGAGTTCGTCTGTTTTAGACCCCTGGTGACCTCTGTCCCTTCAGAGGGGCCTCTCCTTTGTTTTATTTTATACATTTGAGGCAGGTCTCATGTAGTGTAGGCTGGCCTCAGAGTCTGTGAAGCCAAGGATGCCCCCTGCTGACATGACATGTGATCATCCCAGCTGCTTTGTTGCTGCATCCCTGGACAGGCGCACACTCACATGTGAGAGGCAAGCCTCAGCACTGGCTTCATCTGCAGTTCCCAGACTGATTTCAGATACCAGTCTGTCTCAGTCTGTTTTTCTTTAAGTAAATATTTATTTGAAAGTGTTTAAAGCCAGGCTGTGGTGGCGCACGGCCTTTAATCCCAGCACTGGTAGGCAGAGGCAGGGGGATCTCTGTGAGTTCGAGCTAGCCTGGGCTATACAAGAACTAGTTCCAGGACAGGATCCGAAGCTACAGAGAAACTCTGTCTTGAAAAAAACAAAACAAAAACAAAAACAAACAAAACAAAAAAAAATCAGTGAAAGTGTTGTAACACTCCCTCCCAAAAAAGGTCTGATGGTGGCGCACACCTTTAATCTCAGGAGGCAGAGGCAGGCGGATCTCTGAGTTTGAGGCCAGCCTGGTCTACAAGGTGATTTCCAGGACAGCCAGGCTTCACAGAGAAACCTTGTCTCTAGAAATCAAAACCAAAACAACAACAAAAGTGTTTTGCCTGTATGTATGTATATGTCCCAGGTGTGTGCAGTGTCCAAGAGTCAGAAGAGAGCATTGGCCTCCCGTGGCACTGGAGTTATGGTGTGGTGGTGAGCTGCTATGTGGTGGTTTTAGGAATTCAAGTTGGGTTCTCTGCAAGAGCAGTTGGTGTTCTCAGCAGTGAGCCATCTCTTTAAGCCCTGCTGGTGTGTTTCTTTGAGACAGGTTGACCTTGAAACTTGTGATCCTTCTGTCTCTGCCTCCTGAGCACTGGGATGCCAGGCATGAACTGCCAAATCTACCTGTTGTTTTTGAGTCCAGTTTTATGCATACACTGGCTTAAAGCACCTGCAGTGGTCTTTGTCTTTAGTGGTCAGGTTCTTCATCTGGCCCTTAGCTGGGGACTCCACCCCGGCACTGGGGAAGCTGCCATGGAGGAGCAAGGACACAGCTCTGCAGTTCTTAGCCAGGGGTTGACAGAGTGCCTGGCGTAGGTGGCTTTTCAGAGACTGCAGTGCCCGCTTAGGTGGCATGCAGTGTCTTTTGTTTGCTTTTTATATGTATGTATGTATGTATGCATGTTCCTGTTTGTCTCCATGTCTGTCACCTGGGTGGTGTCTGCAGAGGCCAGAGGGAGCATCAGATCCCCTAGAGCTGGAGTTCCAGGTGGTTGTCAGCCTCCAGACACGAGAGCCGGGAGTTCAGGCCCTCCAAAAGAGCAGCCAGCGCTCCTAACTCCAGCCACAGGCCTCACTGTGTAGACCCTGCTGTCCTGGAACTGGCTGTGTTGACCCAGGCTGGCCCGGATTGCTTCTGCCTCCCGAGTGGCCTGGGTAAAATGGGTGCAGGTTCTGGACCATTAAGGGCCATGTGTCGGCATGCAACACAGTCTAGGGATATCCTGACTTTTAAACGTTTACTTCCTTTTAGCTGTGTGAGGATGGAAGCAGAGCTTCCTGCATGGCCACTGTGTGCCGAGCTGGACCCAGTTAGCCCCATCTCTGAGCAGAGTGTGGGTCCTCGGCTTTCTCCTCCATGCAGCTCTTATGCTGTCTTGTGACACAAAGGGTCGTGTTTGAGGTCTTGGCGCTGTCCTACTGCACCCGACCGTCCCCTTTACAACCCTGCTCGTCTTTAGTGTTGAGGACAGGCATCTTCTACTGTCTCTAACCCAGACAGAGCCCAGCCCAGCCCTTCCTGCTCTGGGGACCTTTGTGACCTGCTGTCCTTTCCTTGGTGCAACCACAGCAGCCCTCTGAGGAGGCCTGGGCCTGGACTACTCTGGGCTAGGATACGGTTCCAAATGCCTCAACCCTTGGTGGCATCTTTGGGCTTGCTGGAGTAGCCCTCCATGGCCTTTGTGCCCACAGCAAAGCAAACCCACATGTGGCTGGCCTCCAGCGGCTTCAGAGACAACTGTCCCTGCAGCCCTGTTTGGGCTGGCCTTTTGCTCAGCTGGAGAGACATGGTTAGCCTTTTGAGGCATGGTGAGTGCTTTGCCGGGGAGACAGGCTTGAGGGACACCAGTGAGGCAGGTTAGAGCTGGGGAGGGCGCTGGCCTGTGGTCCGTTGAGTGACAGGGCCAGGCTCGGGTTTTTCTGGGGACTCATGATGGCTTGGGTTGTTTGGGCTGTTTGGGTCTGACTGGTATACATAGCGGGACTGGTACAGTGGCCCTCACAGAGCCCAATGGCCCCCAGCTGGCTCTACTTGTTGGAGGTGAGGACACTGGTCAAAGAATCCCAAGCTAACACCAAAGATTTTACTTAGATTTTCCTTATTATAATGGCAAACTCACAGAACAGGACCCAGAAGTCCAACCTCAGGTGTGTGATGCGGAGAGAGCAAGCACTGGGCAGTGACTGTGGTTTTTCTCTGGGTACCCAAAAAGTTCATGCTCTAACCTGGTCTAATCTCTTAAAGGTCACTGGCTGACAGAGGGTTTCCCCATCACCTCCCCCCTTTTTTCTAAATAAGAGAGTTCCAAGCTGGGTGTGTGTGGTGGTTGCACACCTTTAATATACCAGCACTCACTATGAGGCAGAACTCACTATGTGAGTTCAAGGCCAACCGGTCTACATTGCTAGTTCCAGGACTGGCTCCAAAGCAAACACAGAAGAAACCCTGCCTCAGAAAAACAAAACAGAAGAAACAGAGAGTTCCAAAACCCAATACAAAACTATATACACTAGGAACAGATATCAGTTATAAAATTAGGATTACAACCAGCATAAACAATATTAAGCAAGGAACGAATGCTAGATGTTTTAATAAACATTCTATCCTAAGGAGTCTAAGTCTTGTATTAGAAATTGCTTGGCTTGATCATGAGAGGAAGGTAACTACGACTATCTATCTTCAACCCCATCTAAGGCCTGAGAAGGGAGATAATATTACTTGAGTAGGCAGGAAGAGCAATCAAGCAGCTTCCAAAATGTGCAGTAGATGAGACAGCTGGCTGCCTGAGCAATCACCCAAAGTCTCATTTGCAATGTTGAAGCAACCAACTTTGGCTAAGGCCTAGAGTAACTGACAGACCGTTTTCAGAGGCAGGAACATTCGCAGAACCGTCTTACTCTGTCTTGCAAGGTTTGCCAGTCTTTCTTGTATCTTGTTTGCCCAGTCCTGACACCATTCACTTTGTCAGTGGTCAAGGCATGGGCATTCCTTGCCCAAGGCCAATTGGCCAAGAAGAAACAAACTCCAAGTAGAGTGTCTTTGGTGCTCAACATTCTCTCAAGAACAGATCGGTGCTGTCAGGAGCGATCGTGTCTCATGTCAACAGAACCCTAAGTTATTTAGATGCATGTTCTACAGCTACTGTCTGCTAAGGGCGGTAGGTGAGAGGAGCAGAAATGAGAAATCAGGGTGTCTGGGGCTAGAGAGTTACTCCCACCCCTGCTACCGCATGTCCTTCAGGGCAGCCTGGCCCTCCTTTAAGACTCCCCCAGCCGTGTGGTGTGGGTGGCAGCCAAGAATGAAGTACAGGGGTTCTACACACACACCTAGCAGGAATCATTCCCAGATTGGGTGCTGTGGACAGTTTGGGTGCCAAGGGACAAGTCCAGCCAATGGCTGTGGAGCTTTCTAGAAGGAGTAGGGTTTGGTTCAAGCAAGGAAAAGGAGGATTGTTCCTGGGAGGTGGTGGAGAGAGGGATAGGAAAGTGGCCGTGGCTATGGCCAAGTTCATTCTGATCCTTGAGGGCCTCTGTGGGCTCCTGGATCCCAGTCAAGTTCCCATAGTACATGCTTGAGCAGCGAGGGTCAGAGGGGTCAAGCTGCTGGCCTCTTCCCACTGACCTCGGCTACCCACACATGGGACCTGTGACTGCCTGTTGTCCTGGCAGACCAGCAAGGCTCACTGCTTGGGGAGCTTTCCTTGTCTGAGGAACCTGGGGCTGGAGGGACCTCTACCAGCCGCTGGCAGCCTACATTCCTGCCACTTGTGCTCCTTCCTAGGGAAAGATCCATTTCGCCAGGAAACACCAGCAGAGGGTGCCCCAGGCTCAACAGCATTCTAGCCAGCAGTGCCTCCCTAAGGTCCATTCAGGGATAGTTGGCACTGTGGATCTGTGGGTACACCTGTGCATTAGAAGGTGAGACGGCATTCCCCAGTTGTCTTCTGAAATACAGTAGAGCCATCCTACTGTGGTTGCACGGGTGACTGCTTTCCCGTCTGCCCTCTCCAGGCCCAGTCCTGCCCAGCCAGGGAGCATCAGGGCTGCCCTTCGTGGCCACCTGCTGGTGCTGGGCAGCTGGCTCTACTGGTCCAGCGTTGCAGGGAAGGGTGGCTTGGAGGGCGACCGCTATGCTGGTATAACCAGGACAGGATGCTCCTGCTGCTACTCAGCTGGCACATGTGCCCGGTGCTGTCTTGTTTTAAAGATTTTTGTATTTGTTATGTATACAATATTCTCCCTGCATGTGCGCCTGTATATCAGATGAGGGGGGCAGGACTCATTACAGATGGTTGAGAGCCACCATGTGGTTGCTGAAAATTGAACTCAGGACCTCTGGAAGAGCAGGCAATGCTCTTAACTGCTGAGCCATCTCTCCAGTCCTAACTGGTGCTGTCTTTAGAGTGCTTTTTGTGGGTGCCTGATGAGTGTAGAAGCCACCCATCCTGCATCTGTCCTACATCTGCCTCTGCCGTGGCTCCTCTCTGTTCATCATGACCATTCTGTTCTTTGCGAGTTCAGCTGGGCACTGCTGCTCTCTGAGGCTGTCGTTTAGCTGGCCCCTTTGACCTGGTTCTGTGGCCTGTCTGTCCCGGTGCCATTTACACAAGGGACTGCTAGCGAGTAGCACTAGTAGCAACTGACCATCCTCTCCTGAGGACACCCTCTCACAGAGGCAGGGGCATTGGATTGAGCCTGTCTGGAATTGGTAGGCCTGCAAGGCCTGCCAGAGGCCTGGAAGTATGGCCTCTGCAGGGACAACTTCTTCCATGCCAAGCCTTAAAAACAGGGCCTGTGGTATCAGGAGACCCATGGGACAAAGTTAGGGCACACTCCATCCCTTGAGGGTGACTTGTCCCTGGGACCTATAACGTGCCCAGTGTTTCTTTCTGGAAGCAGCCCCCCCAAGAATGGACTTCTGCCCCACAGCAGCCTGAGGTGTTCCCCAGCCCTGCTTCACTTTGCCAGAGACTCTGGGGTGGCAGTGGTCTGGGCACATGTGCCCCGAAGCTTTCTGAAGGTCTTTCTGGCTATTCTGGACTCAGTATATACCTATGGGACTCTAGGAAGAGGGGCAGGCAGGCCTGCATACTAGCTCTGTCTGCTTCTGGGAAAGAGTAGCTAAGAATCGAGAATTTTCTTCATTGGACTGGAAAGTACTTTACCACGGAAGAAAGGCCACCTCTATTTAACCTTGCCCAGGGTGATGTTAGCCTCCTTATCAGCTCCTCTGAGCTCTGGTGTGTGTGTGGGGGGGGGGGGGGGGGATGCCCATAGTGGCTCAGACCTGCCCCTGCCCCAGAGAGCCCAGCATCCTAGGAATTTAAGGCAGCTGTTTCCTTGTACCCCACTGAGTGACCACACCTGCCTGAAAGCCATCACCCTAAAGGACTGACCTTGTAGAGTCATGAGAAGGCTCTAGAGGGTGACCTGGAGGCACAGGGATCCTGGGCACATTCCTTAAAGGTGACCGCCAAGGATAAGACTTGTGCACCCATCTGAGGCTGAGGGGCACTCCTTAGGCCTGGTCTCACCCTCTTTGGCCAGACTCATACTTGTGTGCAGCTTCCCATAGCTTTTTTCTGGTGCAGTGTGTGTGGTCTCTGTGCGTGAGTCCAAGGTAGCCTTGGAGCTTGATCCTGCTTGAGTGACCTCATCCGTCCAGTGGTGTTGAGTGCAGGGGAATGTAGGTGGGAAGGCCCAGAAAGATGGCTCACAGTCCTCAGTGGGGGCCTTGGGCAGCTCACAGTCCTCACTGGGGGCCTTGGGCAGTGTGGCCATCTATTCTGAGGCTGCCATTCAGAACTGTGCCAGTCAGAATCCAAATCCATCTGAGACAGCCCAGAGTGGACTTAGCACCCAGCACTGGCCACACTGCCTCTCTCCCTCCCTCCCTAAGGTGTCTACGGACGCTCTTACCACCCCAAGGCTGGACTGGATGCTAAGCAGTCCCTTAGCCTTGAGTGGAGACCCCAGGTGCTGGCTGGGGGCTGACTTCCTGTTAGCAGGAAATGCGCCCAGTGAGACTCTGCTGCCTATGGTGTGGCCTGACAGGGTTCACCCTGGAGGATGCTGCTTGGCTCGGTACTCTCTGTGTCTCTCCTCCCACAGACAGTCTGAACTTGCTCCAGGCGTCCAGTTCCAGCCCTAGTTCCCTGACCAGCGGTCTGTCAGGTGGGGAGTGTAGGTGGTGTGTAAATCCTACCCCAGCCTAGGACTTCGAGACCCTCCCCTGCAGGTGGGCAATTTCCAAAAGCCCAGCCCACTCTCCAGAGATCACCATGTACACCCACATTTGCACAGAAGGCCCTCCTTTGTCACTGTAGATTTTGGAGACTCCGTCTCATTATAAAGCCCAGGGTGGTGTGATCCTCCTGCCTCAACTGGGATAGCAGGTGTGGTTACTCCTGGGATCAACATCTGTATTAGTGATGTGTGTGACAAAACACTTGACAACAGCAGCTTAGGAGGGGTTATTCTGGCTCACAGCTGGAGCTGCGGTCCGCCCTAGCAAGCAGGTACAGGGGTGGGCACGGGGGCAGGCAGCTGCTCACCGAGTCCACAGTCAGAAAGCAGAGGTGAATGCTGGTGCTCAGCTTTCTTTCTCTTCTCTTGTGTTTGGGGCCCCAACCCATGCTTGGGTGTCCCCAAGTGTAGGGTGGGTCTTCTCGCAGCCCATGTGATGAACATTGGATGTCTCAGCACTTGCCACTAAGCCAGTTGAAGCCCTGGAGCCCACTTGGTGGAGGGAGAGGATCGACTCAAGCTGTCCTCTGACCTCTACTTGCAAAATAAGAAGCCATTCTCCAAATAACAGAGCCAGGCAGAGTATCCCTCATCTGGGTGTCTTCCCTGCCCACGCTCACTGGGCTTAAGTGGGGCATTGCTTGCAGGAGGCCCTCGGCATAACATTCAGTTTAGCTCTGGCTGAATAGTTTAGTTTGTAGATTACCCACTCCTTTCCCCTCATCCCCACTTCCTCCCCTTTGCCCAGGGGCTCGGGGTGTGCTATGCAGGCTCTTTGCTACTGAACCCCCCACCCATTTTAACCTTTTTGATTTGAGATGGGGCCTTGCTGGTCTAAGCTGTCCTTGAACTTCTGATCCTCCTACCTCAGCCTCCTGCGTGGCTGGTCCACTACCTCTAATCATTGGAAATGTTACTTTCTAAGAAAGTAAGAAAGCCTGGCACCACTCCAGCACCCAGGAGGTGGAGGCAGGGGGACCAGAAGTTCAAGGTCATCCTCAGCTACATATTCAGGCCAGCTAGGGCTACACCACTGTGAGATCCCACCTCAGATAACTAAGGGACTAGTGAGAAGGCAGCTCACCTGTTTCCTGGTTTTCCCCAGTCCCTTCCAAGGCCAGTGGGCTCTGGCTGGGTCCCAGTGTGTGCTGGGTTCTTGTCCCAAGCCCTTGCTTTTCTAGGCAGCAGAACACCCCATCTTTTGTCCTTCAGGTTGCAGATGTGAAGTCCCCTGCTGTGTCCCCTCATTGTGCTGTGTTGCTCATGGAGACAGCTGGCCCTGGGCCTGGCCGGCACCTGGTCCTCCTGCCTGGTCCTGCTATGCATGGGGCCCCTTCCCATGATTTTCAGTCCCACTTCCCCCGAGACCACCTTGTGGGAGGCACGAGGCCCCTGCTGATGAGGATGGTTCCCAGTTCAGGGTCACCAGCCACAGGCTATGGGACAGAACAAGATGTCAGTTGGAGGCAGCCACAGGGAACTGCGCATGTCTGAATGTGTGACCGTACTGCAGGACTGTATGGGCTCTTGAGAAGACCAACTGGTTTGTAACAACCTACCCTCCCTGACCCTGCAGCTCAATTGGGTGCCCCCCAAGCTTCCGTTGGGGGCAGTGCTTGGAGAGGGGATATCAGTAAATGTATCGGGACCCCACCTCTTCCAGATATTCATAGTTGGGTTGTACAATTCTTGCTTTTACTGGTGGGACTACATAGTTACTTTATTAAGGCTTAAAAAAAGTTTTACTTTTCATAGTGAGTGGCAGGGGGCTGTGTGAGTCAGGCCCCCATGGAGGGCCAGAGGTGTCCTGCTCTAGCCGCCTGCTGTGGGGCTAGGGTGTCAACTGATCCATCTGGCAGTACGGTGGAGTCCTTACTCTGCCGTCTCCAGCCCTTCAGGTCCTCTGCGAAGGTGTGAAATGCATGAGGGGCTCAGTGAAGGTGGTCACTCCAGAAAAGCTGGTCGCAGCGGGGTACACTTGTGACCACAGCACTGGGGAGGTGGAGCCCCAGAGCTTGAGTTGGCTGTTTGAACCAAGTGAGACCTACTTGGCTGAGAGCAGGGCTGCAGGCCGGCCAGAGCCTTTAGCTGTGGGGTTAATTCTTGGTAGGCCCTGTGGGTAGCGTGTCACCTTGGTCTCTAGGCCATGCCAAGAGGTCCTTGGGAACCTTGCTTCTCTGCACCCCCTTTTGACATAGGATCTCATGCAGCCCAGGCTAGCTTTGAATTATGTAACCGAGGTTTACTTTTAACTCCTGACCCTCTTCCTGCCTGTACCTTCCTAGAGCTAGGTGATGGGTGTGAGCCACCATGACTGGTCTGTGTGGTGCTGGGGTGAAGCCTGTGCATCCCTGGCAGTGCTCTGCTCTCAAAGACCCAAACCCAGACCCACCCCACATGCACACGCACGTACAGCATACACGCACGCACACCGGCACCCTTCTGTCATCTTCTGCACAGGTTCTGCTATAGGGCAGGTGATTCCCAACACAGCAGCATCACGGTGTCATGGGAGGGATGTCCTGGTGGCCCAAGCCTGGTGTGCAGTAGGCTGTGGAAACTTGGTTCTCTTACCTTGCCCATTTCTGGCAGGCTGGCTCAGTGGTTATTCCATGTTCTCTTCCCTTCCAGGGCTTGGCTATGACCCGTACAACCCAGAGCTGCCTCAGCCTCCTGCACAGAGGGAGAATGGCACTCTGGGCCAAGGTGATGGCATGCTGGAGCTGGAGCTGGTCAACCAGGCCATTGAGGCTGTGCGTGGCGAGGTGGAACTGGAGCAAAGGCGCTACCAGGAGCTCCTGGAGACAGCACGGGGGCACGGCGCCGGGTCTTCAGCCCTGGTGCCCTGCAGCCCTGCCATGAGCCTAGATGACGATGACACCTTCTCTCTGGCCCTCACCTATACACCAGGTGCCCTGCTGAGCCCAGACTCGGGCCTATCAGCCCACCCCACTGGCCGCCCCTGCTGAGCCAGGTCACAAGTACTCACTGGCCCCTTCAGAGGGGGGTCAGAGCAGAGCTGGGGGGGGCGTCAGTGCCCTGGAGTATGTCCCCAAGGCTGTGAGCCAGCCGCGCCGCTGTGGCCGACCCGTGTCTGGTGGCAAGTACGTAGTGGACAGCTCAAAGCCATCAACAGATCTGGAGTACGACCCACTGTCCAACTACTCAGCTCGGCACCCTTGGCAGGGTCGTGCCAGGGATGAGAGAGCTACCAAGCGACCACGAGGCTCCCAGGGTGCTGAGCCCTACACACCTGCCATCAAGAAGCTCTGTGACCCCTTTGGTGGCTGTGAGGCCAGGTTCTCAGACTCAGAAGACGATGTGGCCAGCCCACCGAAGGCTGATACAGGCAGCCCCAAGGCTGAAGCTGACCATGAAAGCAAGGCACCTGGGAAACGTGCCTTCGAGGAGGGCAGTCTGCGGGCACCAAGGAGATGGCTGTGCAGTATGACGTAGAAGACCTTGGGCAGCCTCCCAAAGCAGCAGACACAGTGGCCTTGGCCAAGCTTGGCTCCCCCAGCCAGGGCATCTCAAGATGCTGGGGTCCCCAAGGATAGCAAAGCCAAGAAGAAGAAAAGTGGGACACTGGCCAGCCTCAGCCACAAGGACAAGGCCCGCAAAAAAGACAAGAAAAAAGACAAGGAACCAAGACGGCCCCGGGAGAAGGAGAAGCTATGTGCAGACAAGAAGAAAGCCACAGACTGGCAGCCCTCGGGGCAAGACCCAGGGCTCTGAAGGGACCAAGAAAAAGCCATCCAACATGACCACAGTAGCCAGCTCAGGAAAGGGGGGACTAGGTCGCCCCTCCAGTGGAGTGCTGCAGCCTCACCCGCCACTGGCCTGGTCCTCACCCGCCACTGGCCTGTAAAGGTGGCAGCGCTAGGAAGTCATCATCGGGGAAGTTAGTGGAACGCAAGACCCGCTCCCTGGATGAGGGTGCCTCCCAGAGCACCCCTAAGCTCAAGAAACGGGCTCTGAGCCACGCTGAATTGTTTGGGGATGAGAGCGAGGAGGAGGACTTGGGCGTGGGGGCCGGGGCACTCCGGGTCTGGCCCCCCACCCTGCCCAACCTCAGCTCAGACTCAGATTCAGACTCTGACTCCAGCCTGGGCCTGGGGGAGACGCAGGTGCCCAAGCGTCTCAAGGCCGTGCCACCCACATCCCCCGCACCTCCCTCCCCATTGTCCTCCTCCTCCTCGGGCGCCAGCCAGTGTGCAGAGGAGGATGTGGACTACTCAGCCCTGGAGAAGGAGGTGGACTTCGATGCGGACCCCATGGAGGAGTGCCTGCGGATCTTCAATGAGTCCACCAGTGTGAAGGCAGAGGACAAGGGCCGGCTGGCCCGGCAGGTGAGGGCGCTGGCCCGGCAGGTGAGGGCGCTGGCCCTGCAGGCGAGGGCCCTGCGAGGGGACACTCCATCCCGCAGCCAGCTCCAGCCTCTGCAACCCAGGCGGAAGCCATTCCTTCAGCACCGGCCTCTTAACTCCATCCAAATTCAGGAACCCTCGGTGGCCGCCTGCTGCCCCCCTGCACCCTGCCCAGAACGAGGATGCTGGCTTTCTACCCACCCAGCCGGCTTCCCATGCAGCGTCCGACTGACCGTTCAGGACTGACCGGCAAAGGGGTACCGGGCCCTCCCGCCCCAAGCCTGCCTCACACTTCCTGTCCCCAGCTCCTTGGCTTCCCCCACCCCTCCCCCCAACTCTTGCTCCTTTTCTGGCCTCTGTCCCACTTCTCTCCCCTTCTTCTTGGCTTGCCTGCTCAGGCCAACCTTGATCCATCTGGGTGTCCTTCTTCCTCTGTCCCCATGTTGGCCGCCAGGGGGCGCTCACCCTGAACAGACAAAGATGGACTTGGTCAGTACCCTCCAGCACCAGGCCTATGGGATGCCCTTGACTGGCACTCCATATCTGAGCCATCATCCTGGGCTGGGTGTGGGGGCAGCAGCAGGGGCCATGCCCACTTGTCGTCCTGTTCACAGAATTGCTGTCCCAGCCTGTGAGACAGGTGCTGGGGTGGGCCTTAGGCCTGAGATCTTGTGGTGACGTGAGGCCGGGTGGAAAGGAAGTAGTGTGACCCATGGAGGCACCCAGAGTGAGGAGTGCATGTGTGTTTTCAGACCCCCAAAGAGGCAGCCTCGGAGAAGGAACATGCAGGCCTGACCACTTTGTTCCCAGGGCAGAAGAGGAGGGTCTCACATCTCAGCAAGCAAGGCAAGGAGGTAAGACCCAGATTTGGGATGAGGGCAGGCAGCTGGAGGGAGAAGTTCTGCCACCCCATTCTAGATCGCAGGCCCCCTGCTGCTGGCCTTTGTAAGTCCTGACCACTGTCTGTCCCGTTTTCCCTCACTTGGTCATGGGGATGGTGTAGGGAGGTGTGGGGGCGAGGCCAGGCTGCCTCAGCTGTGGCCTGAAGGCAGCGAGGACCCAGGAGAGAGAAGCCTGCTCAGGGCTGTGGTGTCAAGCTTAGGGAACACGACCGACCCCTCTGGACTCGTCCTTAGAGCCTCTCTAGGAGGTGGGGCAGGGTCCCAGATGCAAACAAGGAAGGGTTCGTCTGAGAAGATGGCACCAACAGCTCATAGACCCCACCGCTGCCCTGCATTGCTGGGCAGAAGCCAAGGGAGGCTGGGGTGGGGGAGTCCTCCCCACCCTGGGACTTGCTTCTCTTCCAGCCCGCCTTGAGTGCTCTGGACTCAGAGCTGGGCTCCAGGACATGTGTTCTTTCAGACAGAGGCCCCAAGGAGGGTTCCTGTGGCTCCCCAGCACGGCCCCCCCACTGCTCAGGAGGTGTGGCTACAGGCGAGCACAGCAGGCACAGAGGGACTCCGCTAGCTTGGCTACAGGGTGCCCCGAAACCGACAGACAGGCCCTCCTCTGTGCATATCTCGGCCCCTGGGGAGAAGAGGAGGATCGCTCACGTACCCAACCCCCGCCTAGCCACCGGTAAGTCCTGGCCCACCCTCTTGTATCCCCAACCCCAGCATCTGAGGTACAAGAGGCAGCACCCTGAGAACTCTCCTGATACACTGGCGCACTGCCCTCCTGGGACCCTCGTGACTTACTGTGGAGTAGGGACAGAATGGCAGCCTCCTTGCTTCCTCCCAGACTCAGTCCCCTGGGACACTGGAGCCGGTGGTTGGTGGGACTTGCCTGGGCCTACATGTAGTGGGCAGCAGCTCTGAAGGTCAGGTGTGGGGTAGTCCTGTCTATGCCAAGTGGTGGTCCCAATCCGGGAGGGACAGTGAGGTGTCACCATGTATAGCGGTCAAGGCCACATCTTTGGCTCCCAGGGCGGGTCTTGCCATCAGGACAGACCAGGTCTCACCAGTCACTAGTGCACCTGCGAGCAGTCAGGGAGAGCTGCCTGGCCTGGGCCTCCCCTTCCTTCCCCAGGGCCACAGCACCTGGAATTCTCTGTTCTTGTTCATGTCCTGCCCAGCCACAGCATGGCATGTTAGGGCTGCTCTGGTTCTGCGATTCCCTGCCCCCAGATGTGCACCTTGATCTGCTTCAGTGCTCCTGCTATAGCTTGTGCACAGGGCTGGGCATCTCCCTGTAGGTGCACCCTCCTCCCCGTGCGACCCCTCCTTCCTTGGGGGCCCCTTCTTGGTTGGCAAGTACAACCTTGGGTTGGTTCCAGAAAGGATAGCAGAGGCAGCCTGGTCTTGCCCCCGAGCCCTATCCAGAGACGATCCCGACTAGGGACAGATGTCCCTAGTGTCTCCTCCCCTTCTTGCAGGGACTCTGATGGCCAGGCACCCTACGCCCCTTGCATGGACAATTAGGGGGCATCCCTGACCACCCTGGGCCAGGGCGGAGACTGTGTATGGTTTGTGACCTCATTACAGGAACAGGCAGGTAGCCTGTCACAATGAACAGGTCAGGGCATCCCAGGCCCTCTGGTCCTGTGCCTAGGAGCCAGGGTTACCCCTCAGACGTCAATGCCTCAGAGTTGGGGACTGGAACATGCGGCAGAGGCCCCAGCCACGCCACACCATTCGCCAGACTGTCCCGACCTTGGCATTGCCTGAGCCGGCCTCCACAGCCGTGTTGCCCTTCCCTACCTCCATGGACTTGCTCCAGAGCAGCTAGAGTCCCATGTCCTTCCGCACCCCAAGCCCGGTGCCCCCGGCCCCCGCTGCGCTGCGAGATGCGCATCCTGCTCACACTCAATGACCGCAGCTTCCTGGTGCTCCGTAGCTCCGTCATGGGCCTGCTGTCCTCCTGTACTCATGTCCCCTGTCCCCCACCAGCCCCCACAGGTGCCAAGAGGGCGCTACCTACCAGCAGCAGCCAGGCATCCCACGGTCCTGAGCCTGGCAGCCAGCCGCTGAAGACACGCACGTTGTCAGGGATGGCATCCAAGACCACCACCACCGTCACCCCTAAGCGCATCGCCCACAGCCCGTCACTCCAGGTACCGTGCACCCACCTGGTGCCTCCCAACCTCATCGCCGGACTCTGAGGAGCCAAGGGCTATCCTTGGCTCATACTGTCCCCAGCAGGGTTCTGTGTTGGCCTTTCAGTGTGTTGTTTCCTAGTAGTGAGGGCGAACCAGAGTTCATGCACACTGCAGGTGCTAATGCCCAAGCAGTTCCCCAACCTTGTCCTCTAGAGTTCATGCTGGCCTCGTGCTGTGGACAACCCTTTCCTATGTAGAAGCTCCGTGTCCTAACCCCACTCCCGCCCCATCCCCCTCCCCTGGGTCTCTTTCCTCCAGAGTCTAAAGAAGCCCATTATCCCAAAAGAATTTGGCGGCAAGGTCCCCACTGTGGTCCGCCAGCGCTATCTCAACCTGTTCATCGAGGAGTGCCTCAAGTTCTGCTCGTCCAACCAGGAGGCCATTGAGAAGGTGGGCCTCGGAGTGCATGTCCCTTAGCAGGCGGAATGGGGCCCTGGGCACTGTGGCCTTGAGCTGGAGCCAGGAAGGGCCTGCTTGTCTCCCTGGCTCTCATCCAGGCATCTCGGTCCAAACTGACTGCCTGTACTACTTCCTCGTGGGTGGCAGGCTCTTCCTAGCCAGTGTGCCCTGAGTCCACGGGCAGAGACCTGTGTGGGGCTCACCCTGGCCCTGAGCCCCTGCTGTCACCCCAGTTTAGCTGACCTTCTGCTCATGCTCCTGGTGCCACTGTGTCCTGCGCAGGCACTGAACGAGGAAAAGGTGGCATAACGAGCGCAGTCCCAGCAAGAACATATACCTGAATGTGGCCGTGAACACCCTCAAGAAGCTGAGGGGCTTGGTCCCCAACACCGTGCCCAGCCTCAGCAGTGAGTGCCAGCTCTGCAGGGAGGGACTGTCTCCAGTACCCCACATGGAGGCTGCCCGCCTGAGGTTCCCTCTGCCCCTCCCTCTTTCTCTCTCCCTCCCTCCCTCCCTTTCTCTCTCCCACGGAGGGCTTCCACTAATGGTGCTCGGCCTCTTCACAGGGCGTGCTTGAGCACTGCCTTTGCTTGGAGACAGGGTTAAGATGTTTTATTCCGTCCCTTGAGAGGCCACGTAAGGCAGTCACCACAGTGATCTCGCTTGCCTGTACAGCCGCTAGCCTCCGCTAGCTTCTTCCCCACCCACTGGAAGGGTCTGGGTGGCCTTTGAAGGCAGTGACAGCTCAAAGCTGATTCATTAGTTATCTTCCTGGGTAACTGCAGCATGCCCCTGCCTCACGGAACAGTGGGCCTGTCCTGTCCACCCGGAGCATGGATTGGGGGAACTGTTCAGTCCTGGGGTGACTTGTCCTGCCTTCCCTTCCCAGTGGGGACTCTGTAGGCAGGAGAAGGTAGTGTACATGTGATGGGGTGCTGGCTAGGAGACAGCAGTGAGGTGACTGAGGGCTGAGTGCAGCTGGCTTACCCACCTCCACCCCTGCCTTCTTTGCACTTCCTTCTAGAAGCCAGTGGCCGCAGGGTTGTGTCCCATGAGGTGGTGCTGGGGGGCAAATTGGCAGCCAAGACCAGCTTCTCACTAAGCCGCCCCAGCAGCCCCCCGGGTGGAGGATCTGAAAGGGTGAGTTGGCACCTCTGCATGACCCACACTTCCCTCCGTGTGTCCTGACTGCCCTGTTCCATATCTTGTCCCTCCTCTGCAGTAGTGACAGCCAGTGCACCTATAGGGACGGCCCAGTACAGCAGTGTGTATGCATGTGCGTGTGCGCATGTCCCCTTATCCCCTGCAGGCACCCACACCCAGTGGTCCCCACAGGGAGTACCCTGTACAGCTGTGTGAAATGCATCTGTGGTCCTGCAGCACTGACAACCAGTGTCCCCATAGGGAGTGCCCTGTACAGCTGATGCATGCATCTGTGTCCCGCAGCACTGACAACCTAGTGTCCCCACAGGAGTGCCCTCTATAGCCTTCTCAGGGGACTACCTGCTCACCCAGGGAGCAGCTCAAGGAGAATGGCTATCCTTTCCCTCACCCAGAGCGCCCAGGGGGGCGCCGTCATCTTCACAGCTGAGGAGAAGAAGCCCAAAGACCGTGAGTCTCCTCCTGTTGGGCCCTCAGCCGGAACACTGAGTGGGGAGCTGAGTTGGGGCATCAGGGGTGCTGGTGCCAGCCTCTACGCCCACATGCTCTCTGTCCATCTGTCATCACCCACCCACCTCCTGCCAGAATCTGCTGTCGCTGTTGGCAACGAGTACCTTGTGGTCCTCCTCGGCCGCTGTGTGCGCAGTGAGGAGTGTCCTACACACTGGGGGCGACTGCGGCGGAACCGAGGTGAGGCTGGGGCCCTGGGCTCAGACAAGCCCTGCCTACACCCTCCTTGCCACCCCACCCCACTTCCATGGGGAAGGGCCCTGGCCTTCTGTGATCTAGATTTTCCTCCAGAGCAGCTCTGCTTGGCTTCCAAGGGGGACCTTAACCTGGGCCTGCATCAACTTGAGATACTGTTGGCCAGATGCCTTCCCTGAATCCTGCTCCCCTGACTGGGTGGGCAAGGTTTCCCTGCCCAGTGCCCAGAACACCATTGCTTTCTCTCCCCAGTGGCTGGGGGTTGGGAGACCCAGTATATGTGTTTGCTGCTCCGCTGCGGTCGGCTCTCTGGGCTGTCAGGAGGGTCGCCAAGGTAAGACCTGCTGTCGCCACGCCCTGCTCTTAGCTTCTGCATACTGGGGTTGAGGGGAACGCAGCTGAGCGCTATGTTCAGGCTTCTTATGGTGGCCCCACTCAGCCCTTCCTGGTGAGGAGCACACTGGGTCTCCACAGGGCACCTGGTCCCAGGCCTAGCCAGGGCAGGGAAGTCCCCAAGTGTCGTGTGTGGCCTGTGCCGCCCTGCTGCTCACTCCCCTGGTTTCCCCAGCAACACGTGCAGGACGGCCGGAAGGGAGAACCTGGAAGGCTTTGTGCGCACACTTCCAGAAGGATCTAACCAGAGATTTCCCACGCAGGGGTCCTTCGCCCTCGACTGTGAGATGGTGAGTTTGGGGGTCTCAGACCTGGGTGCTGTGTGGCTGGGTCCACTCTGGGAAGTGAGGAAGGGAAGCCACCGAGAGCTGTCACTGATGCTCTGTCTCAATGGCTGTCTTGCACTATCAGGCTAGTGGCCTGGGGGGCGGGCAGTCTTCTCAGCCCACTTGAGAAGGCTTCTCTGAGTTTCCAGCCCACGCCTCTCGCTTGCTGCGTTGCCCTCCTGGTGTCGTCACGGGGTCTGAGCAGCCGCCATGGCTAGCCACAGCGGGGAGAGGTGAGCCGGGCAGCTACCTGCATCTGGTGCCCCTCTCATGCCCCGCAGTCCTACACTACATATGGCCTGGAGCTGACCCGCGTTACAGTCGTGGACACAGACATGCGGTCGTGTACGACACCTTTGTCAAGCCTGACAATGAAGTTGTCGACTACAACACCAGGTGTGCCCCAGCCTACCGCGGGGACCTCAGCCTCGCTTCTGTCCTGCCCGGCCCGACGCCCCTCTCACATCCGGCCCTCTGCAGGTTCTCCGGGGTGACAGAGGCCTACCTTGTAGACACAAGTATCAGACTTGCGGGATGTGCAGGCCGTCCTGCTGATGCATGTTTCAGGCGCTGACACCATCCTCATCGGACACAGCCTGGAGAGTGACCTGCTGGCCCTCAAGGTATCTGTGCCTTCTGTGGCTAAGGATGGGAGGCCCTGCCTACCATGTCCTGTCCATTATCCACCCTCCTCCCTGTAGGTGATCCATGGCACGGTGGTGGACAACGTCGGTGCTGTTCCCAACCGCCGGGGCCTGCCCTACAAGCGCTCCCTGCGGAACTCATGGCCGACTACCTCATCAGAACAGAGTCATCCAGACAATGGTGCGAGCCCTGGTCCAGGGTGGGGGCTGGGGAACATACAGAAAGTCAGGACTGTGCTTGCTCTGTCTGCCCTGCAGTGGATGGGCACAGCTCCAGTGATGATGCCACGCCTGCATGCACCTTGTCTCTGGAAGATCCGAGAAGACGCCAAGACCAAGCGATGACTCCCCACCCACCGCCACCACTAACCGTGCCCTCCCTTCCTACGACCCTGGCTGCCCTTAGCCCCCTATGCCCCGTGGCCTCTTTTCAACTGTGTAATAAAACATGACAGCTGACCATGTGCTTCCCGAGCTCAGGCTCCAGGTCTGCAGTGGCCCTGAGCTGGACTGAGACCGAGCGTGCCCTGAGCCCTACCAGTCCCACAATCACCCCCCTCCTGTCCCTGAGCCTGCAGCTGCCCAGGATAGAGCTGGCCTGGCCCCTGTGCCCAGTCAGCCCCCACCCCTCCTGCTGCTCAAGGCAATGGTCCTTCCTTCCTCCCTCCCTCCCTCCTTTGTATATAACACAGGCTACAGGACACCCCTCGTGGTTTGAGACAGGGGTTGTCCTTTTTTACTTTATACTGTTATTTTTATTAATTTTTAATTTAAAACCTGCTGACCTGCACAACCTCCTCAGCAGAGGAGTTCAGCAGCCCTGGTGCCACTGGGATCCAGGGGCTGACCCCACAGTCAGTCCCATGGCCTGGATGTTCTGCCCTGCCTTGTGGGGTGGCTTCCAGAACTCACCCCAACCCACCAGAACTCTCCAGCCTCAGAGCCAAGCCAGCCTCAAGGCCGCTTCCTGGGGGCTGCTGCTCTCTCCAGTGGTATGAAACAGAATAAATGTTTGTATGAAGTTTAGATTTCATATGTGTGGTGCTTTGGCCAGGCGGGGACACCTGTGGCCTCTGTCCTATTGGCCAGGGTTGACAAAAACAATTTATTCCCTTGCCCAAGAGGGCCCTTGCCATCCTGCTCTGGGGACCTTTGAGACAGCCCTCTCCTGAGTGTCCCTTGTGCAGGCTGGTGGTGTGTGGTCCATGCCTCTTTGCTTGGTATAAGCCCAGCTACTCAAACGATGTCCAGGGAGGAGACCAGGGACTCCGGCCACCTGAGAAGGGACCTATAGCCATCAAGGCCAACTCTGTTCTAAGACCAGAAAACAAATTTTCCACATGACCTCAGCTTGATTGGCCTCCTCTTGGCAGTTGTCTGCAGCACAGTGAGATCTGGAGTGGGCAGGTCCTGGTTTGGCTGCAATTAGAACCGTGCAGGGACACCCCACTGTGACGGTCAGAGCCCTGTTTGAGCCTAGTCCAAATGCTGCACAAGCCACCTGTGGGGGCTCCTGCCCATGGCAACAGCAGCCTGGGGCAGGGGAGGTATTTGGTGGACAGGGAACTGCAGGATCCATGGGAGCTTTCTTGGTTAATCTGGGCAATCTACCCTCAGGGGTTCTCTTAACCAATTTATCCCCTTTTACCTTCTATAAACAAGTTTTTTTTTTTAAAAAAAATAATAATAAATGGTGCCGATGTATTCACAGAAGTCCAATTGTCTGCCTTGGGTGCTTTGGTGTGTGTGTCTGCCTGGACGTGTCAAGGTCCCCTGGAGGTTTCCCTTTTGTTAGCCTACCCTGGCTCTGCATTGGAGGAGCCCCTGCCCCACTGTAATTACCCTTCCTCTGGAGAGTTCAGGTAGGGGGTCTCCCAGATAAAGGCCATCCAAAAGGGTATGAATGCATCCCATAGTTAGACCAGTGGTTCTCTATCTTAGGTCTGGAGTGAGGCCCTGCAGAACCGCAGTCCACTGACCCAACACCTTCACGGGGTCCCTTCCTGATACCTCAGGGATGCCCTGCCCTGGTAGCTCCCCGTCCATTTGCAGTCTGCCCTCCTTGGGCCATGACGTCACCCTTTCACAATTTTCCTAGGTCTGGGGCCTCGCCCTCAGAGGCTGCAAGCCGACCCCTGCCTGACCTGTCAGCAAGCTTCTCTGGACCAACACCCTCTCTGGTTTCTGGCCCATGGTGGGCCTCTCTCCATGAGGTATAGCTCCACCCATGAAACATGACACCACCTATGAGGCGTGGCTTTATCCACAATCCATAGATGCCCACGTAACCTGGCCTCCACCCATGATGGCCCAGTCCATTCTTGGCCCTGCCCACAAGACCTGGCCACACCACACTGACCTGGTCCCTCCCACAACACTGCCCGGCCCTTACACCCATGCCACTTAACTAAGCCCCACCTTCTCCAGGCCCGGTCCAGCTGCCTGCGCCCCCTTCCCCCTCCCTGAAGGCCCTGGTAGGTCCCGCCCCTTCCCAATGCCCCGCCCCCCAGCCCGTGCCACCCGTTTCAGACCCGTTGGCACCAGGCTAACAGCTCCCACAACATCGGCGGCCCTGGACGCCGCTGGCGGCCCACCCTAGGCAGCCCGGCACCACCAAGCAGGTGAGCACCGATACTCACGAGCTGTGTGACCTCTCAGGGCTCTGCAGGTCACAGAGTTGGGGTGTCAGCATTGGGGGCAGGAGATGGCGCCCCCTAGAGGTTCATAAAATCAAACACCGAGTTGGGGGTTACTGACCCGACAGTCTGGTGACCACTAGACGGAGTTTACTGGGACTGCATTGTGGCTACTAGGGGACACTGCCAATGGCGTGTCTGGTAAGTGGGCGGTGTGCCTGCACTAGATGCACTTTGGAGAGGGTGTCTCTTGACTCGGACAGGTCAGGACCCCTTAGGATTGCCTAAGACCATCGGAAAACACAGATATTAACTTTACAATCGAATAATAATGGTAAAATTACAGTTAATGAAATAGAAACAAAATAATGGAGCTGGGCCTGGTGAGGGCGCCTGCCTTAATCCCAGCACTCAGAGGCAGAGACAGTGGATTTCTGAGAGCCAGGACAGCAGAGCTACACAGTGAAACCCTGTCTCGAAAAAAACAAAAATACTAGTATTATTATTACTAGTAAAATATTATTATTATTATTGTTATTATTATTATTTTAAGGTTGGGGGGTCACCACAACACGTGGAACCTACTCTAAAGGGTCGCAGCGTCAGGAAGGTTGAGAATCACTGGCCCATAGGTCCCCTAGAATCCCAGCTGCCTGGCGGGCCTCCTCACCCCATCCCTCCCACCTCCTTCCCTAGCCTCAGTTTTCCTCTGATGATCAGGGAAAGGCAGGGCTCAGTCTCCCAGGACAGACCTGGTGCTGAGCCAGGAGGATGCCCTGGGGACACACGTGACTCAGACGCCCACAGTCCCTGTCCCTTGGAGAGAAGCAGGGTGCAGCAGACTCAGTTTGTGAAAACTCTAGACGAGGTGACTAGAGGCAGGATGGGGGACGCCCCAACTACTCAGGAAGCCCCGAGGAGGCGCAGGATCCAGACGGGCTGTTCTGGGAAGTACAGAATGAGAACTGAAGGGTGAGGAGCCTATCAGGGAGGGGAGGATGTTGGGGGGGAGCAGCAAATCTGAGCAGCTAGGAGATTGCTGGAGTGTGGGGGTATGGGGGTGAAGTGTTCCCAGGGGTGGGGGGGTCACCTGCTGGTTGCCTAGGTACAATTTGTATAGACTTAAATGGGAACTAGGGTCCCTAGCTACAACGCCAGGCTCAAGTTCCCAGACCAGCCAGGTGTGGTAGCACCCCTCTGTCGCCCTAGCTATTCAGGAGCCTGAGGCAGGAGAATCATGAGTTCAAGGCCAGTCTGGTCAGTGTAGTGAGATCCTGCCTCAAAAAATAAGCCATCATGCCGGGCAGTGGTGGCTCACACCTTTAATCCCAGACTTGGGAGGCAGAGGCAGGCAGATCTCTGTGACAGTCTGGTCTACAGAGAGAGTTACAGGACAGCTAGGACTGCACGGAGAAACCCTGTCTCGAAAAACATAAATAAATAAATCATCAGAAAGGTTATCAGGCTGACATCTGTCACTACACTTAGCAGCCAGACCACAGAGACCCACCCGCCTCCGTGTCCCAAGTGCTGGGATTAAAGGCATGTGCCACGACACCAGGCCACCTCTACACAGGCCCCATTGGGTCAGTCCATGAACAGGAGTTGAGCATGTGTGGGGAGCGGGTGGAACAGGAGGGGCATGGGAGAAACTAGAGGGGCAGCCAGGCTTCCTTGCTGTGACTGGAGGCCACGGCATCTCAGCAGTGCTGTCCCTCATCCTGGGTGCTGGGGATAGATGAGGGATGTAAGGCTGACTGTTCAGATGGACAAGAGGGGTGAGCGAGATAAATGTCTCCCCTAAGTGACACCCAAGATGCTGAGCAGGACCGTGAAGCAGTTCTTCTGTTTCAGCTCCAGGCAGGGGATTGTGGGTCTAGCAGTGAGGCACTCTTCCAGAGAGGAGGCCTCAAGGTCCTTGAAGGCAGTGACAGACACTACCCGGAAGAAGTGTGGAGACAGGGTGATTGTGACTTAGGGCTCTTTCCTCCCAACCCCACAGCCCCACCAGCATGGATGATGTTCACCTTGGGGAAGACCTAGAGGATAAAGACACAGGTGCGTCTGTGTCCCCAGTAAGGCAGTGTGGAGAGGGAGGCGCCAGGTGACGGGTATGTGGCAGCCCGTACCACATACCAGAGTGGGCCGCCAGGGCTGGAGCTCCCTGATGGCTTGGGGGTGAGCCATCTGTCACTGCATCTAGGTACAAAGACCATTGGGCTCCCAGTGGCTCCCCTGTCCAGCCTGCTGTTTACCAAGTTCCAGGCCTGAGATGGGCATCACTCTATCTGGGGCCCCTGGGGGCCTATTAGCCTTCAGGCTCCAGGGTGATGCGCTAGCAGTTGTCCCTGGTGGAGCCCCAGCAGCACCAGCCGTCCTGCCCTCTCCCCCGCTCCCCTGCAGCGTTCACCTGGGAGGTGAAGGCCAACAACCGTGCCTACCACAAGCAGTTCAGAAAGAAAGGCTTCCTGTGCTGGAGTCAGAAAAAGTACAAGGTGAGGTCGCCCCGGAGAGCTGCACCCCAGGGCCCCCGCCCAGCACCTGACCCTGTGGTGAGCCATGATCCACCCTGGGAGTCTCAGAGTTGTTTTTTTGAAAGGAGATCTCACTAGGTACCCTGACTTGCACTTTAACTCCGGATCCTTCTACCTCAGCTTCTCCAGTGCTAGGGAATTTATTGTAGGATTAGAACTGGAACCAAAGGCCTCTGAATGCTGGGGGGAGTTCCATCCCTTGAGCCATGCCCAGGCACCTCACTGGGTGATTCTAGGTGGAGCTCCACCCTAACCACGTCCCAGGCCCTCACGGGGCTGGACTCTAGGCGGGGCTCCATCCTGACCACGCCCCCAGCCCCTCACTTGGGGATTCTAGGCGGGGCTGCACCCTGACCACGCCCCTAGCTCCTCACTGGGAAATTCTAAGGGGGGTTCCATCACTGACCACGCCCCCAGCCCCTCACTGGGGGATTCTAGGCGGGGCTCCACATTTGAGCACACATTTACCCTTTATACAGATATAGGGTGACCTTCAGTTCCCTCTGTCAGCCAGGCAGGATCCTTTTGCGCAGCCTCTTGAGTGCTGGGGTGACACGCCTGTGCTACCAGGCGTTGCTGCCGCCCTTATTTTAACTATGATGACAGTGATGTCATTCCAAGTCCCTAATTCCACTTCCTTCCTGGTGAGCTAATCCAACAGCTACCAGTTCAGGACTCCCACCAGGCCTACCCACAGTCCCTCGCTATGTCTCGCTCAGCTCCATGACTTTGCCCTAAGTAGAACCTCAGATAATGCCTGTTGAAGGCCTTGCACTCAGCTGGCACTCCATCAAGACCTTGCCCTCAGCAGGTGCTTAGTAGTAGATGCTGGCTGGAAGCCGCGTGGTTTCCTAAACCTCAAGGCCTGTAGGCATTCGGCACTGGCATGGTGTACGCTTTGTTGATGTTGCCAAGGCCTCCTGGGAGTCTGCAGGGTGGGACAGGTGGGGAGCCAGGTGCCGTGGGAAGGGCCGGCGAGGGCTTCTGTGCGGGGTAGCACTGCATGCCGACAACTAATGGCCCTCGTTCTAGAGCAACGCCATCCACACAGCCAAGTACAACTTCTTCTCCTTCCTGCCTCTGAACCTGTTTGAGCAGTTTCATCGCATGTCCAATCTCTACTTCCTTCTCATCATCATCCTACAGGTGGGCGGGGTGGGTGGGGCGGGGCGAGGTGGTGGGCGGAGTGTAGGAGAAGGAGGTGGGACCTCAGGGTCAAGGGAGCCACTTTAGGACTGTGTGATGGGCGGCCTTAAAGTCGCTCCGCCTCCCCTCCTATGTGCTGGCGGACTGTCCCGGGCAGGCAGGAGGGGTCGTGTAAACTGAAAGCCAAAGATGGGTGCGGGAGAGAGGTTTCGTTTTCAGCGAACTCTGTCCTGGGGCCTTGTATTCAGCGAGCACTGGGCACTTAGCACTGTGAGGCTTCACAGGCTTCCCTGGGCCCCATCCACCTGCCTGGGCTCTGAGAATGGCGTGGGAGCCCTCCACTGGGACAGGTCCTGGCATCCAAAACATGTATGGAGTACCTGCTGTGTGCGGGGAGTCAGCCAGGCCCTGTCTGCCATGGCCTCTGTTTGCCAGAGACGTGGGGAGAGTGGCAGTCTAGGAAGGGCTCAGGTCTGAAGGAAGAGGAACCTGGCTTCTGGGAGAGGACAAGACAGAAAGGGAAGGTTAGGGTGGTCTGGGGAGGGGAAGAGAAGAGGTTAGTGTGACTTCCTGGCACCTCCAGGGCATCCCTGAGATCTCCACACTACCCTGGTTCACGCTCTTTGCACCTCTGGTCTGTCTGCTTATGATCCGAGCCACCCGTGACCTGGTGGATGACATCGTGAGTGAGGCTAGGGTGGCATGGGCCAGGGTATGGGAGGTTGGGACTGTCCCCAGACCACACATAGGGAGCAGAGTGAGCCCAGGGGGCCTCGGGCAGGGTGTGCTGGGCCTCCAGGCTGGCCCGGGAGCACTTGTAGACAGGTACCCTCTGCCTCTACCTCTCTCGGGGATCTGCTCTGGAGTGGAGTGGAGTGGGGACAGGGACAGGGGACAGGGCTGCCTCTCAGATCCTCATTTGTTGGTTCAGGGTCGACACAGGAGCGATAATATCATCAACAACAGACCCTGCCAGATCCTGAGAGGGAAGAGGTGAGGGCTGGGGACATTGAGACTAACCCTGGGGGAGCCGCTGAGCGGCTAGCACCTTCCCACACTGCCCTAGTTGGGTTTCTGTTGCTGTGATAAACGCCTCGACCAAAGCGGCTTGGGAGGAAAGGGTTCACGTCAGCTCACAGCTCCAGCCCATCATGAGGGAAGGCGGGCAGAGCCTCAAGGCAGAGCTGAGGCAGAGGCCCCGGAGGACACTGCTTACGGACCTGTTCCTGGGGCTTGTTAGGCCTGCTGCCCTGCACAGCCCAGAGCCACAGTGGGCGGCCGGGGCGGGGACCCGTGGGACCCTCCCACATCAGTCATCCATCAAGATAAAGACATGCCCGTGGGCCAATAGGATGGGTGCTTTTTCTTAGCTAGTCCATCCCAGCTGAGGGGAGGTGGCTCTCGGATGGGGACCTGACAGTTTGCTCTGTAGATGGTGGAGTTCAGACATAGGGGGTGCCCCTTGAAGGAAGGCTAGGAAGGACATGATTGGGGCTGAAGTGCATCGCATGGACACACGACCCTGGCTGAGGGCAGAAGCAGGTTGGGGAAGGTTTTCTGGGGGCAGTGGCTGCCGACTTGGGCCTTGCAGGATGGTGACTCGGTAGGATCAAGGGCTCCAGAGGTGGCAATTGCAGTTCCAGGAGAGGAGCTGGGCTCATGGGGAGTATACCACGCCCACGCCGTGACTCCACATCCCCCCCCCCCTTGCAGTTTCCTGTGGAAGAAATGGAAGAATCTGTGTGTGGGGGATGTGGTGTGTCTCAGCAAAGACAGCATCGTCCCGGTGAGCCCCCTCCCCCAGCACGAGCGCCCCTGGGGGAGGGTCCGCTGTGGGTGATGTGGTGTGTCTCTGCAAAGACAGCATCGCCCCGTGAGCCCTGCCCCCACAAGTGCCCCTAGAGAAGGGTCTACCAACAGTGCCTTTCTGCCCCACCGCAGGCCGACATGCTCCTGCTGGCCAGCACAGAGCCTAGTAGCCTGTGCTATGTGGAAACCGCAGACATTGATGGGTAAGAGGCCATGGCTTCCCTGGAGGTTTGGGCAACAGAGCAACCCTTCTCCTGGGGCTGGAAGAGACAGCCAGGTGGTCCAGCCAAGCCTTCAGGGTGTGTCTGTGCCCAGGTCAGACAGCCATGGTGCAGCCCTGACTCAGGGGCAGGTGTGCTGTGTGGCCTCAGACAAGGCCCTCTCCTTCTCTGGGCATCATCTTTCTGTGGATACAGCAGGCACTCAGCAAAAGTGGTCAGGGGCCTGGAGGAAGTACAACTTCTCAACACAGGGTGTCATCCACAGCCACATTTTCATGACTCTACACCTTGTTCTTGTCCCCAGGGAGACCAACTTGAAGTTCAGACAGGCTTTGATGGTCACTCACCGGGAGCTTACTAGCCCGAAGAAGATGGCTTCCTTCCATGGTGAGGGATGGAGGCAGCCCTGTGTGCCTCTCTCTGCCTCCCTTGTTAGGTCCATATGAATGGTGGGTGGGGCCCTGCACAGCTCAGTGTGCCACCCGTGGAGAGGGACCCCCTGCCCCTCTGCAGTTCAAGGCCAATTAGGAAGTTGACCTTTTGCTGTCTTAGTGCTAAGTGGTGTAGACTCAGCCATTCTCTCAAACGACAGCACCCCGGCTGGCTTTCTCTAAACTTCCTCAGAACTTAGCAATAATTCTAGTGCCCAGGAGGCTGAGGCAGGAGGAACCCAGGACTGAGGGCTGGAGAGGTGACTCGGGTTAAGAGCATTGGCTGCTCTAGCAGAGGACCTGGGTTTGGTTCTCACTGGCTCATCACAGCCAGTAACTCTGGCCCCAAGGGACCCAGTGCCTCTGGGCTCCACAGGCTCCTGCACACATATGCACACACCTGTGCATAGATGTGTAATTTACAATTTACGGTCTCGGGGAAAGGGGCTGGAGAGATGGTTCAGAAGTTAAGAGCACTAACTGCTCTTGCAGAGGACCCAGGTTCAATTCCCAGCAACCATATGGTAGCTCACAACCATCTGTAACTCCAGTTCCAGGGGAACCCGACACCTTCACACCAGTGCATATAAAGTAAAGTTAAATATATATATGTATATATATACACACATATATGTATACACACATTATATATATAATTAAGATTGGGCACGCCTTTAATCCCAGGACTGGGGAAGTAGAGGCAGGTGGAACTCTGTGAATTCAAGGTCAACCTGGTCTACAGAGTGAATTCAGTACAATCAGGGCTGTTACACAGAAAAACCCTATGTCAAAAAACAAAACAAAAAGATACGTTCTATAAATTGACTAAGAAAAAAACAATTACAGTAAGGGTCTGGGAAAGGATTCAGTGTGGTATTGGCCTCAGGGCACAAGGTCGTAGCTCTGGGGAGAGCAGGTGTGGCCCCCAAGAGCACCCACTGTGTTTCACCTTCCAGGCCCTCCTGGTGCTTTCCCAGGAGTGCAGAGACCTCTGCCTCCTACAACCCTCCAGCAGGCCTAGCACCTGGCACACAGTACACGCTCACTTAGTGTGTCAGGTGAGAAGGAAAAAGTTCCATAGGAGACCCTGTGTGGGTGGCAGAGGCGCTCCATTGCTTGCCCCCGTCTTTGGGTCTCTCTCTCTGAAGGACAGAGCTGCCCCCTGCTGGAATGTTTGGTGATCAACTAGTCAGGACCCTAAGAAATTGTCCATGCCAAACATCTCAGGTGTCTGGGTTCCAGGGAAAATGCCAAACACCGAGTTCCTACCTATTGTCTCTACCTGTCCCTCCTTAGGAAACACATGACTATTAGGTACTTCTCTCTCTCTCTCTCTCTCTCTCTCTCTCTCTCTCTCTCTCTCTCTCTGTTTTTTGAGACAGGGTTTCTCTGTGTAGGGCTGGCTGTCCTGGCACTGGCTCTATAGACCAGGCTGGCCTTGAACTCAGAGCTCCGCCTGCCTCTGCCTCTGGAAAGCTGGGATTACAGGCGTGCGCCACCGTCGCTGCCACCACCGCTCGACCTGCCCTGGTCTCTTCAGACAGCAGAGGATCATGGGTTAGGCTGCCTTCTGCTGGAACCAAGCATCCTCAGATGCTTATCTTTTCTTCATTTTGTTGATTTTTAAAAATTATTTTTTTTTCCAGACAGGGTTTCTCTGTTTTGCCCTCGCTGTCCTGGAACTCTCTCTGTAGCCCAGACTGGCCTCGAACTCACAGAGATCTGCCTGCCTCTGCCTCCCGAGTGCCATAATTAAAGGCACGTGCTGTCACCTAGAACATTTCTTCATGGGCTCCACAGAGTTTCAATGCAGACCTATCTTGCTCCTCAAGGAGATTTATCTATGCACTGTTACACACACAGAATTGACTTAATTACTACCAGAATAAGTTTTCACCAAATTGTGCCATACTTAAATATGCCTAAAATAAACGGTTCCATGGGTGAGACTCGAGAAGTCTGAAGCAGCTCTGGCTACGGTGTCGCACTGAGCAGAGCTGCCTTCCTGCTTCCTGTGGGTTACCTCTCTGCAGGCCTGGGAAGGTCACAGACACCGATATCATCAAAGGCCTGGGCACTGCAGCAATGCCCATCCAGTTTTCAGCCACAAGGGACAGGGCTAGAGAGGGAGGGAGGGCAGGCAATTGGGCTGCAGGAACTGAAGTCCTGAGGCCGTGATGGGTCATCTTTGCTGCATTTCTAGGAAGCTTGGAGATGGTGCTGGGGTGCCAGGAGGGTGGTCTGGGTTGGATGGTGACAGCGATGTGGCAGGAAACTGCGGGACCAGCACCAGTGCTGAGGCTTTGTGGCTGCCGCTCACGGGGTCCCACAGGTACAGTGACTTGTGAGGAACCCAACAGCCGGATGCATCATTTCGTGGGGAGCCTTGAGTGGAACGACAGGAAGTACTCGCTGGACATCGGTAACCTCCTCCTACGTGGCTGCAAAATCCGCAACACAGACACCTGCTACGGCCTGGTTATCTATGCTGGTACAGCACATTGGGCTTCTGGATTGGGGAACTAAGGGAGAATTGTGAAGCTGGTGAGGGATCAAAGCCTACATGATGTGGGCCCTAGGTACTGTCAGATGGCTAGTGGTCAGCACTCTGTTTGGATGGATGGGTGGGTGGGTGGGTGGATGGGTGGGTGGATGGATGGATAAGTGGATAAGTGGATGGATACATGCAGGGATGTTTGAGTGTTATGAGGTAGATAACAGATGGAAATAAATCTTGCAGGTTTAGACACGAAGATCATGAAGAACTGTGGGAAGATTCATACAAAGAGAACCAAGTTGGACCTGCTGATGAACAAGCTGGTGATCGTGGTAAGGCGTCCGGGACAGCCTGTGGGCCTTCTCATCCTCCCTCCATTCTCCCTCCTTCCCCCCCTTTTTATGTTTTTGTTTTTGTTTTTTTCTGGGAGGTCTAATTTTGAACTTTCTTCCCCAGCCTGCACCCAGCACTAAGGTGACAGGCCTACCCCAGGCTCCTTTTGTATTATGTTTTATGGTAGCCTGATGCAGGAGGATCAGGACTCAGAGGCCAGCTTGGATTAAAGACAAAGAGCCCCAAAGCCAGACTAGGACTCTGAGAGCCCTCTTGCTGTCTTGTCCTCCCTGAGCCCGGGCAGCCCCTGGATAAATGCACACATGCAGCTTCCCCGCCGTCTCCATCCACCCCACAGATATTCATATCCCTCGTGATTGTGTCTCTGCTGCTGACACTGGGCTTCGCCTTCATGGTGAGGGAATTCAAAGGCAAGCACCACTACGTGTTGGCGCTGCATGCGCGCACAGAGGCCGTGGAGTCTTTCTTCATTTTCTGGGGCTTCCTCATCCTGCTGAGCGTCATGGTGCCCATGGCCATGTTCATCATGTAAGCTTCAGGGCAGCCCGGTGTGGGACACAGGGTGTGGGACTTTGAGCGGAACTGACTTGAACGTGGACTTGGCCCTTTGCAGTGCCGAGTTCATCTACCTAGGCAACAGCTTTTTCATCAACTGGGACGTTAATATGTACTACGAGCCCCTGGACATGCCGGCTAAGGCCCGCAGCACCAGCCTCAACGACCAGCTGGGGCAGGTGCAGTACATCTTCTCCGACAAGACGGGGACGCTGACCCAGAACATCATGACCTTCAAGAAGTGCTGCATCAATGGCTGCATCTACGGTGATGCCCCCAGCCCACGCCCACCCCAGCTTCCTAGTGAGGTTGCCCTGGGGATCTGCTCATGAGCACCTGAGCTCAGAACCAGACCAATGGCCACATGGTCCCGAGCTTGATGTTAATGTCAGGTGTTCCCTGGACGTCTGAAGTTGGTGCAGGAACCAGGAGATCCTAAATGTGGCCTCCTGGGGAAGCCAAATCCTGAAGCAGGTTTCTTCCCCAGATTCGGATGATGAGCATGGGATTCTCCGGAAGGTGAGCCCTGTGAAGCCCGCCTTGTGGACGTGGACGCTGACACAGCTAGTAGGCCTAGGTGAGGTGAGTGCCAGATCACCTAACCCTGCCTGCACCCTGCCATCTCCCAGCGCAACCCATATGCCTGGAACCCGTTCGCCGACGGCAAACTCCAGTTCTACAATAAGGAGCTGGAACACATGGTGCAAGGCCAGCAGGACACAGTAGTACAGGAGTTCTGGCGTCTGCTCGCCATCTGCCACACTGTGATGGTACAGGAGAATAACAGTGAGTGGCCAGTCAGCCTTCGTCTCTGCCTGCTGTCCCCATCCAAGGGGCTGGGAGATGGCCCCTTCTCACCCACCCCTCCCCTTCTCACCCACCCCTCCCCTTCTCACCCCACCCTTCCCCTTCTCTGTCAGACCAGCTGCTGTATCAGGCAGCCTCCCCTGATGAGGAGGCACTGGTCACTGCTGCTCGAAACTTTGGCTACGTGTTTCGGTCTCGGACCCAGGACACCATCACCCTGGTGGAGCTGGGGGAGGAACGGGTCTACCAGGTTCTGGCCATGATGGATTTCAACAGCGTTCGAAAACGGATGTCAGTGCTTGGTGAGCCCCAGCCTCTCCCTGCTACTCCTGTGCCTTGCACAGTGGCAAGCAGACATGCGAACCTTACCGCCCCCCCACAGTCCGAAACCCAGAGGGCTCCATCTGCCTCTACACCAAGGGTGCTGACACAGTCATCCTGGAGCGTCTGCACAAGAAGGGTGCCATGGAGGCCACCACAGAGGAGGCCTTGGCTGTGAGTCTGCTGCTGGGGGAGGCCGGTGTGCACAGCTGTAGGCAGGCGCAGTCACATACATTTGAGCAGGTTGAAGACCCAGAGTCCAGGGGGTCCATCAGATAAATGAACTTTCCATGAGCGGGTGGGTAAACTGAGGTCCGGGGAAGAGCACCAGCCTGTCCGAGGTGATGCAGTGTGACAGTTGAGCCTCAGCTCCCATCCTAACCAAATCCCCATCAGCCAATGGACAGACCATCACGGGACAGGGACAGAAGGGCCATGGGAAGTGGTGAGCGCTTTTCCCTGGAGCGCTGGCCTTCAGGAGTGCCATGTTCCACAGGCTTGGGGGCCTGAGATGGAGGACCCTCCCCATGGTGATGTTAGGAGGAGTATTGGGACAGGGACCCTGAGAGGGGAGGGGGTAGGACCTTCAAATCCACTGAGCAGCTGGGGTGTAGACAGACACACCTGACTCCCAGCTCTGGAGAGCTGAGGCAGGAGAGTGAGGAATTCAGGCTAGTCTGGGCTATCAAGTCTTAGGAAAGAATTGGCTGAGCCATACATACATGTGGAGGGTATGAGATAGGACGCCCACTGTGCAAAGGCCCAGAGGCACCAAGGCACTGGGGACTTGGGATGAGAAGGGCCCTGAGGACTGGTGGTCGGGTGCCTGTGCCCACAGGCCTTCGCAGAGCAGACCCTGCGCACCCTGTGCCTGGCCTACAAGAAGGTGGCAGAGGAGGCCTATAAACAGTGGGAACCAGAGCACCAGGAGGCCACCCTCATGCTGCAGAACCGGGCGCAGGCCCTGCACCAGGTGTATAACAAGATGGAGCAGAACCTGCAGGTGGGTGACAGGAAGGGTGGGGACCGGCCACTGGGCTCCTGCCGTCTGGGTCTTGGTGCCTGAACCCACCCTTGCCTTCCCCAGCTGCTAGGAGCCACGGCCATTGAAGACAAACTGCAAGACGGTGTCCCTGAGACCATCAAGTGCCTCAAAAAGGGGAACATTAAAATGTGGGTGCTGACCGGGGACAAGCCAGGTAGGTCCCTGGCTCTGTTGCCACAGAATGCATGCTGCACCTGGGGTGCAGCACCTGGGGTGCCGCACCGGCCGCAGGGCTCTCCAGGAGTGGGACACATGCCTCGCACAACCCCTGCGCTCCCGGAGAGTTTCATCGTGACCATCACACAGCCGGGTGGGGACCCTTCACACACTTGGAGACACACCTGCCCTGAGGTGACCTGTTGGCCTCCAGGTCAGCGTTGAGGCGCTCCCTAGGGCCCATGTAGAGACATGTCCGCTCTGACAATATTTGAGGTTTTTAAATTTTTTCCAATTTGTTTTCTTTTTGACTTTTCGCTTCTGACTTTCAAATAAATTTGACATTTTCGTGTTTGCTTAAAATGTGGTAGGCCTCAGGATCCCGGTTCCACCCCACCTCCCTGGTACCCCGCGCATCCTCCCCAAGCCCAGCAGCCAAAGTCCCACAGCTACTTCTGATTGGCCAGTTCTGTTATAACACGAAGCCGCTTCAAGCCAATCACTGCGCCCAGCCAGGAGGTGGGGGGGAGGAGGCCGCAAGGGACCAGTACCTCCGTGGTGGGCGGGGCCTGCGGGGCAGGCTCCTGGACCCGGCGCTGAGCCAGAGTGCATGCACCTGGATGGGTTTACAGAGACGGCGGTGAACATCGGCTTCGCGTGCAGGCTGTTGTCGGAGAACATGCTCATTTTGGAAGATAAGGACATCAAGTAAGCAGGTCGCGCTCTCTGGCACTTTCACACCGTCCCATGGCTAGGACGCCGGCGCCACTTTTCCAACCATCCTTGTCCCCACAGACGTTTACTGGAGAACTACTGGAACGAAAGCGAACAGCAGAGGGCGTTCAAGATGATGACTCACCACAACATAGCCTTGGTTATCAACGGAGAGTTCCTGGTGAGTGATGGGGGCCAGGAGCAGTGGGGCTGGGGAAACCTGGTGGGGGGACATACTAAGAACAGGGATGCAGGCCCAGTGACCCAAGCCCCGTCGCCCCCTTCCCATCCCCTACACCCGACACTAGGATCAGCTGCTCCTGTCCTTGCGCAAGGAGCCCCGAGCTCTGGTCCAAAATGCAGTGGTGGATGAGGCCCCTGAGGAGCCGGTTATGTCCAGGATGGACTTCCTCCAGGCGCGGAGGATCTCCCTGATGTGGCGAAACATTGGATCCTCCCTGACGCAGTCCCCCGTTAGCCGCCTCCAAGATCCGCGAAAGCCCCGAGGGTTCGGCGGGAGAGGGCCTTTGTAGACCTGGCCTCCAAGTGCCAAGCTGTTATCTGCTGCAGGGTGACGCCCAAGCAGAAGGCCCTGGTGGTGGCCTTGGTGAAGAAATACCAGCAGGTGGTGACGCTGGCCATCGGAGATGGAGCCAACGACGTGAACATGATCAAGAGTGGGTGGCGGACCTGTAGCTGGGGGTGGGATGGGGGGTGGAGGAGTCTGGAGCCTGGGAATTAGGCCCCTGGATGGCTGACATGGGCTGCTGTGGCCCCTGCAGCTGCAGACATCGGCGTGGGGCTGGCAGGTCAGGAAGGCATGCAGGCGGTTCAGAACAGCGACTACGTGCTGGCCCAATTCTGCTACCTGCAGCGACTGCTCCTTGTCCACGGGCGCTGGTCCTACATGCGCGTCTGCAAGTTCCTGCGTTACTTTTTCTACAAGACGGTGGCCAGCATGATGGCTCAGATATGGTTCTCCATGTTCAAACGGCTTCACAGCTCAGGTGCGTGGGGGTGTGAGGGCTGAGGCAGGAGGATTGCCACTAGTCCAAGACCACCTGGGCAGATCAGTGTGGTGGTGCACGCCTATCATGACAGTGTGGGGGATTGTAAGGCACGAAGATTATCATGGGCTCAAAACAGCTAAATTAAGCATGGCGGTAGTGGCACAGCCTTTAATCCCAGTACTTGGAGGCAGAGGCAGGTGGATCTCTATGAGTTCAAGGCCAGCCTGGTCCACAGAGTGAGTTCCAGACAGTCAGGAGTATACATAGAAACCATGTCTTTAAAAACCAAAAAAATAAAATATAACTAGGCTGTTGGTTAGACCTTGGTTCAGAACTACGAAATGAGTGGCGGGGCTGTAGCTGTGCAGAGCCTGGGGGGAGGTACCAAGCCTCCACGTGTGCTGTTGGACACGGAACCAGGGCCTTCACGAGTGCAAGGTGAGCACGTGACGACCGTAGACCAGGCTGGCCTCCAGCTAGACATCCTCCTGTATCAGCTTCCCCAGGGTTGGGTTCCTGCTGTTTGTTTTTAGCTCAGTTAGCTCCAAGAGAACTGCTCTGGTTGTTCCTGGTCTCTCCTAAGCTCTTTAGCCTCTAGTTCCCCTCATCAGAATCAAATCTGATGCAATTCTAGAGCAATCTAGAAGCTCATTCTCTCTCCAAAGCTTTACATAGTGCAGACATCAGACTTGGTGTCTGTCTTTGCTAGTCACTTGTCCCAGGTGCCAGCTGCCGGCTACAGGGCCCCTAGTGAAGCTGTCACCTCCCTTGCAGCCGCTGTATGAAGGCTGGTTCCTGGCTCTCTTTAATCTGCTCTACTCCACACTCCCGGTCCTATACATCGGTCTGTTTGAGCAGGTGAGTGCACACAGGGTCTCACGTTCTGTCTTTGCCAGCAGGCCACCTGCTATCTCCAGAGCTCTTGTCTCATGGGGGTCTGCGGGAGGGGGACCTCTGGCTGGAGAGGTTCCTGCACCCCGAGGACCAGATCTTCTGTCTGGCCTCTGTGTAATGAGAAGGGGGAACCAGAAGGAAGAGTCCATGCTGTTCCTCCCATCCATGATCCAGGAGTGATGCCACCAGGGGGGTTTATTTTGGGTGAGGAACGGGGACTGAGAGCAAGAGTTTCAATTCCATCTCACATTTAAATTTTGAAATATTTAGTTGTTGGTGGGAGGAAAATTCGGCCATTTTGCATGAATATGTGTTTCCACGTGCTGAGTGAACTTTTACAGACACTCTTAGAATCCCCATCCGCAGACTCTCCTACCCGCGGACTCTCCCACCTGCAGACCTCCCCCACCCGCGGACTCGCCACACGCCGACTACCCCACCCGCGGACTACCCCACACGTGGACTACCTTACCCGCGGACTACCCCACACGCGGACTCCCCCACCCGCGGACTACCCCACACGTGGACTCCCCCAAACGCCAACTACCCCATACACGGACTCCCCCACCGGCGGACTCCCCCCCTCCACACCCCACCGCAGACTCCCCTACCTTCTGACCCCACTAAGAGCCTCTGCCTCCTGTCCAGGATGTGACTGCAGAGAAGAGCCTAAAGATGCCTGAGTTGTACGTGGCCGGCCAGAAAGACGAGTTGTTCAACTACAGCATATTTCTTGCAAGCCATCGTCCACGGCACACTTACATCGCTCATCAACTTCTTCTTGCCTGTGCTCATCAGCAGTGACATTTCCACGTTCGGCAGTTCTAGTGACTACCAGTCCCTTTGGGGTAACTGGTGGCCATATCTGGGCTACTGTCTATCACCCTGGAGGTAGGTGGACCATGGCACCTGAGAAACCATGGCGGCATCTGCCTCACAGTGACTGTTCTAGCCTTAAAGTGTGTTTCACAAGGGTGGTGGTAGAGCTCTCTCTCTCTCTCTCTCTCTCATATATATATATGAGAGAGAGAGAGAGAGCTCATATATATATATATATATATATATATATATGGTTTATTTTTTTCTTCCCCCCTTCTATTTATTTATTTATTGAGATGAAGTCTCATTATGCAGCTCTGACTGATCTAGAGTTCAGTAGATAGACCAGGCTGATCTTGAACTAAGAAAGATCCACCTGCCTCTGCCTTCAGACATCTGGGATTAAATATATACACCATTGTGCCCACTCAAAAAAGCTTTTCGAGGACATGCAGACGTGGCTGCATGTGTGCCTGTGCATACGTGTGCTCTGATTGAGGCACGGTCCTGTTCATTGCTGCTTGTTGTGTGAGAAGACATCTCCTGGGACATACAAGACACCTGTCTAAGCCGGGCGGTGTGGCGCACGCCTTAATCCCAGCACTCGGGAGGCAGAGGCAGGCGGATCTCTGTGAGTTTGAGACCAGCCTGGTCTACAAGAGCTAGCTCCAGGACAGGCTCTAAAGCTGCAGAGAAACCCTGTCTCAAAAAAACCAAAAAAAAAAAAAAAAAAAAAAAAAAGACACCTGTCTACTCACCCCAGATAGGGAGCCCACAACAGACTCGAGTAGAGAATCCACTGAAGTCCAGCATGGTGAACCAGTATGAGCCCACCCCAGCCTGGGTGACAGCTCCCAAAAGCTGGAGCGCACCTCAGACAGGCCGACTCTGGCTCTAAGCCTCTCCAGGCAGCTCAGCAGGTGTCTGTGTCTTCCAGGCCGGCTGCTGGTCTCACTCTGGGAGGCAGGGTCCTAGTAAATCTGGTCAGTTTCAGGGACTTCCTGAAGCTTTTTGTGTTGTCTGCCTTCCTGCTCATGGAGTTTCCTGGAAGCGATAACAGAACAGCTGCAGATTGTGGTCAGGCTGTCTGGCCACGGCCTCCCATCTAGCCATGGGCTGGCCATGATGGCAGGTGTGCATGCTTACACCCAGTCAGCAGCCCTATGCGGGTCCTTGGGCTGACACAGCCAGTGCTTTATTCGCTGACATCTCCTCGGGACTCCTCAGGCTCCAGTCTGAGACTGCTTCTCCCACTGAGTCCAGAGGATCGGCCCATCCTCAGGGCACCTCTGCCCCACCTCCAGTCTGAGACTGCTTCTCCCACTGAGTCCGAGGATCGGCCCCATCCCTCAGGGCACCTCTGCCCCACCTCCAGTCCTGAGACTGCTTCTCCCACTGAGTCCGAGGATCGCGCCCATCCTCAGGGCACCTCTGCCCCAGTGCCGGGGTTCAAGGCATGCGGAGCAAACGCTCAGCTTCCACATGGGTGTTGGAGATTGGAACTCGGGTCCTCAGCCTAGACTCACCACCAGCCCCCCAGTGCTGACCTGGGGTCCTCTGCGGTTCTGCCTCCTGATACTGACCTCCTGGCTTCCCGTCAGGTTATTCTTTTCATTCAGTACTGGACGCTCCTGTGTGTGGGCAGCATCGTGCTCAGCCTTGGCTCCTATGTCGTCATGACAAGCCTCACTCAGAGCCTGTGGTTGTTCAAGATCTCACCACAGACCTTCCCATTCCTGTGTGAGCTTCCTTTGTGTGTACAGGGAGGCATGACCAGGAGGGTTGCAGGGACCCCCTGGTGTCATCTGGAGGGAGGAAGCTGAGGGTGGGAGGGAGGCCTGAGCTCGCTCCACCCGTCTGCTTCTCCTTTGTCTCCAGTTGCTGACTACAACGTGCTGAGCCACCCCACCAGCCTGCTGGTGATTATCCTCAATGTGTCCCTGAACACGCTGCCAGTCCTGGCTCTTCGCATCATCCATAGAGTTGTTCCCAAATTGCGCCCTAAGGTGAGGCAGAGCTGGACCCCAGCCCCTCCCAGCTGTCACAGACACTGACTGTGTCCTGCCTGGGGCAGTGTCCTGGGGACCCAGACCCCTGAGCACAGCCATATCTTAGAACACTTCTGACACCTTGGGGTCTTTGCTGTGTGTCATTCAGAGCCCCGGGAGGGAGGAAGACTGCTTCGGGGGTAATTTAGGCCAGATGGGAAGTAGGCTCCAGTATCCATCCGTGGGCTGACACGTGACTCGGTCACATGCTCCAAAAAGAAGGACCCCAGAATGCAGGATGAGGGACCTCAGAGACACTGTGGTCAGCGAGAGAGGCAGACAGAAAGGACACACACACAGTGTGGGACTCTATGCAGGGGGACGGGTGGGCAGTGGATCCCTGGGTGACGAGGGTGTGTGTCGTGTGTGTCCAGGGGTGGGCAGTGGATCCCTGGGTGACGAGGGTGTGTGTCGTGTGTGTCCAGGGGTGGGCAGTGGATCACTGGGCGACAAGGGCTGCAGAGGAGGCAGCCAAATGAGGCTTCATTGGGGATGATGGAAGGTTCTGGAAGTCAACAGTTGGACAACTTTCTGAATCTGTGTAGAGCCAGAAAATGCCCTTAAATGAGGCTAAGGTGGCAACTGGGGAAAAAAAACTTTAAGATTTATTTATTTTTTAATTGTAGTGTGTGTGGATATTTTGTCAGTGTGCAGTTATGTGTACCACGTGTACACCCACAGAGGCCAGAGGCGTCGGCTCACCTCGAGTTAGAGACGGTTGTGAGCTACCTGTGAATGCTGGCAACCAAATGAATCTGTTTTCTCTGAAAGAGCAGCCGGTGCTCTTCTTAACCACTGAGCCATCTCTCCAGCCCCACCCAACATGCTAAATTTGAAGGGAATTTTTTTCTTTTATTTTTTTGTCTTTTTTCTTTTCTTCCTTCCTTCCTTCCTTCCTTCCTTCCTTTCTTCTTTCTTTCTTTCTTTCTTTCTTTCTTTCTTTCTTCCTATCTTTTTTTGTTGTTGTTTTTCAAGACAGGATTTCTCTGTTGCTCTGATTGTCCTGGAACTAGCTCTTGTAGACCAGGCGGACCTCGAACTCACAGAGATCTGCCTGCCTCTGCCTCCCGAGTGCTGGGATTAAAAGTGTGCGCCACCACTGCCCACCAAAAATTCTGTTATCTGATATAAAATCAGGTCCCAGGGAAAGACTGCTGATCCGCGCAGTGGGGGCGGGTCACAGAAGGATTCTTTCTAAATTTACATTTCTGTCTGTAGTGTGTGTGGGGGATGGGAGCTTGAGTGGCCCATGGCCTGGGATATTTGTGGAGGTCAGGGGACAGGGGACACATTTTGGAAAGTCAGTTTCTCCTTCCACTGTGTGGGTTACCAAGATTAAACCCGGTTCTTAGGTTTTTGGCTGCAAGTGACTTTACCCACCAAGCTCTCTTGTAGGCCATTAGTGAAGGACTAATTGCTGGTCCAGATGTCAGTCAGCTGGACCAGTGTTGAGAAGGTCCAGGTGGCCCTGACCCCGCGCTTGCTCTACAGGAGGAGGAGGAGGTCCCAAGTGAGGAAGAGGAAGTGGCTGTGGAGCCTGCCATGAGGCATCTTCGCCGCGGCGTCCCTGCCCGCAGATCCAGCTATGCCTTCTCCCACCGTGAGGGCTACGCAGACCTGATCACCCAGGGTACCATCCTGCGCAAGTCCATGGAGGAATCTGTCTGCGATTCCCCGAACCCGTCTGAAGAAGACCTACCCCCACAGCAACCCCCACACCACAGGGAGTCAATATTTAATCCGCGAAAGATCTCCATCCTGGCTAAGATGAAGCTGCAGCATCATGCAAAAGCATCCCAGGAGGAGGTCCACCCCGACTCAAGCTTCCAGACAGAGAGACCGGCCACTCTGTCCTTGGACCCCTCGGACACGCGGAAGCCGCTCACCACTCCAAGCGCCACGTCCGTGTCCTCCTCTGATGACCAGGCCTTCCACAGTGTGCCTTCACGGTACACCCTGGAGAGCCAGGCCAGAGCTCTTGGACGTCAGGTCTGCCTCTTGGAAGGGACTTCCCTGGAAGGACCCAGCCTCTCCTACGCCGAGCCAACTGGAAGTCCCCAAGAAGCAACATAGCCACGACTCCAGTTGACCAGAAGTCTGTCGCTGGGAGATCCCCAGTCATCCAGTACAGTGGGACCGTCACCTGGGAGTGAGCAGAAGGCCAAGGCACAGCCGCGGCAGCGTGGTGGGCACCAGGGACCTTTCACGTCAGACCTCCACCCTGCTCGCGTACACAGGAAACTACCTGCCCCAGCCCCAACAGGAGGAGGCAGAGACAGTCAACAAACAGCATCCCAAGACAAGGGGGGCCACACCCTTGCCTTTCTAATAAAACAGGGTCCTCTGACCCCAGGGCTGCTTTGGGCTCTCTCCTTCTCCAACTCCTCTTTTGGTAAAGCCAGGGAACATTCCTTTCCAGACTTAAAAAAAAGAAATATCCGCTGGACAGTGGTGGTGCACGCCTTTAATTCCAGCGCTCAGGAGTTCGAGGCCAGGCCTGTCTACAGAGCTAGTTACAGGGACAGGCTCCAAAGCTACAGAGCAAACCCCGGCTTGAAAAACAAACAAAAATACCAACCCCAACACCCCCCAAAATCATCAAAACACTGACCCTTACTGGTCAAGTAGTTAAATTTGAGGAAACTTTTTGTGGGCTTTTATCCACCTTCTAAATTCATAGGCTTCGGTGCTTTTGAGAAAGGAAAGCTCTCAGTCTCCACCCCACACCACCTGGGCCCCCTTCCTCCTCCAGGCTCCTCCCTTGGCTGGAGCAGATCCTGATGTGGGTGCCCACCTCAAGGTCTCCCCGCCTTGCTAACTTCTGGGTGGCGGGAGCCCCCATTCTTCCGGTCTGTACAGTCCACAGTGGGCCAGCACCCTATGTAGACTGAATGACCAGGAAATACTTTATTGAAGGAAAAAGCAAAAGAACAAAAAACAGCACAGCGTGGTTAATGGCGGTGCCGCTTCCCTTGCCTGTCGTTGGTTATGGTGGATGCCTGTCACCTAAGGGCAGGGTGGGGACTGGCTGCCCCTTCTGTCTTCCTCTAGGGGTTGGAGCCTTTGATTCCTTCTCTGAGAATACTTGGGAGTTCCCTCACACCAACTCTGGCCTGAGACACCCCCAACACCACACTCAGGGAGCCTTACAAGCCCCCAGGATAACGCCCTATACCTGGTGGCAAAACTTTGGTGAACCATTTTGGGGTGATGAGGCGGAAACATCTAGGACCACGCTTCCTGGCTCGTGGGAGCCGTCCTGCAGGTGGGAGACTGGGCTGTTCTTTCGCCCCAATCCTATGACATGGGACCTGCCCTTAGAAGTCAGCTCCCTGGGAAGGTCGGGGCAGACAAGCACAGGAATCACAAGGTGGCCTGTACCCCACTTCTTTCTCCACTGATGGGGATGTACAGAGCCCTGTTCAGGGTTCCCATGTACTTCAGAAAGGGACTACCCATGCCTGGGAAGCTGAGGGGTCTCAGGACAGGTAACTGGGCTTCCAGAAGGCTTTTTGCATCTGGGGAAGTTGGTGTGCACCAAGCTTCTTGACTACAATACATGAATTTCTTAGTTGTGGGAAGTTTGTGCTCAAGTGAACCCCACTGGGTGGGACAAGGAGTCCACAGCCACCCACCTGCTCCCAGATGCAACGGAGGAGGAGGAGGGGAAGCGATGGCCCTCCCCTGTCAGGACTGGACACACAGCTGGCGGGATCGGAGGGGGGAAGCGATGGCTGTGGTGCTCGGGGGTCTGGCTGTGCTCCAGGAGCCCCCCTCTACCTCAGGGCCTTGCCAATGCGGTGGAGTGGGTCCTAAGCAGAGGGTCCCCGGACAGGGCCAATGATAATGCGATACCCACTCCACGTTACGTCATCAGAACATATGAGACATGAATCAAATTCCATCACCTTTTTTGGTTTTCATTTTCTTATTTTTTTCTAAATTACATTTGAACACGGAACACATAGAATCAAAATACTCTTAGAAGACTTGACCTCATAAAACAAGGAAACAGAAGAAGCCAGGGAGGAAGGACAGCCGTGGAGCACCGCCTTTCTCTCTTTCCTAAGAGACTCTTTCACATAGGAAATCTGTGAAGGCCACCGGTCCCCCCCTCACCCTCGCAGGGACCACCGGCTTCGCTGCCCTAACATTCAGTGCGTCTCCCACGGAACTGATCAGAGATAAACATGCCATTATTTGCAAAATTATAATTTAACGGTATAAAGCTTTGAGTCACATATTCCCAAAACTAGCTAAGGGTTTTTTTTGTTGTTGTTGTTTTTGTTTTTAGCACATAAAACTATACATTAAATATTTTGAGGTATTTCAGGAGAGATTGTCAAAGGCTAGAAGGAATTGTGCTGGACTGTGGGTTCCCTCTGTAGGAAAGATCTTTGGTAGGTAAGGACCAGAAGGTGTTTGGGGCAGAGTGGGAGGGGTGGAGGCCCATCTGGGCCTGGAGAGGGTCCTGACACGTGTGTGTGTGTGTGTGTGTGTGTGTGTGTGCATGTGTTGTGGAGCCCAGCTTGTGTCAGTGCTCCTGGTGTGGAGCCCAAGCTGTGTCAGTTGATCCTGTGTGTGTATGTGTGTGTGTGTGGTATGTGTGGTGTGTGCGTGCATGTATGGTGTGGTGGTGTGTGTTGTGTTTGTGATGGTATTTGGAAGGGTTCCATTGTGGCTCCGGTGGAGCCCCACCTAGAATCCCCCAGTGTGGGTTGGGGGCATGTCAGGAGTAGAGCTTATGGTGAGGGGCTGGGTTGTGGTCAAGGGTGAACACTTGCCTAGAATGTACTAGCTCCTAGGTTCCAACCCTATCAAACCACTACCAGAAAAGAAAGGAAAGCAAAAAGAAAAAGACAAAGAGAAAAGCAAAACTTAATCTGATTGCTGCCTCAATGCTTGTGGTCCTAGTCTTCAGGAGGCTGGGGGAGGGAGCGCTCAGCCTGGACAGTAGCCTCGGCTGCAGAGCAGGACCTTGCCCGCAAACTTACAGATGCAGATGCACATATATATTGGTCTTTTCTAACTTGCCATTGAGTCATAGATCTTTTGAGGCAGGTTCTTACCATGTGAACGCAGAGATCCTGCCTCTGCCTCCTGAATGCTGGCATTAAGTATAGTTACCCACATTCCGGCTCCGTCTATTCCCCCTGCTGGGCAGGGCAGCTTTGGAGCCTGAATCAGAAGTGTGGGAGTGAGGGGAGGACTCAGTGCTAGTGCAGGTGGGAGGAGTGCCTGAGTCTCAGACGGGAGGGAGCTAGCGGGTGTGTTTTAAAAGATTTACTTTTAGCTGGGCCCTGGTAGCGCACACCTTTAACCCCAGCACTCAAGAGGTAGAGGCAGGTGGGGTTAAAAGCCAGCCTGGTCTACAGAGTGAGTTCCAGGACAGCCAGGGCTACACAGGGAAACCCTGTCTCAACAACAACAAGAAAAAAAAATTATTTTTAATCGTGTATGGGTGTGTGAGAGTGCAGGTGCCTGGGAGGGCCAGAAGAGGGCGCTGAGTCCTTCGGAACTAGAGTTCCAGATGATTGTGAGTGTGTGTGTGTGTGTGTGTGTATACACTGGCCTGCCAGCCGGGGTGTGTTTGGTGTGTGCATGTCTCAGTGTGTCTGTGTGTGTGTGGGAGACCTGTCTCTTGCTGAGTGGGAACAGGGGGGGCTCTTTTCACTCTGAGCATTCTGCCTCACACCGGAAGATTCTAGAAGCATCCATCCAAGTTGCTTCCATGGGAGAGCAGCCAGTCATTAAGGACAGAGGACTCTCTACACACATCTTTGGTTCAATAAAAAGGCACTCACCGACCTCGCTGCTGTCCTCTTGTCTCTCTCTCTCTCTCTCTCTCTCTCTCTCTCTCTCTCTCTCTCCCTCTCTCTCTCTCTCTCGGGCGGGGACAGCCATGGGGTGAGGGTGGGGACACCCTGGCTTCCAGCACAAACCCTTGGGGGGGGGGAATCTTTGGTATCAGACGTGATATTTGAATCACAGCATGGACTCAGTGAGGTAGCCTTTACAGGACGGGAGGTTCCTCTTCTTCTTCTCACTAGAAAGGTCTCTTGCATTCTCTAGGGAAACTGAGGGTGCGCCCTTCCTGGGAGCAGCCATGGGACAGGGTTCAGAAGAGAGTAGTTCCCAGGATGGTGAACCCCCAGAGGGGGAGGGAGAGATGCAGCCTCCGGGATCTGGCTCCAGGCGAGGGAGAGGACTGAGCAGCGGGGTGGGGGTGCCCCCATTGCTCTTCTGACCCTTCCCCATTGTACATTTTTTTGGCAAAACAACGGAGCGAGCAGTTTTCCACTTCCTCCTCTGAGCGAGGCGTCACCAAGGCGAGGCTTACCCCCCAATGTCCTCTGGTGTGTGGGGTGCCCAGGTGTGCACCCCCAAGCAACCAGAAACCAGGCGATGAGTTCCAGAGATTTCCAGAGTTTTGCATCCAAGGGCCCCCCGGATCTGGAGACTCTGATGTGCCCCCAAGATCTGGGGTGTCGTTTTTTGCTTTCTGGTGACCTCGTTCCCTGTGTAGCTTTCTTTTTCACGTAGCAAGGTGCTCATAGCGAACTCAACCAGGGGTGCTGAGGCGAGGCGGCCATGGCGACCCTCATCTCCACATCCGCCACTGTCTCCTTGGAGACAGGGGGCTCCCGTTGCTCCCCTCCCCGGCTTAAGGCAGGGGGATTGTTGGCACAGGATTTGCAGGCCGCTGAGGTGGGGGGTGGGCGGCCAGGGTCTCCGCGGTGAGGGGCTTTCCTGCCCGGAGAGAGGGCTTCGTTTGAGCAAAGTTTGGGGATGGGTGCTGTAAGGATCCGGCTTATTGTCGGTTTTTGGCCACTTGGGACGAGTCTCAGTTCCTGGGAAGGGGCAAGGGGACAGAGACCTGGCCTGGAGGAGAAAGGGGGTGGGGGAGAAACAGGCAGTTGTCTGCTTTCCCCATTTTGAGGAGGTCTGGGATCTGGGAAGGTAAGGTTCTCTATTTAAATTTTTTTTTAAAAATACCCGGGTTTTGTTGTAGGGTGTGCTTGATTCTTGACCCACTCTTCCCTCGAGGTCCCCTTAGTGTCCAAAACTGAAGGGGGTTGGGGTGGGTCCCTGTCCCCTGGGGGTAGGTGGGACTTCCTTTGGCTGGATGGGGGAGGGGTCCCCATGCCCGGGGCTGGGATGTGCGATTCCCTGGGCGGGGGGGGGGGGTGGGGGTGGAAGGCTCAGGCCTTGGAGAAGGTGGCAGTGGCTGTCGCGGTGCCCGGAGTGGCACCCGGCTCCTCAGCCCAGCGGTTCATGCAGCGGCGTCGGGCGTTCATGAAGAAGTTGCTGACGGTGTTGAGCTCCAGGCCCAGCTGCTGCGAGATGGTGGCCTGCATCTCCTTGGACGGCCGCTTGTTCTCCTTGAAGATGGCGATCAGCGTGCGGCGCTGCAGGTCCGGTGAACACCAGCCGCTGTTCTTGGGCTGCAGAGCCCCCCTGTCACTTTGTTGATCCTGCTCCTTGCGCTTGCAGGCTGTAGGAGGGACAGGGGCGAGAGAGGACACCACGGGGGGCGGTGAGGGGACGGGGACCAGAGCGCGGGGCCAGGGCAGGATGCAGGGACATAGGGAGGAAGGGGGCGTGGGGCACCCAGAGAGGGAAGGGAGGTGCAGGGTACAAGAGCCAGGCCGAGTCAGGGAACACAGAGCAGGAGGGTTGGTCAGGGCGCAGAGGGCGCACATCGGAAAGGTTCAGAGGATGGAGAAAAATGAAAGGGGAGAAGAAGGAAGAGAAGGGTCGTTAGCAGTGTGAACAGGACAGCGGGGGTTGGGGAGAGATAGGCAGCCACAAACGGGGGAGCCAAGCGATGGCATCATATTAACACAAGCGTGTCACAGTCACCCGCTCCAGCAAAGCCTCCCTCCGGGGTGACCAGTGACAGCTTCCTACTGCCAGTCCTCCCATTCCAATCGCGATCCCAACATGACCTCTCCCCGAAAGACTGTGGATGTGGGTGCGGAGGGCCTAGCCCCCTGCTGTGCCACAAATCCCACCTGGGACTTTTGGGGACAGGATGGGACTGCCCTGACTGTGAGATGTGTGTTGGACTCTAGGCCTCGAGTCTCAGCAAGCAAGACACAGACCTGACCCCTTCAGGAGCAGATGACATGAGTCCTTCACCGGCCCTTGTCTTTCTGCTAGACTAGAGGAACCCCACCCAGGGAGGGGCTTGGGGAGTGTGGCTCGGGGTAGAAGGCCTACACATTGGAGTTAGCACACAACCAGATCAAACAGATGATCGGCTAAGGGAGGAAAGAGGGCCATACCTCGGAGGGTGAAAGAACTTGCCACCCAGGCCTAGTCACCAGAGTTCAATCCTTGGAACTTGCACAGAGGTAGAAGAAGAGAAGCAAACCCTAAAACGATGTTCTCTGAGCTCCGTCTGTGCACCATGGCCGGTGTATCCACATGCACATCACACACACACCACAACAGGAATAAATAAGATAAAATGTAAATATATAGGCCTGATGGTTAAAGTAACTGTCATAATGACAGACCCTAGAATCACCCAGGAACTGAGCGTCTTGGTTTGTGGGGGGGGAAGGGGGAAGCCTGCCCGCTATGGGTGGCCCAGCCCCTGGGCTGGATCCTGGGCTGATGGTGGAAAGTGAGCTGACTCCCAGCATGCATGCATTCACTGACTTCTGGCTGTGGATGTGGTTGGAGCATCTCCCCGAGCGCCTACAGCCTCTCTTCCCCGTGGTGATGAACTGCAGCTATCACCAAACAGCCCTTGCTCCCTGGAGCAACCTTTGTAAGGAAGACACCAGGACTGAAGAACACCAGTGCACACAGACAGACACACCTCTGGGAACAGACAGACATTTCCTAAAGCTTCCGAAAAGGAAAGGCAGGTGCCATGGAAACCTCCAGAATCAGGATGGCTTTGGAGGGCTCAGAATCCAGGAGAAAAAAATTCCAGGGACAGAGCTGGAGGCGGCTCTTGTGGCTCTTGCAGGGACCCGAGTCCAGGTCTCAGCCAGCACTCCAGCTCAGTAGCTGACGCTCCGGAGAGTGTCCTCCCGCTTCTGGCCTTGGCTAGAATGGGCACACATAGAGATGCACTCACACACATAATTAAAAATAGGAGCCAGGCAGTGGTGGGCACCCTTTAATCCAAGCAGTTAGGAAGGCAGAGGTAGGTGGATCGATCTGAGTTCTAGGCCAGCCTGGTCTACAGAAGAAGTTCCAGGACAGCCACGGCTACACAAAGAAACCCTGTCTTGAAAAACCAAAAACCCAAACAAAACAGATCTTTAAATTAAAGGTGTGTGCCACCATGGTCTGACCGTGAGTAATTATAAATTTATTTGTTATTTTATGATCATTGTTTTACTCTGCATGTGTGTTTATGTGAGGGTGTCAGAAACCCTGGGAACTGGAGTTACAGACAGGTGTGAGCTGCCATGTGGTGTGGGGGATTGAACCCAGGTCCTCTAAAAGAGCAGTCAGTGCTCTTACCCTCTGAGCCACCTCACCAGCCCCTAGGTTCCAAAAGTCTTAATGAGTTGGGTTTGGATCCTGTTGGGGAGTGTCCAGCGAATGGCATGGCTCCAAGTGACTCCAGGGTCTGCAGAGAGTTTTACAAGAAGAAATGTAATCCTGAACAGGAGAGATGGCTCAGAGGTTAGGAGCACTGGCTGCTCTTCCTGAACACCCAGGTTCAATTCCCAGCAGCCCATGGTGCTCACAACCATCTGTAATGAGATCTGGCGCCCTCTTCTGGCATGTGGGCATACATGGAGGCAGAATGTGTATACATAAGAAAGAGACAGAGACAGACAGAGACACCACAGAGACAGAGACGGAGAGACAGAGAGAGAAGAAAGCAAGGCATCCTACGGCCCATGTGGCTCAGCCGAGGGCTCATTCACAGGAACCATGATCAAACCGTAAGTGTCCAGTGACCCCAATGGGGCCAGCAACACATGTGGTGCACAGACAGGCAAGCAGGCAAAATACTCAAATGTATCAAATAAAAATAAATAGGGTGGAGAGGGATCAGGTATCCCTCTGACCTCATGTGCGCATGCGCGAACACACTGAGCGTAGGCGCCTAAGGCACAGGGCTCTGCGGTTCATTTATGTTTTCTTTCTTTTTTAGATATTATTTATTTATTTATGCAGTATCCTGCCGTGTGAGGCCAGAAGAGGGCACCAGTCTCATTAGGTGGTTGTGAGCCACCCACGTGGTGCTGGGAATTGAGCTCAGGACTTCTGGAAGAACAGTCAGTGCTCGCTCTTAACCGCTGAGCCATCTCTCCAGCCCTCTGCGGTTCATTTCTATGACTGTAATAAAGTACCCTGAGAAAAATTAACTCGAGGGGAAAACGAGTTCATGACTACCCAGCTTGCAAGCTGCTTGTGCTCAAATGCCTTTTTCCACTCTTTGTGTTTAAATTTTTATTTTATTTTTAGTTTTGTGTGCGCACGTACATAAATGGGCATGTGTAAGTGCAATGCCTGCCAAGGCCAGAAGGGGGCATCAGATTCCCTGGAACTGGAGTTACCGGCAGCTGTGAGCTGCCTGGTGCCGGATCTGGGAACTGAATCCCTATCTTTGGAGGAGTACCAGGTGCTCCTAAGCACTGAGGCATCTCCACAGTCCAGGACCCAAACCCAGTGACTGGTGGCATTTCCAAAGGACAGGTCTTCCCACCTAAGGTAACAACAGGACAGAGACAGACTGTCGTGGTGGCATACGCCTTTAATCCCAGCACTCAGGAGGCAGAGGCTGGTTTGAGTTTGAAGCCAGCCTGGTCTGCAGAGCGAGTTCCAGGACAACCAGGGCTACATAATACAGAGACCCTGACTCAAAAAAGGACAGCAATAAAACACAAAGAGTTTGCCTCAAGACTGATCCATAGCCACCATGATCCACATGGTCCTTCACTGAGACTCCCTCCCAGGTGGTCCTGGGTTGCTGCAAGGGCACATTTAAAACTGACTGCCAATGCAAGCTGTGGGGTGAGGCCCTGGTTTCCACCCTGAGTCCCATATATATGCACATAGATTTGGTCACAGTAGAGCAGGCGGATGGACAGAAGGGGCCACTCTCGTGTGAGGCTCCTCCAGACCTGACTGTGCTACCATGGTCACAGGAGACCAGGTGCTCATCCCTGGATGAGGGCACAGCTGGGAGCCAGCAGGTGAGGAGAGCAACAATAGCTCAAGCTTTTAAATTCGACTCACCCACCATCCACCCACCCACCCACCCATCCCCTCCACCCCATTGCCTTCACCTCCATCTCCTCCCCCCTCCCCCTTCAATCTCAGTCTCCTTCAATCCTGCCCTCCCTTCCCCCATGGTCCCCCCATTTTCTACCAATGGTCTGCTGCCCATCACCCGCATCGCACAAACCCTCACCTCCGCTGCCCATCCCAGCTTACTCCCCTCCTTTCTTCTCAATCTGCATCACACGCCATGGTGTCCTCAAAACCCCATCATCCCCAGCACGATCCCCACTTCTCCATGCTCAGCACCAGGGCCTGCAGCCAGGGCTGGTCAGCCTTCTGTGTGTGGACAGAGCACCACCCACGGGTGCTGCAGCTGCTGCCGAGATGGGGTGAGTCTGCAGGTCTCTCCTTTCAGTAGCACAACCGAGACACAGTGTTCAGTGCCTGGCACCTACTGAGTCCTCCTGTTGCTCTGTCCCTGTACAAGACCCCTCGAGCATCCTTCTGTCCACACTTGCTTTTTTTTTCACCCCAAAAAACAGGGTTCCACCAGGCAAGATTTATTTTTATCATTTTTACCTTTGTGGCCGGGAAGTGGTGACAATGTCAATCCCAGCACTCGGGAGGCCGAGGCAGGCGGATCTCTGTGAAGTCAGCCAGGTCTACAGAGTTCCAGGACAGCCAGGGCTACACAGAGAGACCCTGTCTCAGGAAAAACAAGTGTGTAGATGTGTGTCTGCTCTGGGGCATGTGCAGAGAGTTCAGGCACCTTTGGGGCGGCATCGGGACCCCTGGGGCTGGAGTCACGGGATTGGGAGCCACCATTCGGTGCAGGGAGCTGAACTCACGGCCTCTGCAAACCACGAGTGCTCTTAGCCAGGGAGCCTTCTCTCCAGCTCCTCACCTTGTTTTTTGAGACAGGCTGTCTCACTTGGACCTGAAGCTTGTGGGTTAGGCTAGACCAGCCCAGCATCTCCTGTTGCTGTGTCCACAGAACAGAGAATACGACCAAGTGCCTCCACACGCCCTGGCTTTAAACCTTACGTTCGTTCGTTCATTCATTCATTCATTCATTCATTCATTCATTCGCGTGCCCATCCCCTCGCCCATCATCTTGCAGTTCCCATTGTGTCCAGCAGAGGGAAGCCGCCCCCGTCTATCAGGTTGTGTCCTGGAGGAATACCCTCGAGTTTTGGGTGGAATCTGCTTAGAACCCTGGATTTGCACGGAGGGTGCCCTTCTTGTTTTTCTAGATACACTAGGGTGCACAGATCACCCCGAGTCCAGGTCCGACGCATGGCTGTTCTGGGGTTCCCAGGTGGGACTCCCTTTTATCCATTGCTAGGCAGTGGCAAGAAAAAATATTTAATGAATTGGGGAAGAGAAGGGACCCCCCCAGCTTCACAGGGGGCTGTGTCTGAGAAGAGGAGATCTGGGTCTCATTTCTCATGTTGCCATGAGGACCCGTTATTAGCAAGGTCTCACACTTTCCTGGGATCTTCCCTTAGAAGCCACAGGAACTGACTGGACAGTTCCTACGCACCCCTTAAAGCCCAGCTGCATCGGCCCCCTGCCCCAGAAAGCCCTTTCTGTAGCTGCCTGCAAAGCTTTGGATCCATCACTGGTCACTGGCTGGGGATCAGTGGGAAGAGTGCTTGCCCAGCCTGCCATGAAGCCCTGGCATTAAATAAAACATGCCTGTCCTGTCTCCTCTCAGTCTTGGAGAGGAATACACGAACAAATCAGTTCAATATCGGTCCTTGGCTACTTAGGGAATTAGGGGCCTGCCTGGGCTACATGAGACCCTGCCTCATAATCCAATTTAAAAAAAAAAAGCAATAAATAAGGTATGCAGGTGTCCCCAGGCCCCCATGTGCGCCGTGCCCACAGGTGCCCTGAATCACTCTCACCCATGCCCTCTGCCCCCAGCTGCCCACCAAGGCTGTGAGCAGCAGCAGCAAGGGTGTGCCTGTTCCCTCCCCACACTCCTACAGCGGACAACTCAATACCAGCCTGGTCTCAGGCTGGGATGATGGCCGGTTTCCTTGGCGACAAGTCCTGCCCCACCATCAGCTGTAGGGTGGGGGCAGGTGTTGGGACCACGGATCCCTCCCCATCACGGTGACTTAGCCCAGCCGGGCTGTGCTCCCCCCACCCTCCCAGCCGGGCTGGCGACTCTGCCAGGGTCACAAGTTCCCAGGGCGGTTAAAAAGGGCCTTGAGGTACCTCAGTCAGTCCCACAGCCCTCCCGCCCGCCAGCTCTCCCTCTCCCTCCCTTCCAAAGAGTTTTAAAGGCTCCATTTTTCAAAGTCTTATCTGGAACCAACAGTCCACACCCACCTGGCCTGCCCGTCCAGGATGAGGGGCACTTAGGAGCTGAAGGGTCACAGGGTGGGGTCACACACTGGGGGCAGCCAGGGGTAAACCGAGTCAGCAAAGAGCACACTGCCCAAAACTTGGATATATATACACACATATACACGCATATATATGTGTACACACACATATATGTACACACATATGTATATACACATATGTATACACATATATGTACACACATGTATGTATATACACATATGTATATACACACACATTTATATATATGTTCTCACTCCTGTATTCCAAGCTAGCCTAGAACTCCCAGCCATCCTTCAGTCTCGGTCCCCAAAGCTGACAGTGCCACTGCGCCAGGCTGAGCTTCAACGTTTAAAGAGTCATTTGCAGGAGGCAAGGTGGCAGCTAGGAGAGGAATTAGAAAAAGATGGCTGGAAAGGAAACAGGTGACTAGGAAGGCAGAGAAAAACTGACCCAGAACAGGCTGGGCAGTGAGTGAGCAGATCAATTGTTTGTGAATTAATCCACTGATAAGGGCTCCGTGTCCCCGGAAGTACGTCCTGGCACCCAAGGGTGGCCACAGTTTTCAAACACCTGACTGTGGGCCGGGCTGGAGCCCAGCATTGAGAAGCAGCAGGCGGGTGGCTGGGTGTGGACAAGTAGGCCCCTGGGGAAACCTAGGAAGCTCCCCAGCTGAGCATCCACCGGGACCCTGCAGAATCCAGAAAAGTAAAAATAAGAATAAGAAAAAGAATAAGAAGGCGCAGGCCAAGCGAACTGGGAGTCAAGTTCATTGTCAGCTGCACTGAGATGGGGTTTAAGGTTAGGGTTAGGGCTTGAAAGATTTGTGCGGTCCAGCCAAAGGGAGGAGGAAGGGCAGGTGCAGCAGGGAGGAGGGGAGGCTGGAGGGCTGTGCCCCCTCCCAGCAGCGGGGATCCCCAGGCTCTCTGCTCAGTCAGTGCACTAACTGCCTTGGATTTCTGGGCTCCAGAGCTGGAGACCTCCCCACGGCCGCAGGGCAGTGTTGAGGGGTCGCCCCGGGCTCTGGACGTGGGGAGGCGCCCAGGGCTTTGGATGTGCGGGGGAGACGCCGATTCAGAGTGGGGTCACCCGTCTCAGAGTGGGGCGTCTGGGTGTAAACGGAGGCATGGATCGCCTGCCTACTGGCAGCCTGGGCACAGCGTCTCAAATTGAACAATCCTTTACCCCAACAGCACAGGGTCCCCAGAACTCTTCCACTGGGGTTCCAGTACAGATGCCCACACCAGGGACCTCCTGCCGCCCCTTTAGCCGGTTCTCTTTCTCTCTATGGTTTTTTAACGTGACCATAATTCTGTAAGTCCCTCCGCTGTCTCCACTGGCAGGGCTCCCAGATGAGGGAGGGTCCGGGTCACTTTGCTTAGGGGAAACTGAGGCCACACGTGTCACAGAGCTGCCTAAGGATCACGTGAACCTCTCAGTCACCACCCCCCTCTGGGCCCAGCCCCACACCTCCCCCTCCAGCACAGCCTAGGGTATTGATCATGGCCTATTTTTAATTAAAAACTTGATTCAAACCAGCTTGAACTCCCTGGTTAAAGCAGGCTGTGTGCAGGCTAATACAAAGGGGCCGCGGGGGCCGACCAGCTTCCGGCAGCCTCCCCACTCTGCTGCCTCCTGATTTTTTGTTCCTCACCTGTCCTGCGCCAGCCAGGTCAGCTTTATTCTCTGAGAGGACTGAGGGAGTTGCAGAGGAAGGCTGTCCTGGAAAGACGCAACTTAGGGGCTCTGGCCCGGTGGGGAGTGGAGCCAAGAGATCAGCTGGGAGAAAATTGTCCTTTGTGTTTCAGGTTGGACAGGCGGTAGCTGATAGGGTATCTACAGGGCCTTAGTTCAGGCAAGGAATTTAGTTGAAAGGGGCTTAAGTTTTTCTGTTCTCTTTGTTGTTGTTTGTTTTGTTTTCTGAGGCAGGGTTTCTCTGTGTAGTTCTGACTGTCCTGGAACTCGCTTTATAGACCAGGCTGTCCTCGAACTCACAGAGATCCTCCTGCCTCAGCATCCTGAGCACTGGGATTAAAGGCATCAGCCACCTCCGCTCAGCTAAAACTACATTTTGTTTTGTGTGTCTATGAATGTGGCTGGGGTCACAAACTCGTAGGAGTGGGTTCTCTCCCACCATGTGGGTCCCCAGGAGTGACCCCAAGTCCTCAGACTTGACCTTTCCCCACTGAGCCATGTAAACTCCCCCTCAAGGGGACTTTAGAATGAACGATTTGGAGGTCAGCCCAGCCTCTTGCCAAGCAGTCATGGGGCCAACTGTCTACCTGTCTGTCTACCAGACTCTGGTGTGGTCACAGGAAGTGGCTATTGGGTCTGAAAGAAGGTGTGAACATGGCCTCAGACACTGGCATCAGGAGGGGACAGGAAGTTACGGTGTCCAGTTGAGTCAAAGCCTTCCCGCTTCCTTGAGGCTCTCTGAGAACTCCTGGGCCCTGAGGATTCCTGGGCAGTGTGCGCACATGCGTGCGAGCGGGCAGGGGCGCGCATGTGTTTGTGTGTACCTGTGTTCCTGTGTTCCAGGACAACCCATCAGTGCCTGGGAGCTGGAGGCCGAACACAGCCTCAAAACCCCTGTGATTGCTGGTGTGTCAAGGGCTACCAGCTACTGCTCTGTGAAGAACCACGTCTTTCCCTCACGTCCAAGAGACACCCCAGCTGATGTCTTATCTCTGTTTCTGCAATGTCCTAGAGCCCACCACTTCCCAATCCCCAGTGAGGGGCTGAGGGCGTGGTCAGGGTGGAGCTCCGCCTAGAATCCCCAGTGAGGGGGGTTGGGAGCGGTCAGGGTGGAGCCCCACCTAGAATCCCCAGTGAGGGGCTGGGGGCGTGGTCAGGGGGATGGGCATTACCTTAGCCTGCAGAGGAGGCCTTGGTCTCAGTGTAGTGAGTGTGTATTCTCTGTGGCACCTGCAATGGCTCCACTTCTGTTGTTGTTTTTCCAGAGAGGGTTTCTCTGCAGCTTTGGAGCCTGTCCTGGAACTAGCTCTTGTAGATCAGGCTGGCCTCGAACTCACAGAGATCCGCCTGCCTCTGTCTCCCAAGTGCTGGGATTAAAGGCGTGTGCCACCACAGCCCAAATAGTGTCTTCCCTTTTTCCCCATGTGGGCTTGTGCCACCCACCCACCCAGTACCTTCCCAGAGTCCCTGCTGCTCTCTCAGGCGCTTGTGCAACTGTTCTCATTTCTCAGATTAGGAAACCGAGGCTGAGACCTTTGTCTAAAATCAGCCAAGGATGAGACAGAGGTGAATACAGCCTTCGAAACAGTCTTTCTAACCCCTGGGGGGGCGGGACATCCTCTATGTGTGTGTGTGTGTGTGTGTGTGTGTGTGTGTGAGAGAGAGAGAGAGAGAGAGAGAGAGAGAGAGAGAGAGAGAGACCTCCTGTGTGTGTTGTGGGGGGGGCTCTGTCAGAGTATCTGATGTTTACACAAGGACTCCTGGCCTTTAAGAAAGAGGCAGAACTGTGTCTCAGTGGGGAACGCCCTGGCCTGACAGGCATGGGGTCCAAGGTCCAGCTCAGCACCACATAAACCAGATATGATGGCATATGTCTGTCACCCCAGCACTCAGGAGATGTAGGCAGGAGGGTCAAGAGTTCAGGGTCAGCCTCAGCCAGCCTGGATTACCAAGAAACCCTGTCTCAAGCGGTAAACAAGGGACTCCGCAGCGGGCCCCATCTCCTTGGGTCGCAGGCCTCCCCAATCTTTACCGTTCTTTCTATAGCCCAGCATGCACTGGCCTCCCTGCCCACTGCTGGTGGCCAGCTGCCTCTGCACCAACCCCTGTGGACCTCCAGAGAATCCAGCATCCCACAGTTCTATGTATTTCCTGCCTCAACTTCTCCATGCTCTTCCCACCCGCTACATTGCGGGTTCTGTTTCCCTTCCCAGTGCTTAGCGACCCTGAGGCAGAGGCTGAAGAAGGGAGGGTGTGTGTGTTCATGCATGTGTGTATGGGGGTTTGTATGGTGTCTATGTATAAGTGTGGCGGTGTGGTGTGTGTTCATGCATGTATATACAGTGTGTGTGTATGGTATGTGTATGTGTGGCTTGTGTGTGATGTGTATGGTTTGTGGTATGGGCGTGCAAGTGTGTGTGTGTGCGTGTGTGTATGTGTATGGTTTGCGGGGCTGTGTGTGTGCGTGCATATATGTGTGTGTATGGTGAGTGTGTGATGTGCATGGTTTGTGGTGTGTGTGCATGAGTGTGTGCGCATGAGTGTGTGTGTGTGAATTCCTGTCCCCTTATTTGAATGTCTTATTATATATGTATATTTCTTTCTGATCAGTTACAAAAAAAGAATTTTTTTCAGTCCAGAGTTGCAATTTAAACAATATTTGAAGCCGGCCGAGGCTATCGACCTGTACGGTGATGAATCACAGACGGTAATTCGAATTCATCGACCGCCCCACCCGCCAGGAGCCTCCCCTCCCCCAGCCTGGCTCCCACAGTCACAGTCTGTGCTGTTGCTGGGGTATCTGTGGGGGGAGCACAGCTCAGAGAGGGGACTCTGAGGTGGGATGGGAGCAGATACAATGTCCCCCCAGCATGGTGGGAAACGTTTTTCGGGGAGCCAGAGCCTGGACCCCCAGTGTCTCCTCCCCATACACACAATGCGTGTTTTACATTGGGGAAACTGAGGCGTGGGAGGACAATGCACACTGAAGCAGGGATGGGTTCTGGGGCTCTTTGCTGTGATGCCTCGGGAGGACAAAGAAAGGAATGACCCTCAGTGGTCTCCAAATGAGGAAAGGGAAGGCTGTGGTGTTTTCCCGGATCTGGGGGGCAGAAGCAGCCAGGGGACCCCCCACCCCCCGCCTCAGCTCAGCCACCTTGGCCGCCGTGGCCCCTCCCTTTCTTTGTCTCCAGTGCTCCTTTCTGTTTCTTTCTGCTTTGGTCTCTTTCCCACTCTCCATCCCTCTATTTTTTCTCTGTCTCTCCAACTCACCTCTCTCTTTCTCCCTCTCTCTTCTCATTTCTCCATCTCTCTTTTCCTCTCTCTTTTCTGTCTCTTCTCTTCCACCTTTCATTTCTTCTCCATCTCTCTCTACTCTGTCTTTCTGTCCATCCATCCACGCATCCACCCATCTGTCTGTCTGTCTATCTATCTATCTATCTATCTATCTATCTATCGATCTATCTATCTATCTATCTATCGATCTGTCTGTCTGTCTGTCTGTCTGCTATTCCATCCTCTTTATCATCTCCCCTCCACACCCTGTCCCCACACCGTTCCTTTTTCTGACTGTTTTTTGCTTTGCAGGACACTCTCAGGTTGGTAGCATTGGGACAATGTTTTTCCTAGTGAGGCTCTGACTTGCAAGGAGAATTTTCCTCGTGGGCTTATGAAAGCAAGGTCCAATTTTGCCCCAAGTAGACACACAAGGGGGTGATGCTCCCAATCTGGCACTAGTGTGGGGACACCTGCAGGCCTCAGGCTGTCACCAAGACACAGTATGTTGAAGAGACTTGCCTGGCTGCCTCACCACCTCCTACACACCACAATTTACCGCCACTTAACTGCTTTTCATTTGTGCAGGGACCAGAACTAAAGACTGGGACCCTAATGACCCTGGTCGGGCTGGCAGCACTTCTGGCTCGAGTGCCGGAGTGTGGACCCTAAGGAAGGTCTGGAATTGGCCAGGTCTACCATTTTCATTATCTACAACAGTGTGTGCCCCAAGTGTGCTCAGCGTCCTCACGCTCCCCTGAAGTGACCCACAACAGCCACCTCACATGATACAGTCCCTGAGGAGGAGACTTCGGTCACTTGTAGCACGAGACAAGGACGAGTCTGGCCTCAGTTTCCTGTCTGTAATAACAAAGAGGGCCAGTGGCCTTGGTGTTGATGTGAATTTAGACCCAAGGCTCGGGACCCTGCACCCAACAGATGTGCCAAGGCACCTGCGGTGGGGTTGCTTTTTTTATGGTGTCCACAAAAGACCAACTGAAACACTACCTTGACCAGCATGGACACTGAAGGTGACAGTCAAGTGGGTTCAGGGTAGGGAGTGTCCCTATGTGTCCAGGAGAGGAGGCTTTACTTTCAGAATTCACAGAACACAGAACGTGGTGCCAGTCACTCAGCAGCTTGTGGCTCAGAACTGCACTGGTCCCTGGTGATCCTACTTGAGGACAATCAGCGAGGTGAAGGAGAGGAGCTGTGTGTTGAGACATGTCTCATTATCCCAGTTAGGTCACCAGCAACAGGACCCTTCAGATAAACCTGTGTTTCTCGCCTACCGATCTCAAGTAGACGTCACTCGGAAGGCTCCCGAGGAAGGGGGAAACTGAAGCTGGCTGCAGGAGCTTGCAATGGTTGGGACAGGAGCAGGTGTCTAAGGCTTCAGTCAGGTCGGCTTCTACCCACCCCGTACCATCCAGTATTCCTGCTTCTCTGCACGCCCCCCTCCCCATGCTTGCAGGGTGGCCTGGGGATACAGTCAACCTGGTGCTTGGCTCGCTGGCTTGCTCGTGCCTGAGGGGCGCCTTACCGAGCCCCGGCTGCCCCGCCCCTCTCTGTGTTTGTGTGCAGAGGGATCGATGACTCTCTGGAAACCGCTATTGTCCCTAGAACGGGGTACCAGCTCCCTCCCCACCACGCCAGAGAAGAATGCTCTGCGCCTAGACCACCGACTCTGGTACCCCACAAACACACAGGATGTAGGGTACTTGACACACACACCACACCCACTCAGATAGGGTGGGAGCAGATATACTAGACCAAAAGGAGGAGACAACGGGTTCCCCAGGGGGCTGGCTGGTATCCCTGTGTGTGTGGGAGAGTCTCAGGCAAGACACGAGGGAAGGAAAGAATAAAGAGAGAATGGACTAGGAACCCGGGTCCAAGAGAGCGAACTGCCATGTGTCCCGATGGGATGGAGAGAAGTAGGAAGGGGACAGAGAAAACAACCAGGGCCCGGGAGCAACCGCGGGTGTGAGGGCCTCTGCTGGAGGCCACGGAACCCAGGGTCCATGGGCCCGCCCCTCCCCCATTCTCAAATGACCTTTGCCAGCAGCCAGAGGGGGGAGGGAGAGGGGACTAGTGGATCGATCGGTGGCAGGGGTTGAGCTACACAGGAAGAGCGATCGGTGTTTGGGGCTGGGGCTGGGGGCGGAGAGGTGGCCAGGCCTGGCTGAGCGTAGTCAGCGACCCGGCGCTTTTTGGACTGGGTGGCAGGGAGGCGCCGGTGGGCCCCTCTTGCAGGGTGGCTATGAGGAGGGGAGTGGCACCTTCTGGTCGCGGGGGACACACTGGATCATGAACCGAAGGAGTGTACATGCGCGCGCGCGCATACACGGGTCTATGCGAGGGACTGTTTTAGTTTTGCCCCAAAGACACTAGACACCCTACACAGTCCCCCAAAGACACTACTAGACACCCTACACAGTTCCCAAGACAGGGACGGCGGACGGACGGTGCGATCTTGGCGGTGCAGACCGGAGGTCAGTCTCCTAGGCCAGGGGAACCCCCCCAGCCGACCGAGGACTCACTCTCCAGGGCCCTAGATAGTCAGTCCCCTTCACCCTAAGCCAAGTGTGTCCCCCCGGGGCCAAGCCTCTGGGGCCCCTCGTCCCTACCTGCCAGGCGCAACGCCGACATGCGCTGGAACTCGGGCTCCTGCAGCCACTTCCACATACTGCGGAATGTCTCGCGACCCGACTTGAGCTTGCTCAAGCTTGGGGTTGCGCAGCAGGTCGGAGAGGGGGCCCTGAGAGCGGCCATAGGATGCGCTGCGCGAAGATGGCCTGCGGGATGCTGTAGCGCTTCAGCTCGGCTGTGATGCGCTGGGCCACCTCTTTGGTGTTGATCTCTTCGGCTGCGGCACACGGCTCCCGGACCGCTGCCGCCTCCGCCGGCGCCACCGCCCCTCCGGGGCCACTGCCACCTGAGTGAGGCCGTGCGCCCCAGCCGCGGCCAGCCCACCCAGCGGAGCCAGCAAACCCGCGGCCGCCCCCGCCAGCAGCCCCGCCGCCTCCCGCGCCGCGCCGCCTCCAGGACGCCCTCGGGCCAGCGCGTCCTCCGCGCGCCCCAGCAACGCGGCATGTGGGCTCGCAAGGCGGCGGGTGGCAGTAGTTTGTCCCCGCCAGGTGGCCCGGAGCCCCGTAAGCGGCGAGCGGCGGCGGAGGAGGCGGTGGCGGCTGCGGGGCGCTGTGCAGAGCCGGGGGCAGCGCGCTGGGCAGCGGCGACAGTGGCGACCCCATGGTGGGCAGCTCCTTGCCGTAGGGCCCGTAGAGGTGGCCCACCGAGGCCAGCGCCGCCCGCTCGTCGCGCATGAGGGTGAAGCTGCCGCTCACGCTGGCCGCCAGGCGCTGCGGAGGGGGCGGTGGCGGCGCGGTGGCCGGGTGAGGGTGCGCGTGCGGGTGGCCTCCGTGCGCCCCGGCCACCGCGTGCTGGTGGAACTTGTCGGCTACAGCGGCCAGCGGCGGCAGGTGCTGCAAGGGCGTGAGCGTGGTGTAGGTGCCACCCAAACCTGGGCCCTCGCACGCCATACCCATGGCCGGGTGCAGGGGACCAGCCAGCTCCCCACGGAAGTCAGGGCCACCACCCGCGGCCCCTGCAGCTCCCGCGCCCCCGGCTCCCCCGCCCCCGGCGCCACCACCGTCCAGCAGGCTAGCCATGCCCGCCACCAGGCCCGGGCGTCCCGATGCCACCAGGCTTCGGTGTTGGGCCGCAGCGGAGCGCGCGTGGCCGGGACTCAGCAGCTCGCCAGCTTGAGCGTTGTGTCACCCCGTGCAAGCCCCCCGAGGCTCTCCAGGCTCAGCTCCATCCGGGCGCCCCTCCGTGCGCGCTCAAGGCCGCTGCATGTTCCCCACCCACTGGCCGACGCTCCAGGTGGCCGCGGCTGCTGTCCCAGTAGCTCAGCGCTCTCACGCGGCTTTGGCTGCTGCGAGCAGCGGCCACAAGGAATGGTGGCGGGGCGGCCGCCGCTGGCGCCCGGGCCCGGGTCTGACGTCAGCGCCCCCGCCCATTGCTCCGCCTGCACCCGCCAAACCCCCTGGAGCTCCAGGCTGGCTCCTGGGTCCCCCCCATTTTGCTTGCCAGAGAACCCGGAGATTAGGGGGAGCGCCCTAGCTGAGGCTGGGTATATGTGTCTCATCTTGTGCCTTGTAATCTCTGGCCCGTATGGCCCTTCTGGCACACCCCCCCTGAATCCTTGGGTTTATGACCACATGTACCCAAACTCAATTGATACCCACAAAAAAGACGGAGCTCTTTTTCAGGCTCAACCCCGTATGCATAAAATAATAATAATAATAAACCTCTGCGGGGGTGAAGTGGGGAAGTGCGGAGTCCTCAGACCGATCAGGATCTATATTGACCTCAAGTACAAGGAAAAGCGGTCTGGGACTCAGTTTTCTCGGTTGTGGAATTGCCCAGCCTGGGGACATTCAGAAATCTTTCTGGAGCTGGGGTGCTTATCTTTAATCCCAGCAGGGTGTGTATCTTTAATCTCAGCACTCCAGGCAGAGGCAGGAGGATTTCGTTGAGTCCAAGGTCAGCCTGGGTTACACAGCGAATTGCAGTGCAGCCAGGGTTACTTAGTAAGACCTTAAGACCTTCTATCAAAAAAAAAAAAAAAAAAAACAGAAAACTTTCCCAGTGGGTAAGGGGACATGATGGCGCAGGCCTTTAAACCCAGTACACTGGAAGCAGAGACAGGCGGATCTCTGAGTTCGAGACCAGTCTGGTTTACAGAGTGAGGTCAAGAACAGCCAGGGCTACAAGAGAAACCCTATTATGGAAAAAAAAGCAAATAAAAGAAAGGAATGAAGATAGGAAGGAAGAAAGGAAGAAAGGAAGGAAGGAAGGAAGGAAGGAAGGAAGGAAGGAAGGAAGGAAGGAAGGAAGGAAAGAGAAATTCCTTCTAAATCCAGTGTGTATGACTACCCTCCTGCCCCACTGTGCCTGGGGTCTAGAAATATATTGGCTGAGGTCACCTGCAGAACTGCTTGGGTTTTTTCTGAGACTGAGGGAGCCCTAGGAACTCTTTCTGCAGCCTTTAGACAGGGAGGGAGTAAGGAGGGCTCACAGAGGCATATCTTCCGGGCCCCACGGAGCTGGAAACAAGATCCCTCGTGGGTGGGTAGATAAGAGTTCCTAGAATGGGCAAGGCAGGACCCTGGGGGTCCAGAGGCTAGATCAGGAGGGGACCTCAACTTTGTTCCCAGCTCTCTCCCTTCTGTTCCCTGCCCACTGTCTAGGGGGACTGCCAGGGTCCATTCTGGAATGGGGGAGTCACTCCCTCTACAGGGAGAGGACCAAGTGCCCTAAATGACAGATACCCACTTACATGAGGACGTTGCCCTCAGCAATGGCTTGGTCTTGGGCTATTGGGCTGAAGAGACAGTGCAAACCATCCCAATAGAGGATTGTGACAGCTACGTTGTGTCCTTGATCAGGTCATACCAGAAGCCTTCTGTGTTCCTCAGTTTCCCTTTCCACTCTGACCCCGTGGGAGCAGAGGAGCTGTGGAGAAAGAAGAAACAGTCGTGGTGTGTGTGTGTGTGTGTGTGGTGTGTGTGTATGTGGTGGTGTGTGTGTGTGTGTGTGTGTGTGGTCAGACCCAGGGCTTCCTCCTCACGGGGCTCAGGTGACAGGGCAAGAAGAGGATGCAGAGGTAGAGTTCCAACATTTATCCCCGTCCCCCCCCCATCACATCTGCCTCCTGCCACCTTGGTCCCTGTGGGGCAGGGTTGTAGAGTGTTACTCTTCTCTGTTGTTTTTACCCAACACTTCCCAAAGGTCAAAAGCCTGAGGATATTCTGATCTGAGGTGTCTAGGACAATTTGGGGGTACACAATCTTCCAGAAAGAATGGCAGAGGCGAGGAGAGGGACCGATCTCACCACTTGGGTTTCCTCCCATGTGGTGTATGAGGTAGGGTGGTACCCGGCTGTGGCCAGGCTCCCAGTCAAGTCTGAGGTCCACCACGTCTACTCTGCCACATTACAGATAATAAACATAATCGTGGGGTGTGGAAATCAATCCTCCACCGTTAGCCGATAACATCCAGGGCTTCAGGAAGCAAGAGAAAGAGCCGTGGAGCATAGCAGGCAGGGGCTGACTGGGGTCTTATGAATGGAGAAACAAGAGGTGGCTAGAAGCCCTTTCAAAGGCTTGCCACCAGGGATGCTCCTGTGGACAGTCGGGTTTGGGATGATGCTGCGGATGGGGGGCTCCTGTGGATGGGGTTCATTCCCTCCTGTGCTGGGTTCTTGTTTTAAGTAATAACCAAGGTGGATTTTTCTTCCTGATGAGGAGGAGTCCATTTTGAGGAAAAAAAGAAGTTGAGGGGTGACTTTGGGATGAGGGGGTTATTTCTGTTGAATTATAACACCCTCGGTTGCCACACACACCCTTTTGAACTGTCTAGATTTAGAAGGGGCCTCTCAGCCCCACGAAGGGACTTTTCCTGGCGTGTGTGCAGTCTGTGCTTAAATCTTCTCTCTGTAGGGTCTGAGAGATGGAGTAAAAATCTAGGGGTCCCTTCAGAATCGCACTGCTTCATCGTCCCCCCTCCGGCCCAGAACTAGCCTCCCTCACGTTAGTAATTAGTAAAATAGAATTGAGTGGGGCCATCGGGCATGCAGGTGGCTGGGGCCTGATCGATCCTTGGGTCATTAAGCAAATTGAGGGTGGAGGAGGAGTGGTGGAGGGGGGGCAGGGCGCCCCCATCTCCATACCCGTGGGGACCTAGGACAACTCATGGAAGCTCCCAGTGGGAAAATCAGAGGTGGAGTCCAGGAGCCCTGGAAAATGGCCTCTGGGTGTCTGGAATGTGCTGGGCTGCTCCAGGCTGAAGCCGGCTGTCTCTGTGCTCAGCCCAAGTATGGGAGGTTTCGGGGTCTCGATTTCCGGGAGGACTGTGAAGGTCGGGTGAGCACAAGCGACAAGGGTGTTGGGGGACCTGCACGGAGGAGCAGTCGGCTGCCCCTTCAACCTCCAGGAGCCTCCTCACCGGTCCTTGCCTGACGCCCTCATTTTAGCTAGAAATGGATGCAGGCGCTTGAAACACCCAAGGTTGTGCCTTGAGCCGGGTCACCCAGCCTTGCCCCCGACAGGCCACGGCTTATTATTTCCCACGGAAATGAGAGTCTCACCCGCTACACACCTGTCCCCGCTATTCTCACCGGGAACGCTGGCGACTGTCTCCTCCAGTTCAGTAAGAGCTGGATGGCCCGCAGGTCCCCGGGCCAGCCTTCCCCAAACCTGCAAGCTTTGTGGATCTGTTCCCCACAGCGCAGCGCCTGTCCTCCTCCGTTGGAAATGTGCTGGGTGTGGGTGTCTGATGCATGTGATGGGGACAGACGAGAGGTGTCGGGTCTGGGGTGGCCCCGAGGTTCTCGGTCGGGTGTGGGGTTGCACACGTATTCTGAGTGTGGTGCATTGGGGCTCACCCAGGGCGCACGCGGCACCCCGAGATCCGTGCACCGCCCGGGCCTGTGCGGGTTTCGCCCGTGGCAGCTCCCCGGGGTTGCTCCGCGACAGCTGCGCCCGATCGATCCCCGAAGTCCCGCGTCTCCATCGAATCCGCATTGCTCTGCGCCGCGCGCTGCGCAAACACCCGCTTGTTTGCAGCGGCCCCAGGGACTGCGCGACTGCATACCGGAGCAAGGACCCTCAACCTCTCAGGTTCCAGGACCGCAGTGGCGGGGAGAGATCCCCATTATCGACCCCGATCTGCCCGCTACCCTGTCGCTCGGTTTCCCACCCAGAAAGCAGCCGCTGGCTCTATGGGACCCCAGAGGAGAGAGAGGGCCCAATGCTGTTCTCTAAGCCACCTGATGCTTCCCTCCTCTGCTCGCTCTTCCTTTGTCCTTCCCCGCTTCCTTCTCCTACAGGGTCTCCTGTAGCCCAGGCTGCCCTCAACCAGGCTCCTGACCGTCCAGCCTCCTCCTGGGGTGAGGAATGCAGACCCCCACTTGTCTCCAATCTCTCCACCATGAGCTGGGGAAAATGAACTGTCCTTACGGTGGGGGTTGGGGAAACAGAGAGACCTGATCTAGGGCTACCGGAGGGCGGGCAGGAGCAGGGGACAGGTAGGGACCTCCTGGATGCCCCCACACTGGGGTTCGCGTCCACTTGGATTGAGCAAGGAACCCCCGCGGCTAGGGGCTGCCAGGGCAGGACCAAGCGCTGTGCCGGGCTGAGGGGACTCCGGAGACTCCCTGCCCACGCCTCCAGGGCACAGCGTCCTGCCCCAGGTGGCCCCGCTGGTCTCTCACGGGATAGACACCCTGAAGTGCCCCACGGTGGCTGGGGAGGTCTGCCGGAGCCCTAACCCGGGAGAGGACCCACAGCCAGGCGGACGTGGGCCACCCCGGATGGCGTCTGGCCCTGAGCCTCCACAGCTCGGCTGGAGGCAGAGAGCGGGTGAGGCCCGGCTGGAATAACGCGTCGTTAATCATAACACACCCGGCCCTATCCGCTGGCCCAGCGGGTGGGGAAGGAAGGCGGGTCCCTGAGGACAGCTTGGCGGGCTCCTACGGCTGTCTTCCCCTTTGGATTGAGCCAAAAAGGGTGCAGTTCCGTGGGACAGGAACTGCAGTTCCGTGGGACAGGAACTGCACCTGCAGAGTTGGCGGAGGAGGTCGCCACTGTAGAGAGCGCGCCTCTCCTCTCCCTTGCTGGGGAAGGGAGACAAACACTACTCCTCCACCCAAGAGAGGACTAGGACAGCAGCCTTTCCCTTTCTGGAGCCAGAGGTCCTAGTGGCTAAGTTTTGTAAGATGTGTAGGAGTTTGGGTCCGCATCAGGGGCTAACAGAAGCAGAGGTCTACCGGCAGCCTAGTTCAGGGATCTTACTGGCTCATGGCCCACGTCAGGAAATGTTTGGTGAGTGAGTCAATCAGATAAAGCCAGGAACTAGACTGGGGTGGGCCAGATGGAGAGCCAGGTTCTGCATGGTGCTGAGCCCACACAGAGGACAAGGGGTGGGAGCCGGCTTGGAGTTAGGTCCCGCTGGCCCCCTGGGGTATCCAGGTGACCCAGCGTTGGAGGGTCAGTCTTGGCTGGCACCGTGCCCCCTCCCGCCACCCACCAGTCGGAAGACAGCAGCCTGAAATGAGCCGTCGCCAGTGTCTCCAATGTCCTGGACCTGCTTGTCAGGTGGATCAGCCCCCGACGGGGCCACAGCCACAGGGGAAGGGGTGGAGAGGAGGCCCTAGGGACAGATCCTGGAGCTGTGGGCTGCAGGGCCGTCCTTCTCCCTGGCCTCAGTTTCTCCTACTGGGCAAGCAGAGAGACAGACCATGGGCATTTGGGGGTCTGGGGACCCAATCTTACCTCCTTCTTCTCCCTGGTTTTTGGCTGCCTCCCCCTCTCCTCATCCCTCCTCCCCAACAAGCTCAGTTGTCTAGGCTAAGTCCCAATCTCCTGGCTCCCCTCTTCCTCCACTCCACGTTAGGAGTCTGCAGGATGGCGGGGACAGGGAGCATAAGGCAACCTCTTGGTTGTTTTACAAATGGGGAAACTGAGGCACACCTAGAGCAGGTGCCTCTCAACTGAAGGCCCATGGGGAACAACACCACAGCCCTGCACCCCTGCAGGTCCCTACTGCCTCACTGCGACCCACAGTGCGGGCCCTCCTGGAGCCTCCTTTTCTCTAGCACTGCCCCAGCCTCCGCTGGGGATGCTTGCTAGAGACTCGGGAAAGACCTGTGGCAGATGGGGCCTCCCAGGTCAGTCCAACCTCAAGGGGAGAGAACCAAGGAGGTGGAGGGGTCGGAAGGAGTGGGGGAGCGTGGAGTGTTCCTGGAAGTTTCACCCCAGCCTCTGGCATCCAGGTACCCAAAGAGTCTTGAATGCTCAGGTGGTAACTCCATCCCAATCTCCCTCCCCCATCTCTCTCCAAACCCTGCTGCAGCTCAGAAAGCCTGCAAAATGATGACCCCCTCCCCAGAGATGCTCAAGATTTCGCCCTCCAGAAAACAGACACGTGGTTTTTTTGGTCTTCCTTTCCTGTCTCTTCTCTGGGGGCCTGGAAAAATCATCCAGGAGCATTGTACCCATTAAACCTGGACTTTTTCTAATTTGTTTCGATTTGGTCTGATTTGGATTGCTGTGTCGGCAGAGACAGAGAGGCTTATGGGGTACACAAGCTTTTCATGGAGGCTGGGAGGATGGGACTGGGAGGGTGGGACTGGGAGGGTGGAGGCTGGAAGGGTGGAGGCTGGAAGAGTGGAGGCTGGGAGGCTGGAGGCTGGGAGGATGGGACTGGGAGGGTAGAGGCTGGGAGGATGGGACTGGGAAGGTGGAGGCTGGGAGGCTGGGACTGGGAGGGTGGAGACTGGGAAGGTGGAGGCTGGTAGGCTGGGACTGGGAGGGTGGAGACTGGGAGGGTGGAAGCTCCCAGAGGAGCCCTGCAGCTGGAATTGATTCTCCCATCGATCCTAGGGGAGCTGGAGCCAGCAAGGATGGCTCCATACTGGGAGGCAGGAGGAGGAGGGGGAGGAGAAAGAGGAGGAGGGGGACAGGAAGGCAACTCCTTCCTCATCCAGGCCCAGCAGAGCCTCACTGATGAGCAACCAGGGGACAGATTCTGGGGCAGCAATGCTGCACCTACCCTGGCAGGGGTGAGGCTGCCCGTTGTAGCCTGCTGGGTTCTTCCAGACCCACTTCTGCCTCGTGTTCACCCTGATTTTCCCAAGAGACCTTTTTTTGATTTCTCTCCTCATCCCCTCTGTCTTTGGAGACAGGGTCTTAAGTAGCCCAGGCTGGCCCCAAATGCACTAAGTAGCTAGGGATGGCCTTGAACTCCTGATCCTCCTGCCTCAGGCTTTGATACACAGTGAATTCCAGCCCTGTCTGGGTTTTGTGGGTGCTGAGCCAACCCTTCAGCCTGACTGCATGAATTTTCAGCAGTATCCCCACCGGAGGGGTCTCAGCATTTTGAGAGCCTGTGGGCGTATCTGTGTGAGCCTGTGGGCATGTCCCTGTGAGCCTGTGGGCGTGTCCGTGTGACCTGTGGGCGTCTCTGTTTGAGTCTGTGGGCGTGTCCATGTGAACCTGTGTGTGTGTCCCTGTGAGATTGTGTACTCATCTGGGAAGAATCTCTCCTTTTTCAAAATTGCTTTATTTTCTCTATATGTGCACCACATGCATGCAGTACCCATAATGGCCAGAAGGGGGCGCCGGGTCCTCTGGCGTTGAGTGACAGCAGTTGAGAAGCTGTTTGTGGGTGCTGGGAATCGAAATCCTGTGCTCTGCAGGGCAGTGTGCACTCCCAACTGTGAGTCAGCCCTCCAGCCTGGGATCTTTTCTCTTTTTCTTTTGTTTTTTGAGACGTGATCAGGAGTCTTAGCCCTGGCTGTCCTGGAATTTGCTCCGTAGACCAGGTTGACCTTGAACTCACAGAGATCCTCCTGCCTCAGCCACTGAAGTGTTGGGATTAAAGGTGTGTGCCGCCACTGCCCTACAAGGGCATGGGTGTTACCTGCCTCCTCCTTAGGAGCCAAAGAGATGGAAGTGGGAGAAACAAAACAAGAACTAAGGCAAGGCAGCCACAGGATTGAGGTGGAGACATGGGGTTGGGGAAACCAACCCTTCAAACCCACAGCAGCCACTTTGAAAGGCTTGACACCAATGGTCTGAGCTCCCCAGCAGGCAAGGCGAAAGGCTTGTGGCCCGGGTCCCAGAAGCCATCTCTCCTGTGTATGTGACAGTTAGACCCTGTCCGTGAATTTAACTACTCCAAATCAAAGAAAATAATTCTCTTTCCTAAATACAGTGTCATAGTTACCACCAACTAACTGTCAAGGTGACCCAAACCGGAACCACCTGGGAGCTGGGATGTCAGACTGGCGTTTCCTTCATTGCTAACTGATGTTGGAGGGCACAGCCCACCAGTGATGCTGTCCTTGGGCCGGTGGGCTGGCTGTGTCAGAGGAAAAGCTGAGCTAGCCTTGGGGTGCGGACTGGACTCAGAAGCGCCCCCTCCAGGGCCTCAGCTGCAGCTTCCTCCTTGCTGGAATGTGAGCCATAAGTCAAATAAATGCTCTTCTCCCTGTGTGCTTCCCACCAAAGGGGAAGGAAGCCCTCGCCACCCACATGGGAACTAAACCGTTTTCCTCTGCTCCTCTCTCACTGCCTGGTACAGTGAGCTCCAACACAAGGAGTGGAGTGCACACACACACACACACACACACAGCAGAGTGCACACACACACACACAAGGAGCAGAGTGCACACACACATACAAGGAGCGGAATGCACACACACACATACAAGGAGCGGAATGCACACACACACACATATAAGGAGTGCACACACACATACAAGGAGCGGAGTGCACACACACATACAAGGAGTGCACACACACAAGGTATGCACACACACACAAGGCGTGCACACACACACAAGGAGCGGAGTGCACACACACATATAAGGAGTGCACACACACACACACAAGGTGTGCACACATACATGAACCCTCCTCATTGCTCTTTCCACACTACACAGGGCCTTGTGCCTCAGTTCCCACAGCTGCCCAAACACTCTCAACCACCCGGAGATGATTTCAATCTTTAGCCCAGGCTAACCTTGAACTCACTATACAGCTGAGGAGGACATTGAATTTCTGAACCTCCTGCCTCAGCTCCTGAGTGCTGGGGTGTGTGCCCAGCCCTCACCGACAGGTGATCTGAAGGCCATGGGAAGATGGTCACAGTTCTCTGAGGACACAGAGTCACTGCACACAGGGACCCCCGTTATCCATGAGACTGATGCCACACCGGTGCCCAGAGGAAGAGTCTCCAGCTCACAATGTCTCTGGTGGGGAACCTGCGGCAGAGAACAATGAGCAAGTGCTTGGTACCGTGAGACAGGGTGATTCTAAGCTGCACAGTGAGCTGGAGGCCTATCTGGCTACATTGGACCCTGTGGGGGATTTGTTTGTTTGTTTGTTTGTTTGTTTAAGGCCTGGTATGGTGGTGCACGCCTTTAATCTCAGCACCCTGGAAGCAGAGGCAGGCAGGTCTCTGTGAGTTTCAGGATGGTCAGGACTACACAGAGAGACCCTGTCTCAAAGACACACAAACGAACAAAGATAAAGTCTCACTATTAATTCATGCCAGCCATGAACTCACAGCTGGTCTCCTACCTCAGCTTCCATGTGCTGGAATAATCGGTGCCTCCCTCTCCTCTTGGAACTGCCAGGTTTCACGGGTTTCTAGTCACACACTCGTTGCGGCTGTCTGCTTGGGTTTATATTGATTAATGCGTGTGGGTGGACATACCATGACACCAGAGGACAAACTCTGGGAGTCAGTGTGCTCTGCCATACGAGTGTGGGGGCTTGAACTCAGATTGCAACGCTTGGCAGCAAGCCCCTTCCCCTGCTGAGCCCACTTGCCTACCCTCCTCTGCTGTCTCTGGGGATGGAGGGGCCTGTATGTCCTGCTGGGGACTTGACACACAGGAGGAGTCAGTCACTTCAGGCCACAGACTGAAGGTTCCTACCTTCCTGCATCTCCAAGGCTGGAGAAAAAAAGAAGCAAATTTTAGACAGACAGAGTGGGAGCGGTAAGCTGTGGCTCCCCAGGCGGGGCATCGACCCAGCTAGGGGCGGGCGTCTGGCTTTGTTTGGGCAGAGGTGGGGGGCTTGGGGTGGGGGTGTCCCTGCAGACAGGGCTGCCTCTGCAGCGAGTGCTCTCTCTCTCTTTCTACACACACACAAAAGCAGGAAACACGCATTAAGTCCATTATCAATATTTTGCCTGGAAAAAAAATACGAAAAGCATTTTCTTCTCTGAAAAATTAATAACCTAGAAGGAGGGGGTGGGGAGCCACGCTTAAGCCTGGGAGGGAGAGAGATGGCCCTGGCTTCTCTCCACACAGAGTACCAGGGTGTCTCTGAGGAGGCCCGACTCCTCCAACACCTGACTGTGCCCCCCCCAGGCTTCCCGTCTCCACAAGATGGTCCTACCACCTCCCCCTCCAGCCTCCCCCTCTGAAGATGGGCATCTTCCACACTAAGCCAGACACCAGCTCCCACCTCCCCACAACAATCCTGCCTCTCCAGGAAACTACTCTATCTGCAAAACTCATTGCAGGTACTGGCCACAGTGACCTTATACCCACCTGTGCATCTCCCTCTGTTCCCACATCTGGGTATCCAGGAGCATCCTGGGAGCCCCAACCTGAGTATCACCTGTATGCATATCAAGTGGTCAAGACAAAGAGCAATGCCCTGTTCGTCCCTTGCTTGTCCCAGAGAGAAGATTCCAAAACACGTTTGGAGGAAGGGAAGCCAGGGAAAAACACCTTGTTCCTGGGTCCCAAGTTTCTTTTCTTGTGACAGGGTCTTGCTATATAACCAGGCTGGCCTCAAACTCAAACAATCCCGCTGCCTCAGCACCTGGAGTCCTAGGATGACCGTTGTAGAACACTATATCTGGCCTCAGCCTCCAAGGGGTCCTGAATGGTCCGATTGACTGAGCCTTAAGTTCTTGCGACCCTGGTGGAGCCCGCTTCTGTGGAGAGACTGCAGTATTCTGGAATAATCCAGATGCTGCAACACCTCACAGGCAGCATCTAAATCCAGACAGAGTGGCGCTCCCCAGTTATCACCACAGTAGGAAGGAGGGAGGATTGGGGTTCAAGGTCATCCTCTGGCATCACGAGTTTGAGGCCAGCCTGGGCTACATGGGACCCTGTCTCAAAGCAAAACAGTGAAGCTGTGTTTTGCCCACAATCCCCCTGGCCTCCCAGAGGACAGGTGTGAGGCCAGGTTTTTGGGGGGCTCAGAGGCCCGAGTAGGATCTTGGAGCCCCCAAATCACCAAGGCTAAGTTGCTGCTGCTTGGAATCCCTCTTATAGGGGCCCCTGACTCTGGTTGCCCCAACTTATCAGGCATCCTGGGACATCCAGAGAAGCCCAAAGCAGTTCTCAGGGCTGTGGCTGGGAGCAAGGGGTCTGGTTTGGGGGTACCTTCTATACCTGTCCACCTTGCCCATCCTGAGCCCCCACCCACGGTGTGCTCTGCGTCTCCCTCTCCCCTCTCCACACAGGCTGGACCTTCACTTGTCTCTGAGACCCAGCTCCCTGCCTAGGGCATAGCCCTCCCTGCCTCTTCATTATGGATGGGGAGGGGTTGCATTGAGATGTCTCTGCAAGACCCCACACAGCTCCCCGAATCCAGCTGCTCCCAGACCACCAAGGCATAGAAAACAGCACCACCCTCCTCTTCCTCTTATCTCACACCCAGGCTAGCCTGAGACTCATAGCAATCCTCCTGCCTCAGCCTCTCAAGTGCACCATCACACTGGGCTGAGAGTGTAGACTTCTAACCTGTGGTGGGGTGATCTGGGAGGGCTTTCCTGGGAGGTGACTGCGTCTGAGGTTGGCGATGGTTCTCCCCACTCCCAACCTTGACTCGGTCCTGTTGGGCAGACAGACTGCCTCAGGACAGGGGTCCTGGACCTGCCTCTGTGGAGCACAGCCTGGGGATGCGCTAGGGAGGGCTTCCTGACAGGAGGGAACATTTTTTCCGAGGCGGCTGCCACGTCTCTTCTAGGGCCGATATTGAACCTTCTTGTCAATGCCGGAGCTGTAAGTGGAAGAAAAAAAATCGCTTAATGGGCTTCTGGAGGCTGGCGCAGGCGGCGGGCGCCCGGGCCGCCAAAAAGGAGGTGGCGCTGGGCCCTTGAAAGGGGAGCTTCACACGTCTGCTAATCACCTCCCAGGCGCTCACCCCATTTGCGCCCCCCACGCCCACGTGACTGAGGAACTACCATGTCCCTCGCCCCATCTCCGATGAGGACTTGTGTACTCTCCATGGATGGGTGTGCAGAGCCTGGAGTAGGGTGTGCGGTGATGGGCTGTAGGAGGGGGTCCCGGTCTCAAAGGCAGAGAGAAGAGAGAGCCCTGGGGCTGCACCTGGGGGAAGAAAGGGTCCCGGTGTAGACGGAAGACTAGAAGGTCACCAAGCAAGGGTTAGACGGGTTAAGAACAGGGACGGCGGGGGAATGAGGGATCCCTCCCACCCCCCTAGCTAAGGGAAGTGACAAGAACCGCAGGCCATTTGTTTAGCTTTCTTCTTTTTTCTTTCTGGAACTGGGGATGAAGCCAGAACCTTGCACGGGCTAGAAAGTCATTCAACCCCTGACCACGCCCTCAGCCCCCCAACTGGGGTCTTCTGGGAGTGCTCTACCTCTGACCACACTCCAACCCTTCACTGGGAGACTTCTCAGCGGGGTTCTGCTTCTGACCTCGCCCCCAACCCCTCATTGGATAATTTTAGCAGGCCCTCCACCCCTAAGCCGTAGTCATGAGCTAGATTCTACTTCAGAACGTTTTTATCTCTACAGAAAGCCTTCACTGGGCAAAGCTATTTTGCAGGTGCGGATGAAAACCTAGGTGACTGAGGAAGATTGCCCAAGCCTGGAAGTCAGCCTTAGCTACAGACATATACCTTATTTTAAGAAGGCAAAGTCTTGGGCGGTGGTGGCACATGCCTTTAACTCTGGCAATCATGAGGGAGAATCAGGCTGATCTCTGTGAGTTCGAGGCCAGCCTGGTCTTCAGCGTGAGCTCCAGGATGGGCAGGCCGCACAGGCCAACAGACAAAGAACCAAAATAAGAGGGAGAAGGGTTTTTTAAAAATTATTTTTTGCCTAATCTTTGGTTGAGATAGGGTTTCCTACACAGCCAGGCTTGTAGCCCAGAGTGACCTTGAACTCCGGATCCTCCTGCTTCCACTTCCAGAGCCCTGGGATGACGGCTCACACACCTGGCACCGAGTCCAGATTTTATGACTGCCTTTTAAATTCTGCCGGTGAGTGTGTATTGCTTTCTAGAAAGATCCAGCAGGAGAGATCCAGCCAGCAGCAGCCTCTGAGAGAATTGATTGGAATATAGAATGATCTTTCAGCTAAGAGGATCTAGCATGCCCCTTCCTAAGAACACTGTAGCTGGAGATGGGGGTGGGGCAGCCAGCAAGTGGACTTGTCAATCACCTGGCCCATCAAACCGGGTTAATAAAAGAGCCAGCTGGGGAAACACCTTTGGAGATCCATACGCCTGGCAACGTCCAGTGGGGAACACCGTGCTGGGACACCAACCAAGGCTCATCAGATGCGGGGGACATGCTGGGCCAGGCGAGCCATGTGTGAACTAGGAGTCTGGATGATGTCCATGGGCAACAGCCCACAGTCAGAGCTCAGTTGTCAGTCCTGGGGACTAAGCAATGGTCACAGTGCAAGAGCCTTGTACACCAAGAAGCGTGAGCTGGGCTTTTATCCAGCACTCAGGAGGCTGAGGCAGAAGGACTGCAGAGAGTCTGAGGTCAGCCCTGGAGAGGAAGGAGATGAACAAAGCAAGACCCTATCTCAAAAGCAAGCAAGCAAGCAAGCAGGGGCTGTCGAGATGGCGAACTCAGTGCCCCACATTGCCCTCTGACCTTCACGTGAGCAGGCTCATACACATGCACACAATAACTGGATAACTGTAATTTTAGAGAATTTCAGCAACCAGCATGGGCTAAGGAGATGGCTGAGTTTAGATATCCAGCATCCACATAAAAAGCTAGGTCATGCAAGGCTGGCACCCCAAACAAGACAGGGAACTCCACTTCTTGCACACTGGGGTAACAGACAGGCATGTACCACCATTCCTGGCTGCTTTTGTTCATTTGAGACAGGGTATCACTGTATAGTGCTGTTTGGTCTCAAAATTTCAGCCATCTTCCCGTCTCAAGCCTCCACAATGCACAATTTCATTTTAGCTTTTTATTCTTTGTTTTGAGTCAAGATCTCTCTGTGTAATTCTAGCTGTCCTGGAACTCACTCTGTAGACCAGGCTGGCCTTGAACTCACAGAGATCCGTCTGCCTCTGCCTCCCGAGTGCTGGGATTAAAGGCGTGTGCCACCACCACCTGAGTGGTATTAACCTGTAAATTAACTAAAGTATTTTGTGTATAAGATAGACAGCATGATACATGTGTAGACATCAGAGACAGTTTTGGGGAACGGGTTCTCTCCTTCTACCGTGTGGATTCTGGGATCTAAGTCAGGTCATTAAGCTTGGCCACTCACCTCACTTACGTTCTATATGTGCATTCGTGTGTGTGTGTGTGTGTGTGTGCGTGTGTGTGCCTTTGTGTATGTGTGTGCCTGTGTGTATTGTGTGTGTGCCTGTGTGTATTGTGTGCCTGTGTGTGCATGTGATTTGCATGTGCGCGTGCCCCTGTATGTTTGTGTCTGTGTGTGAATGTGTGTGTGTGCACGTGGTGTGGAGAGAGTTTGGCATCAATACCTTTTCCAAGGATTTATTTTTTTTTATTTTTATTTTTTTTTTGGTTTTTCGAGACAGGGTTTCTCTGCAGCTTTTTTAGAGCCTGTTCTGGACCTAGCTCTTGTAGACCAGGCTGGCCTCGAACTCACAGAGATCCGCCTGCCTCTGCCTCCCGAGTGCTGGGATTAAAGGCGTGCGCCACCACCGCCCGGCCCACTTCATTTATTTTAATTTTACTCTATATGTCTGGGAGCTTTGCCTGGGCACCATATGTGTTTAGTATCTGCAGAAGCCAGCAGAGGGCGTCGGATCCCTGGGAACCGGAGTCCCAGACAGTTGTGAACTGCCATGTGGGTGCTGGGAACCAAACCCAGGTCCTCTACAGGAGAAGGCAGTGCTCTTGGCGGCTGATCCATCTCTCCAGCCTTATTTTGTTTTATTTTGTTTTGTTTGAGACAGGTTCTCACTCTGTAGATCAGACTGACCAGAGAGAGCCACCTGTCCCTGCCTCCTGAGTGCTGGGATTAAAGGTGTGCGTCACCACACTCCACTCCGTTTTTGTTTGTCGGAGACAAGGTCTCAGTCTATAGCCCAGGTGGCTATATAACCCAGGCTGGTGCCTACTCACAGCAAGTCTCCAGCTGTGGGCTTTCAGAGTGCTGGGGTTCCAGAGGCTGTGTGGGTTGCAGCTGCACCATGCATGAGGGTTACAGAGGCTGTGTGGGTTGCAGCTGCACCATGCATGGGGGTTACAGAAGCTGTGTGGGTTGCAGCTGCACCATGCATGAGGGTTCCAGAGGCTGTGTGGGGTTTTGCAGCCTGCACCATGCATGGGGGTTCCAAGAGAGCATGTGTGGGTTTGCAGCTGCACCCTGCATGGGGGGTTCCAGGAGGGCTGTTGGGTTGCAGCTGCACCATGCATGGGGGTTACAGAGGCTGTGTGGGTTGCAGCTGCACCATGCATGGGGGTTACAGAGGCTGTGTGGGTTGCAGCTGCATCATGCGTGTTCAGGCTGGGGTTACAGAGGCTGTGTGGAGGGCAGCTGCACCATGCATGGGGGTTACAGAGGCTGTGTTGGAGGGCAGCTGCAACCATGCGTGTTCAGGTACAAATGTGGAGCCGCCAAGAGGGCCTACGCACTCACGCACACTCATGCACACTCTGGCACTAAGCTTCCCCAAGCTCTCAAAGGCAACGCTCCTCCAGCCCAACCACCTCCATTAGAAGGGACATCAGCCAGTTGCCAACCAGTTAGTCCTTTGATGAGAGCTGTCTTTTATCTTCAGCACGCCCTGCCAGCTCCCGCCTCCCTCCCCATCCTCACTCGATAACCAGGTTAAGATAAAAATTGAATCCCAGTGTCTGCATTCAGAAATAACCCTGCACAGCCCGGTCAGCAGCTCATGCTTCAGCCCTGAGAAGCCAAGCCCAGAAGCCAGGGAGGGGTGCAGGGCGGAACAGAGGGGAGCAGAGGAGCTTACAGGGGAGCAGGGGAGCAGAAGGGAGCATGGGGGAGTAGAGGGGAGCAGGGGGATCAGGGGGAGCAGGGGGGAGTAGAGGGGAGCAGAGGAGCAGGGGGAGAAGAGGGGAGCAAAAGGAGCAGGGGGAGCAGGGGAGGCAGGGGGAGCAGAGAGGAGCAGAGGAAACCAAGGGGAGCAGGGGGAGCAGAGGGAGCAGAGGGGAACAGGAGAAGCAGAGGGGAACAGAGGAGAGCAGGGGGAGCAGGGGGAGCAGAGGGGAGCAGAGGGGAGCAGGGGAAGCAGGGGAGCAGGGGGAACAGAGGGGAGCAGGGGGAACAGAGGGGAGCAGAGGGGAGCAGAGGGGAGCAAGGGGAGCAGGGGGAACAGAGGGGAGCAGGGGGAACAGAGGGGAGCAGGGGGAGCAGGGGGAGCAGAGGGGAGCAGGGGAGCAGAGGGGAGCAAAGGGGAGCAGGGGGAGCAGGGGAGCAGGGGGAACAGAGGGGAGCAGGGGGAGCAGGGGGAACAGAGGGGAGCAGGGAGAGCAGGGGGAACAGAGGGGAGCAGAGGGGAGCAAGGGGAGCAGGGGGGAGCAGGGGGAGCAGGGGGAACAGAGGGGAGCAGAGGGGAGCAAGGGGAGCAGGGGGAACAGAGGGGAGCAGAGGGGAGCAGGGGGAGCAGGGGGAGCAGGGGGAACAGAGGGGAGCAGGGGGAGCAGAGGGGAGCAGGGGGGAGCAGAGGGGAGCAGGGGGAGCAGAGGGGAGCAGGGGGAGCAGAGGGGTCAAGGGGAAACAGGAAAATGTTGTGTCACCTAGACCAGGGCAGAGCTGCGGCTGGATGACCTCAGCCGGGTCAGGAGACTATGGAGATGGTGCCCACAGAGTGGTGACCCACACATTGGGTCCTTTTCCTTCTTCTTCCTTTTGACATTTTCCTTTACTGTGCATGTGTTCTTGGAGGTCAGATGACAACCTGCATGTTCTCTCCTTCCACCAACGTATGTACCAGGGATCAAATCAGGTCATCAGGCTCGATGGCCCTGTGCCAACACTATTTTTGACACAGGGTTTTTACTAAATGGTCCAGGCTGACGTTGAACTCCCTCTGTAGCCCAGGCTGGACTTGAAGTGAAATTCTTTGCCTCAGCTTCACTTCAGGAGAGGTGGGGGGTGACGCGTTTGAAGCCGCTTAGGCTCTGGATTTGACCTTATCTATCTCATTTATTTATTTGTTTGTTTGTTTTGTTTCGGAGACAGGGTTTCTCTGTAGTTTAGGAGCCTGTCCTGGAACTAGCTATTGTAGACCAGGCTGGTCTCGAATTCACAGAGATCCGCCTGCCTCTGCCTCCCGAGTGCTGGGACTGAAGGTGTGCACCACCACCGCCCGGCCTATTTTTTGAGACAGGGTCTCACTATGTACCCCTGGCAGTCCTGGAACTCACTCTGTAGATCAGGCTGGTCTCGAACTCACAGAGATCTGCTTCTGTCTCCAGAGTTCCAGTATTAAAGACGTGTGCCACCAACGTCTGGACTAGCTTTTGATGATCTGTGTTAGATTTTGTTGTATTATTTTGGTTCTGGGGATGGAACTAGGTCCTCTCGGCTGACTACACACTGAGCTCCTACCCCCAAAACATATTTCTGTTTTATTTTGCATATCTGGCAAGGGCGGTTGGCGGGTTGTTTAGTTTTTCTGTTTTGAGACATAATCCAGGTTGGCTTTAATCCTCCTGCCTCAGCATCTGAGGACTGAGAGTATCAACACGGACCTGTAAGATGGTTCAGTGGGTAAAGTGCCTTGCCAACAAGCTGGCCACAGGGTTCAATTCCCAGATGCCACATCGTGGAGACAGCTGACCTCCACACACATAACAGCACACACATTAACAAATACAATCCACAAAACTTCCAAATTAAGTCAGTGTGAACCATGGTGCCCGACTGTTCCCGTGCACAGCCGAGGACTGTGGCTGTGGGTCCCCGTGCTGCTGGATGAGGGGCCTGGTGGGGCAGAGATGCCCCAGGCCCTGGGCGCGAGCCTCTGCCTATGGCCCCGCCCCCGTGCACTCTGACCTCATCCTGACTGGGTCGCATCTGCAAAGACTGTCTGGACCCCAGGGGAATGATGGCGAAGTCCGAAGGTTTTAAACACGGAAGGCTTCACTCAAGTGGCCTCACGGGACCCTTCTCCTCCCGCCTCCTCTGGGATAGTATCAGGTCCCCGCCGCGCTCTCCCGCTCGCGGTTCTCCGGCTTTCCCGCCCCGCACCCTCTCCGCCCTGCATCCCGGAGATAAGAAACAGGTCAATAAAGTTTCTCCGCCGCGATCCGCGCCGCTCGTCCCGGGAAGGTCAGGGGAAGGCGGAATCGACCTGCGCCCGGAGCCAGGCCCGGGGCCGCGCTGACCGGCTGACCGCACCCGGAGCCGTCGGCCAATGGGAGTGCGCGCACCGCGGTTGCCTAGTAACGCGTTGGCGGAGAGGCGGGGCTGGCGGGGATGCCGGCGCAGTCGATGCGGAGCATGCGCGGCGGGGCGGGCGGGAGCTCGGCGCCCGCGGGACATCGATTCCCCGCGCGGCTCCAGGAGAACGACCCGTAGGCAGGCGCCGGGCGAGCCGCCCCCTCGGCAGACGCCGACGACGAGGGTTCGAATCCCGCCGTCCCGGCTGGGGCGTGTTCGTCTCAGAAGAGGACTTAGGGACAGGGACAGCGGGGTGCCCTCTCCCCAGCGTCCTCGTTCTCTCTCCTTCCTCCCTTCCTACCTTTTCATTACTCCTCTTCTTCCTCTGTCTTTTCGTATTTCTCTGTGTGGGTTTCCTGGGTTGGTGGTGCTCACGTTGTTCTGCATGGGCTCTGGACGTTGGAGAGGAGCTCCACAGACCTCGTTGAGCCCACAGCGACACCCTCCAGTTCCCAACAGGTCCTTGCTGATCCTCCTCAAACAGAGCAGAGTTGGGGCGTGGGGGGCACATAATGAGAGGTGAGACTCTGGTGGGACTGAGACTGGGGGTGTCCTCCTGCTGCTCCTCATGGTTGCTAGCCCTTCTTTGACTTGTATGCGTCCTTCTGCAACCTCTGCCTCTTTTTCTAAGGACGTGAGCCATTGTCCCAAGCTCCCCCTCCAGGCATTCTGATAGCATCCAGACTGGGTCACATCTCCTAAATACATGTGGACCCCAGGAACTACTGTCAGAGCCTAAAGCCCCAGCATTTGTGATTTTGACATAAGCAGCCCTGTTGGGATCCCTACTTGCCCTGCCCCACTCCAGAGCTTGCGGTGAGCCCTGCTAATATTTCTCTACTGTCTGTCCGTCCAGGAAGAGACAATTGTCCTGAGGCTTGTGCGGCAGGCGAGTAACAGAGAATTTTGTTTGGCAAGATAGCTGCATCGGGGTGGGGTGGTGATGGTTGAACGTAAAGGCCCCTCACTCCCGACCGCGTACAAAGGCAGATTGTTTCCCACCTCCCTAAAATGCATATACAGTGATATCCTGGGCTATAATGAGATGAAATTCTTGTAACGAAAAGTTAAAGATTTCTTTTTTTTTTTTTTAAGATTTATTTATTATATATACAGTGTTCTGCTTGCGTGTATACTTGCTGACCAGAAGAGGGCACCAGATCTCATTACAGATGGTTGTGAGCCACCATGCGGTTGCTGGGAATTGAACTCAGGACCTCTGGAAGAGCAGTCAGTGCTCTTAACCTCTGAGCCATATCTCCAGCCCAAAAAGTTAATGATTTCAAAAGCAAAAATCGCAGGCATTTTAGCTTAATCGCGGAGGTCGTATGGCAATACCATTATATAGTTCCAGGATATCCACCCGCCTCTAGAGGAAGCCCCATCTGGATGAACCATCATCCTGTGCCCTCTCAGCCTCCATAGCCAACACATCTACTCCTTGCTTCCCCTGTCTGCATGGTTCCCGTTGCAGAGGCCGCATTGCGGCTCTTGGGTGTGAAGCTCTCCTGAAGCAGGATATCCCCAAAACCCCTTGATCTTGTTCATGGCTGAGTAGCCCTTGGTGTATGGATGGACCACTCTTTACATGTCTGTCATTGATGGACTTGCGTCCCTCTTGGCCGGTCAGTGTTTGCCGACTTAAGACAAATCTAGGAAGAGGGAAGACCAGTTGAGGAGACTCCTCCATCAGATTGACCAGTGGTAAGGTCGAGGGCAGTTTTTTTGCTTGATGATAGATGTGGGAGGGCCCAGCACACACAGAGTGCCATCCCTGAGCTGGTAAGGAAGCAGGCTGAGCAAGCCATAGGGAACAAAACTCTCCGCGGCCTCTGCTTGAGCGGCTGTCTCCAGGGTCCTGGCCTGACTTCCCTCAGGGATGGGACTTCCCTGAGAGCTGAGCTGAAGCCTGTCCTCCACAAGTGGCCTCTGGTCAGTGTTATATCTCAGTGAGACAGCAGTCTACCACATCCCTTCCTGCTCCCAGGAACAGGGCTCTCCCGTGAGGCTTGCTCAGGAGACAAATGCGCCCCACCCTCCTGAGACTGAGCTTCAAGTTGGAGGCCCAGGGAAGGTGACATTGGGACAGGTCTTGCTCAGCTGCAGAGCTTGGACGGGAGGGACATTCTTGGCTCTGTGTCCCTATACCAGTAGCCCTTAGGTGGGTGGGTGTTGTTTGGTTTGTTTGATTTGTGGATTAGGTCTTCTTTCCTGTAGTCCAGAGCTCAGAATCCTCCTACCTCAGCCTGCGCCACTGTGGACTGGCTTGGACAAAAGGACGTGCTTATTTCTTAGTTTAATGGACTCTTCCCTTGTTTACGGAGGCAGGCTCTCAGGTAGCGCAGGCTGGCCCCAGACTCACTATGTACCTCAGGATGAACCTAAGCTCCTGACCCTCCTGCTCCCCCAAACCTGGTTTCTGCAGTGTTGGGGATGCACCGGGGTTCCTGGCGTAGCAGGAGTGCATTCTACACACTGAACCAGAACCACGGCCCATGATAAAGATTTTTTTTTGAGAAAGGGCTTTCCTGTATAACAGCACTGGCTGTCCTGGAACTCACTCCATAGACCAGGCCTGGCCTAGAACTCACAGAGATCCACCTGCCTCTGCCTCCCGAGTGCTGGGATTAAAGGTGTGCGCCACCACACAGATTAAGGAACCTCAAACCCTTGCTCTGCCTCCTCTTCCTCTCAGGGTCCCTTCCATGTGTTCATAGACCATGGGGTTCTCTCAATTGTTCCAGACCCCGAAGATAATCATTTCCTTCAACTGTCACTCATTCAGGTCCAGGAGACAGGAGTGAGTGTGACCATGATTCTAGCAGAGAGGATGAAGGTGGGGACAGGGAGGCCCTGGGCTCCAAATGGGGTCAGAGGGAAGCCCGGCTGGGAAAGAGTCTGGACAAGGGGCTGGGAGTGTGCAGGGGCTAATGAACTTCCTGTTCCTTCTCTCTGGCTGTGCTCAAAGGCAGGAGGGGCACAGGGGTCAGGACACCCCGTGAAGTGTGCCTCATTTCCCACAGCTGCTGGAGCAAGCTTTTGGTTTTTGAATCTGGTTTATTCTTCAAATTCACAGCTGACCTTCATCCCCACCCTGACACTCCTGGGGTTCCCTTACTTGGCCAGAGTGAGGAGAGAGAGCTGTGTAGCCCAAAATCTGGGGAGACCTGCCCTCAAGAAAATGGGAGGGCCCTGCCAGGCATTGTGGTCCAAGGGCTTGGACTGGTCATGGAGCGCTGTGGGTGTCTAGAGCAGAAGATGGGGGTTGTGGGTGGGAGCAGAACACAAACATTAAGGAACCTGCACTCACTCGACATCCGAGGCACAGAGAGGTTAAGGAACCCATCAAAGTCACACAGCCACATGCATGTGAGGGTCAAAGGTCAACGTCAGGCTTCTTCCTCCAACCTAAGATTTTCTTTTGTTTTGAGACAGGACTCCACTATGTAGCCCAGAATGGCTTCGAAGTCATAGCAATCCTCCTGCCTCTACCTCCAGAGAGTTGAGATTAAAGTGTGTTCCACCACGACAGCCCCCCTACTTTTTTTCAGACGGTCCCTGACTGAACCTGGAGTACATAGCTTTGGCTAAATGCTGGTTAGCCAGCCCTGGCATTTAGTGGGTCGAGGGGCTCAGAATGCAAGCCCTTAGGCTCCTGTGGCAAGCACCGAGCCAGTCCCTAGCCCTACCTCTTTCTCCTCTGTGCCACCCAAAACGACCCGGGGTGGGCAATGTGGTTATTTATTTAGTCGGGACCCACCTGAGTCTTAAACCAACCTTTTCCCAGTCCTTACACAGCCAAGGATGACCTTGGATTCCTGATCCTCCTGCCTCCCCTTCCCCAGCTCTGGTTTATCTGGTGCTGGGAATAGAGTCTAGGTTCTGGTTCATTCTCGGAGAACAACCCTGGTCCTGGGGAAGAAATCTGAAATGCCTACAGCCCCCGCCCCCCCCCCCCCCCCCCCCGTACAGGTGGAAGCTAGGGACAATCTTGCTTGAACCTCAGCTCCCACTAGCATAGGTCCCAGATCCTGCTGTTGCAGCCTGGGATGCTGTGTGAGGCCCGGGGATCTCAGGGCGGGGGCTGCGCTCCCCTGCTCTCCCCCCTCCCTGCCCGGGCCTCTGCCCCACCTCCCCCAGCCCACTGCAGAGGCGCCGATCAGCAGCGCCAATCGATGGTATTGAGCACTTTTCAAGCTCGGGTGAGTTTTGCGGATTCAGTGTAAACCGCAGGCTGGACCCCCCCACTCCTCCCTGCTCTCATCGACCTGGGCGAGGGAGCCCCCTCCTTGCTACCGCACTGACAGCTCCGCACCCCTTGCAGGGCGCCCCAATCCTCCCAGACCCTGGATAGGCTGGGAAGAGATGGAGGGGCTGCACCAGGGGACAGGGCAGTGTGCATGCCGGGAACGTGACAGCCCTGGAGGATGGTACACAGAGAGGGAAGCCTCTCGCTAGGGAGGTGCAGAGGCTGGGGCACACAACTGCCTTCCTCAGCAACCATCACTTCCTACCTAAAATGTCTTCTGCACCCACCTGACCCAATCTTGTGACTCAGCCAGTATGACAGGCCTCAGGTTGCTGTCCCATTCCTGCGCAGGCCTCGTCAGAGCTGCCCATGTGGGTTCAATGCCAGAGACATAAGACATGCTTGGAAAGAGTGGAGGAAGCTAAGGGCCACACCAGTCACGGGAGCAGATTAGCCATAACTTCATACATCCATGCTGCCCACTTCTCCCCAAACTTCCCTCAAACACCACTTCAGGCTCCCTGTCCTCATGCATCCATCTATTCCTCAACCCCCCCACCCCACCAACACTCCATCCCTTCACCCACCCACCCACCCATCCACCCACCCACCCACCCACCCATCCACCCATCCACCCACCCACCCACCCACCCACCCATCCACCCACCCACCCATCCACCCACCCATCCACCCACCCATCCACCCATCCACCCACCCATCCACCCATCCACCCATCTGTCCACCCATCCACCCACCCATCCACCCATCCACCCATCCACCCATCCACCCATCTGTCCACCCACCTGTCCATCTGTCCATTCACACATCCATTCATCTATCTCCCTGCCCATCCATCTATGAATGTACCATCCACCTCTTGAGGAGATGTTACTCCATGTCACCCTTGTCTGGGATGAATCTGACTGTGTTCTGTAAGGAATATGGTTTTTTTATTCTTTTTTTTAAATATTTATTTATTTATTATGTATACAATATTCTGTCTGTGTGTATTCCTTCAGGCCAGAAGAGGGCACCAGACCCCATTACAGATGGTTGTGAGCCACCATGTGGTTGCTGGGAATTGAACTCAGGACCTTTGGAAGAGCAGGCAATGCTCTTAACCTCTGAGCCATCTCTCCAGCCCCCTGGTTTTTTTATTCTTGTATTTTAGAAAAATTTCACACTGTAGCCTAAAGTTACTTCCAGCTGAAGGCAATGCTATGGTGAATATGGCTATTTTCCTCTTCCTCTCTTTCATAGAACACAGGACAGGAGACAGGACAGTCTCGTCTGTGTCTCCAATTCTGCGCCATGTTTGTGAAGCTGGGTGTGGTGCACACCTTTAATCCCAGCACTCGGGAGGCAGAGGCAGGCGGATCTCTGTGAGTTCGAGGTCAGCCTGGTCTACAAGAGCTAGTTCCAGGACAGGCTCCTAAGCTACAGAGAAACCCTGTCTCAAAAAACAAAACAAAACAAAAGAAAAAACCATGAATATTTGTGAGAGGACTGATGGATGAGAGACATGAAAGACAGATGGGTGGATGACAGTCTGCGGGATGGGCAGACAGGTGGACAGATGGACAGATGGACGGAGAATGAGTGGAGAGAACAGGTGGACAAAGAGATGCCTAGGTAGTTGTTGTAACTGTTTGTGGATGGGTGGGTGGAGGGGGTGGAGGGGTAGATAGATGAGAGATGAGGGGTAGATGGTGGATGGTGGAGGGAGCCCTGCAGGGGTGGACAGATGTGTGTGGGGTTAGATGGTGGACGGTGGTGAGTGGCGCTGTTCCTCATGCTCCTGGCATTTTTACCTCAGGTTGGCCCAGTGCCTTCCGCGGATGTGGAGAAGAGCAGGCTGTGCCGAGTGCCACTAAGCAAGACTGAAAAGCAGACATAAGAGCAAGTTACTCGCTGTGGGGCAGTCTCCAGCTCCTGGTGGACGGGCAAGGCTGAGCGTCCCTCAGCCTCCTCCTGGTGGGGGTGCAGACTTTGGGTACCACAGTCCTAGCCACCAGGAAGCAGGCAATGGGGTATCTAGACCGCTGTGTCCTGGCACAGGCAGGAGCCAGCAGCTCTGAGATCCCCCTTCATAATTAATAAATGAAGACGCTTGTTCATCGACGGAGCTGTGAAGAGAATATTGATTTTTAACCCAGTGCTGGGCTTGTGTGTGTGTGTGTGTGTGTGTGTGTGTGTGGTTTAGTTTTTTACACCTCATTTGGAAGCAGGCTTCCCTGAGGAGTTTTAAAACCAAAAGATACTTGCAAGACCTAGCAGGGTGGGAGTGGGGAGCAACATCAGCTATGGGCTATGAAAAAAATGGGGAGATGGGTAGAGATGGGATCGGGAGGCAAAAGAGGCAAGAAAGTCTCATTTATTGTGGAAGTTGCTGGTGCTGAGGCTGCCGGCCTCGCAGAGCGTATTTGAATATCTGATTGAGGATCAATTATTGGCTGAGTGGAGAAAGTTCACTGGGCAGCTCCCACCAGGCCATGGGGGAGGCTTAGGGGTGGGAAACAGTGCTGTGGTTTTTATTTTTTTTATTCCACCCACAGTGCATGGTGAATGGTGTGCACTATGGTAAAATAAACTTGATTGATGAGCACAAACCCACAGAAATGTACCAGGCCCCGATCTCCAAGAGTGTTTTGAGGTGTCAAGGGCATGTGGATTGTGTGGGGAAAGGGAGTTCACGAAAACAGCCAGAGATGAAACCAGCATCCCCGTCACCATGCCTGGCTGCTCTTTCCTTCTGATGGAAGAGACACACACCACGGGGAGGGAAGGGAAGGGGAGTAGAGCCATGTGAAGCAGGAGGATGCTAGCACTATTTTTGGAAGATGCGCTGAAGCCCGGTCCAGACCCAGGGAGGGGCACAGAAAAAGAAGGAGTCCCAGCCCTGAACTACATCACAAGCCAGAGGTAGCCTGGGCTACATGCGAACCTGCATGGAAAGCTTACAGGCTCCAAGGCTGAGAACGTTTGATGCTCTTGCAGAGGACACAGGGTTCGGTTCTCAGTACCCACGTCAGGCAGCTCATAAGTGTCTGCCACTCCAGTCTTCTCGTGGCCCCCACCGGTGCCAACAGACTTGTGGCACACACACAGGCAAGTTTTTAATTTTAAAGAAAATGATACCACGAATCAGTGCACTCCTCCCATTCTTTTTTTGAATATTTTTAATGGTTTATTTAACTTTATTTTCATGTGCATTGGTGTGAAGGTGTCAGATCCCCTGCAACTGGATCTTCAGACAGTTGTAAGCTGCCATGTGGGTGCTGGGAACTGAACCCAGGTCCTCTGGAAGAGCAGTCAGTGCTCTTAACTACTGAGCCATTTGTCCAGCCCCCTCCCATTCTTTTTTGAATGTTTTCCTTGACTATGTTTTAAGACCGGGTCTTTGTGTGTAGCCCTGGCTATCCTGGAGCTCACTCTATAGACCACCTGCCTCTGCCTCCAGAATGGGAATAAAGATGTACACCATGCCTGGCTTCCACCTGGGTTGTTTGTGGCTTTGTTCCGGCTTGTGTGTGCCTGTGTGTGTCTGTGTCCATGTCTATGTGTGTGTGTGTCTGTGTGCATGCCTGTGTGTTTTCATGTTCACGTACACACCTGTGGTATGGGAAGTGGGGACAGAGGCTAGAGCTCCCTGAGTCAGCCGGGCCTCTCAACCAGCCCAAAGGCCCCTCCTTTCTTTGCCTCCTCGGAGTTGAGGATGCAGGGAGTGCTACCACAGCTGACTCTTCTGTGGGTGCTGGGGATTTGAACTCGGGTCCTCATGCTTGTGAATGTCTTCTCAGTCCCTCTTTCTGGACTTTCTCCCTGCCTTAGCTTCCTGGGTGCTAGGAAAACAGGCATGAGCCACAGAGTACAAGGTGACACTCATGCTGGTGACTGCACGGCCAAATTCTTAACACTTATTCACATCTTTATATTATGTGCATGTTGCTTTGTCTGCAAGTATGTCTGGGCACCACCTGTGTGCCTGGTGCCCCACAGAGGCCAGAAGAGGGCACTGGAGCCGACATGTGGGTGCTGGGAACCTTTGCGAGGGCAGGCGCCGCTCTGACCACTGCAACCTCCCCAGCACACACTCCATCCCAAACTCTGACTGAGCCCTTGTCTACAATGTCCCAGTGAGGTTCCCAGGCAGGAGGACCAGGTGGGCAAGGTTATTCTGCCACAGATGGAGTTCGGGACCCATGGCTCCACGAGACTCTCTCAAAACAAGACAAATAGCAGTTTTCGTGGTGGACACTGCCGATCTGCCACGTGGGGCAGGGGAGGTTGAGAATCCCTGTTGTTGTATTGTCTCAGCAAATGTCTTCCTACCAGAAACAAGAGATCTCACTGTCTCTTCAGCTAGTCCACACTTTGGTTAGCTTTCAGACCAACAGGATTGTAATCTATACCTGTCTAGAACTGAGGGCTGGAGAGATTGCTCAGTGGTTAGAGCACTGGCTGTTCTTGGAGAGGACCCAACTTTGGTCCCAGCACACATCTGGCCATCCATGACCACCTGTGACACCAGCGTCAAGGGATTCGACATCCTCTCCTGGCCTCCAGAGACACCTACATAGACATACAATACATTAAAAAATTAAATTAGCTGGGCATGATGGTGCATGCCTTTAATTCCAGCATTCGGGAGGCAGAGGCAGGAGGATCTCTGTGAGTTTGAGGCCAGCCTGGTCTACAGAGCAAGTTCCAGGACAGCCAGGACTACACACAGAAACCCTGTCTCAAAAACCAAACAAAACATTTGGAGGCTTCAAGTATATAGTTTTCACCTGTGTGTGTGTGGTCGTTTCTGAACTGGGGTGAAAGTGGGGGTCCAAGCCGTCTCATTGGACACGGCTGGCCTGGGGCTTGCAATTGTCTTCCTTGGTCTCCCCCGGGTTTGGGCTCACAAATATGACCTTATGCCCAACACACATGTGAATTTTAGCATAATTTTATTGTTTCCCCCTCTATAGAAAAGAAAAAAGAACAAGACTGCACAGAGAGGCCAACACAGGGGACATGGAGGTGGATCTCTGACTGACAGTGAGAAATAGAAATGTGTGGATTTGTAGCGAGGGGGGTGACATTCCTGCGTCTGTGATCTCCTTTCACCTCGCACGCCCGCTCCATGTTTGTCTCTGGCTTCTCAGAAGTCTTTCCACTGCGTCATTTTTGGCCTCTAACCAACAAAACTATATTTAAAGGGTTTTCTTCTGGTTTTAAATTTTATTCATTTGTGTGTGTGCGTGTGTGTGTGTGTGTGTGTGTGTGGTGTGTGCGCACGCACGTGTGCGAGTATACAATGCGTGTGCACAGTGCCCACAGAGGTCAGAAGAGGACGTCAGATCCTCTGAAACTAGAGTTACCTATGCTTAGTGAGCTGTCATGTGGGTGCTGGGAACCCAGCCCAGGCTCTCTGCTTGCACTAACCACTGGACCACTTCTCCAGTCCCTTGATTTGCTTTGTTTCCTGAGGTAGGATTTCGACATGCCCCCTGCATCTGCCTCCTAAGTTCTGGGATGGTAGGCACTCGCCTCCACACCCTGCCACGGAAATTGTCTGGAACTGGGCTCTCTTCTGGTGGCAAGGTGCCGGGTTCCGTGATGCTGGGCACTCCCTGGAATGAGTGACAGTTGAGTGCATGTCTGAATGCAGTTGTCAGTCTCTCTGGCAGACACCCCAATTGTCTGGGGACGAAGTCCCTGCGCCTCTTTTGTTCCCAGCCTTCCACAGTTTCCTCCTCCTGCCTCCTGTGTAGGTTTGCCTTCCTGAAGGTGCAGAATTCTGCAGACAATCAAACCACTGTGCATATCCTGGGCACCAGAGGAGCACAGCCCACAAGGTCTTCCATGCCGAGGTCAGGGGGCTCTCCCACCTTCAAGCCAGGTGCATGGCAGTTAAAGACGATGCTGCTGGGGGGACCTTCCTTCTGATGGTTGGGCTTTGGTCCCAGCCCTTCCCCCTCACCTCCTCAGAACCCATCCATCCTTAACGTCTGGATCCCTGTCACGGAGTGTCACACTTTGTGTCTGGGTCTCTTCCACAGCACCCCGTCCTCAAGTTCCTTCCACCCTGTGGGCAGCGTTAGGAGCCTCGCTCCTGTTCATGGCCCAGTGACACTCCAGGTGCCGGTGGGTCACACGTCATCAGCTGTGGACAGGGTGACTGTGAACATCCGTGCAAACAATTTGGTGCTATTTGGATATGGAACGTTAGATTTTGGGTGCTTCCTCGGGTCTCGCCCAGCGTGGGGCCCCACAGCGGCAAGAGCTCTGCTCACCTCATTCTCAGATTCCCTCAGATTCCCTCAGATTCCCTTCCTTTGTGTGTGTCCACAGGTGTGAGTGTCCACACGTGTGCGTGGCCCTGTGAGTCAGAGGACAACCTCTTGTCTGAGAGACAAGTGAGACACTGGTCTCTGACTGGCCTGTGTATCCAACGCAGCTGAGTCACAGAGACGAGGGGCCTGGTGCGAGAACCTGGCAGGGCCCACACCAATTTTGTTGATGTTGTTTTGATTTGTTTCTCAGGACAGAGTTTCTCTGTGTAGCCCTTGTTGTCCTAGAACTCGCTCTGTAGCCCAGGCTGGCCTCGAACTCAGAGACCCGCCTGCCTCTGCCTCCAGAGCTCTGGGATTAAAGGTGTGGCCACCACTTTACCCCCACATCAATTAATAATCCCACTCAGACACACACACAGGCCGGTGGCAGTCCCTGGAGAGACTTTCTTCCCAGGAAATTCTAAATGTGTCGAGTTGACAGCGTACGATCAGATTATTACTGTCACAAGTTCGGAACCCCCCTACCCTGACTTTTCATGAGTTCTTGGAGGTCACACTCAGGACAAGCGTTTCACCCACTGAGATCTCCCCTGACCTTTTCTGCTTCAGGCATTTTTTAAAGTAAAGCACCGCAAAACAGACTTATTCATGAGTTGTGCTGCTTTTCTGTCCTATGCTGTTCGTCTAGCCCTTTACCTCAGTTCAGGCGTCCTCTGCTCGCCCTGGCTCATGAGTCCTTCTCTCCCTGATTTCCTGGAGCTGTTCGCTGTGCCCGGCTTTCCATGGAGCAGCATCAGCACTTGGGGGATTGATTTATGGACAGAGTCAACACCATGTCTCCATCGGGCAAGCTCCTGCCCCAGCTACTGCTAACCATTCTGCGGTGCTAACCCCATGACAGTTCTTTTTCATACTTTGTGTTAATTTCTAATTTATTGGAGATTTATTTTTGTTTTGTCTTTTCAAGACAGGGTTTCTTTGTGTAGCCTTGGCTGTGCTGAAACTCACGCTGTAGCCCAGGCTGGCCTGGAACTCACAGCAATTCTCCTGCTTTAGCTTCCCACATTTTGAGATGACCCATGTGTGTAACCAAATCTTGCTAACGTTTTCAATGCAGAGCACTGTACACCAAGCACACACACTCAAATCCTATAGGTCTTTTTGTCTGTTTTCTGTTTTTTGAGACAGGGTTTCTCTGTAGCTTTGGAACCTGTCCTGGAACTAGCTCTTGTAGACCAGGCTGGCCTCGAACTCACAGAGATCCACCTGCCTCTGCCTCTTGAGTGCTAGGATTAAAGGTGTGCGCCACCACCCGCCTGGCACTTTTTTTGTTTTTTTGAAGCAGAGTTTCTCTGTGTAGTTTTGGATTAAAGGGTGTGCCACCGACTGCACACCCCGTAGGTCTTAAGTACTCTTTCGGGAACAAGGAAACAGTCCATCATCAAAACTGACTCTGAGCCGGGGGGTGGTGGCACAGGCCTTTAGTCCCACCTCCTGGGAGGTGGAGGTAGGCGGATCTCTGAGTTGGAGGTCAGCCTGGTCTACAGACTGACTTCCAGGACAGCCAGGGCTACACAGAGAGACCCTGTCTCCAGGGGAGTGTGGAAGCTGGGGCATGGCCAGTCCTGATGACCTGAGTTCAGTCTCTAAGACCTCCAGGAAGAAGAGAGTGGACTATGGCAAACTGTCCTTTGATATTTCCCTCCTGTCCCTGTGTGTGTGTCTCAGAAACACATAAAAAACACAATAAATAAATTATTTTACAATAAAAACAAAAGTGAGAAACAGGAGACACGTGATGCCAGCCACGGGCTCCCACACGTGTGCGTACTCATAAAGTGGAGACAGGGTTTATTCATAAGTGTGCCCCGTGGGGCTTTGGCTGGACTCACACACTGAGTTCTATCACCAGACACATGGGGCCTCACCTCTCACTCCAAGCAGAGCCTTGTGTCCATCCCTAGTCCCTCTGGACTGCATCTACCTCACTGTGGGTTCCTCAGACCACAGACTCTGGGAACAGCCTAAACCAGTGAGACAACAGATGGATTGGCCTCGGTGGATGAGGACCCCAGGGACAGCTCGAGAGGGTCATTCCCTCGGCTTGCGGTCCTCCTGCCATCTATCTTCACAGCCCAGGGCTTCCCGCGTCAGGTGATCTGAGCCCCAGTCCTCTGAATTTTCTCCAGATCTCAGCTTGTCCTTCAGGTCCAAGAGGCACAAAGAAGACATTTAGATAAGCCGTGCACAGTGATGTGTGTGCCTGTTATCTCAGTGCCCGGGAAGCTGATGCAGGAGGATTGCTGTGAGTTCCAGTCTGGACTACAGAGTAACTCCGTGACTCAGGGAACCAAAACAACAGAGAGGGAGAGAGAACGTGAACAGGAAAGATACGCAGTGGAGGGTGGAGAGAGGGGAGGGGAGGGATAAGGAGAACCTTCCAGAACTCTCAGAAAGCCAGAGAGCCCCAGGGGGAGCCTGCAGAGCTGCAGTTGATCTGGCTACATCAGGACATTTGCCTCAGCTTCCTCATCAGAGGCCACAACCCTGTCAACATGCTGGGCTGCTCACAACCTCGGCTTCAACTTCTCTGATCAATCACCCTAAAGAAGCCTTACAGGAGCTTTGGGTATCTAAAGTCCTGGGAACTGAAAGTCTGGGGACTTACCCTGAGTCTCCCTAGTCCCAGCTCAGCCCTCAGAATAAGGCAGAACTGGATCCCAAGACTACTTAGCATGCCTGCGGGTGGCAGACCAGCTTCCTGTTCATTCCTGTGCGAGGGGAGCGTGCCCACGCAGATTGAATTTGTCTGCGGTGGTCATTGTCCAGACTATTCATGTCCTTTGTCTTTTCTAACAGATCCATGACCTGGAGAAGTGTCCCTGGGGTTGGGGAACAAGACCCTTGACATCTACAATTCCCAGGCTCTAGGTCAGCGAGTTGAGTCCATTTGTACCTGTACCAAGGTATTCCATGCATGGCACCCAGCTTAGGAGAGAACCCAGCATGAAACACGTGGATCATCTGGCCTGCGGGGAGTCTGGATTCTCTTGTAAATGACATGTCTGGGCATGTGCAACTCCACACCCTTCCTCCCCAACCGTGCCTGGTGCCGTGGTGGGGTATACGCTGTCAGGGGAGCGGAACAAGATACTGGGGCCAGCCTGAGCTAGAGAGAGTGATCCTGTTTCAAACAATGACAGGAATATATGTTTTAAATACAAGATACCTGAAGGAAGCTGGTGGCACACGCCTTTAATCCCAGCACTGGGGAGCATCCCTGGAGCTCACTGGTCAGCTTAACTGAATCCGTGAGTTCCAGGCTGGCTGAGAGAACAAGGAGAGCAGAGATGGAGGAAGACACATGACGTTGGCCCCCACCACCCACATGCACATACACACATGTGCACACAGGCGTGAACACATACATGTATAAACAAATAATTAAAAAAAATAGACAGCATGTTCTCATTGTTGAGGTTTAAACCCCAGCTCAGAGACAAGCGGGAGCATCGGAGAGGCGACCCAGAGGGACTGCAGATATCATCTACACTGCTGTGTGCCAGAGCCCCACCTCAGGATCTGTGTCCAGTGCTGACCCAAAGTGGCCTAAGCTTCTCCACTCCCAGCCACGTCCAGGACCACAGGACTTGGCTCCCAGCCACCCGCAGGCTCTTCTCGGTGACTATCTGGCCAACTGTCACCTCCATCAATGCGTAAAAGTTATCAGGCCCCACTTCCCAGGCCCTGGTCGTAAAGAACCAATCCCCTGGGGTCCAGCGGAGGGATGAGCTGCGCCCCTCACATCGCCTCCTTCAGCTGTGTCCCCAGTGTCCTGCCCATCCCTCCACTCCCAGCCTCATCCCCGATCGATTTAATGAAGGTAGCTGCGGGTTCGCCGGTGTTTCCGGCAGTTATACACCCCGTTTAAAAATTCTTAATTAAGCAGGGTATTTTCTTTCTGTTTACACTCCAACTAATTACGCTTTTAAAACCAACAATAAAACATTAAGTCCCAGCTATTAAAGGCCTCGATGTGGACCTGCGGCGCGGCCCGTGGGGCAATTTAGGGACCGGCCACTTCCACTGGAGATAGGGTGCCCAGCGTCCCTCAAGAGTTTTCCTGGGCCTTATCCGTTCCCTGGAGGGTGGGGATGGGCCTGACTTCCGCTGGGCCTGTGCTGATGGAGTTATTGATCGGCTGGCCCCGGCTCGGCCCATCTTCCTGCCATCCTTGGAGCATCACTGTCTGTACCAGGAAGAGCTAGGCAAAGGCACGGGGGAGGCCCGAGAGACTGGAGCCTGAAGGGCCCCAGCTCGGGACTCAGTTCTCTGAGTCCCATGTGGATTCTCCGGGCATGGACTGTGGGAATTTCTGTGGTTTTGCTCCTGGGCAGGATTTCAAAGGTGCCACTGAGGACTGTAGGGGTAGGGCCACGGCGAATGTGCACACTGCCCAAGTGTGAGGGAGCCCAGAGCAAGAGGTGAAAGGCTGGCTGACATGGCCTGGCACACCTGTAAGCCCAGTGCTGGGCACCGGGGACAGCAGGGGGTCCCTGGCACTTGCTGGCCACCAGTCTTGTCACCCCAGGTTCAGTGAGAGACCCTGTCTCAAGGAACAGGGTGAAGATTGACAGCAGGGTCCCCAGAGCCTTTGTCTCCTTCGCATGCGTGGGCACACATACCCACACTTGGAAGTGTTTTTCTTTGAAAAAAATTCATTCCACCTCAGAAAAGTGGGTGGGAGCTTTGTCTACGCCATGCCAATCTGGGAAAGGCCTAAAACAGAGCAGGTATAGATGCTGTATGTAATAAAAGGTTACCCAAAATGAATGTTGGGGAAAGAAGTCTAGAAGATGCAAACTATGGGCCAAGCTCCACATCTGACCCCTGGTTGGTTGGTTTGTTTTGAATAAAGTTTTATTGTTCCATGGTTGCATTCACTTACATGACATTTACAGTGGTTCTGATGTACCAGCAGAGACCCTCCAGCCTGAAAGCATAAAGCTTGCCAGACATAGAGTAGGGAGGCCTTCCAAGGAGCCAGAATGTGAGGACAGTGGGAAGGGAGACAGAGATGGGAATGTTGAAAACAGCTAAAGTAGGAGGCAGGGAAGGAGAGGAGACGGGCTCAGCTGTGGGATGCTCACTGAGATGGAGCCCTCTGTGGAACCTCACTAGTGTGAGCAGGAGCTCGGGTGGCTGCTGGAGACACTGATGGCTGACACTCAACTTCCCAGAAGCACGTGAGCACCCATTAGGGTCCCCAGTAACAGCCTTGATGCACAGGCGGCCATCGAGCCGAGCTTGGCACAGGGGGCACCATGCACCACATACATGGACCATGGCTGACAAAGAATTTGAGTGACGCGGGGGAGGTGACCATAGGTCAGGAAGGGTGGGGCCTGGGTTCTGCTTCAGCTGCTCGGGGGCCCACAGGGACGCTGGGATCTGTGCAGTGAACATGCTTCATTACCACGTGTGTGCATGTGTATGGGGGTATGTGCACATGTGTGGTGTTCATGCTTGTATGTGTATGCATGCAGTGGCCAGAAATCAACCCTAGGTCTCATTCCTCTGGTACTGGTCACTTTGTTTATTTGATTTGAAACAGTTTCCAAATACATTCAGTTTTTGTTTTGAGATAGGGTTTCATCTAACCCAGGCCAACCACAAACTCACCCTGACCTTGAACTCCTTATCCTCCTGCCTCAGCCTCCTGCTTGTGGTATAGGGTGCGCCACCATGCCTGGTTTACGCGATGCTGTGGATGGAGCCTAGGGCCTTGTGCACGCTGGATGAACACTGTCTGCTGCCCTCCAGCTTTACACACGGCTCACACCCAGCAGCCCAGCCCCGGAGTCCGGAGAAACCTTTCATGAATGACCTACCTGAAGCCCTGTGGTGGCCAGTGTCCTGGTGACGCCTGACCGGGGTCAGCTGCTAGGACTTGGGTCAGGCTTGGTTGTGTTCCCACTGACCCTAGATGATGATCCTGCACTAGCACTTTTTCTGAGACAGGGTCTCATGGAGCCTAAACTGGCCCCAAACCCAAGCTTTAGCCAAGGCAAGCCTCAAACTCACTACGTAGCCCAGACTGGCCTCCAACTCAGTGTGTTTTAAAGAATGGCCTTGAACTCACTGTGCTACCAGACTGGCCCCCAGCCTTGAACTTTCTCTACAGGCTGCGATCAGATTATCTGTGCAGAACCGGGGACATGGCTCAGTGGGTGAGAGCATTCACTGACTAGGTCTGACTTCCTGTACTAGATTCCCAGAATCCACACAAACCGTGCAGGTCTGTAACCTCAGATCTTCTCCAGGGAGATGGGGGACAGAATTGACCATGGCCACCTAGCAGCAAGCCTGGAGCATACAGCACAGAAGAATCCAGAGAAAACTTTCTTCAACAAGATGAAAACACAGAGCCAGTTCTGAAAGTTGTGCCCTGACCCCCACCTACACAGACACCACACCCCAGATATGGTGGCACATATCCTAGCATTAAGTGGCAGAGACAAGCGGACCTGGGAGTCCACATAGTACAAAGGTCCAAGCCTGCCAAGGCTACATAGTGAGACTCAGTCCCCTATAACAACTCACTAAATAAATGAATAAAATAGCCAGGTGATGGTGGGGTACACCTTTAATCCCAGCACTCTGGAAACAGAGGCAGGCAGATCTCTGAGTTCAAGGCCAGCCTGGGCTACAGAGTGAGTTCCAGGACAGTCAGAGCTACACAGAGAAGCCCTGCCTCAAAAAACAAACAAACAATTAAAAACAAACCCTCCCTGTGTAGCCCAAGCTGACCTCGAACCCATCCTATAGCTCAGGCTGGCCCGGAACTTGCAGGCTCTAGACCAACCTCCCAAACTCGGAGGAACACCATGTTATCATGTTTACAGATATGGCCAGAGTGTCTGAGGACTGTCTTATGTCCAGACCCCTCTGTCCACCCTCCCTCACTGCCTGGCTGGAAAAGATAAAGCCGTTAGCATCTGGCCTGTGGTGACGGATGGATGAGCCGGACTGTCCGGGAATCGCCGAGCAACACCATCGATCGAGTTCGGGCCTCCGTGGCTGGCCACGGTTAATTTATGTAGGGCTGCAGAACGCTAATCAAGACTGTTTACAGGAAGTTAACTTTAATGCCCTGACCGCCAGGTACTTCAGAGGAAGACCCAGCTTATTTCCTCAGAAAAAAGAAGGCCACCCAGACCCACTACCAACCTCTGTCGCCTGCACACATGGGATCTGGCCACGCTGAGCTGCCTGCCCTGTGCGTACGCAGTGCAGACAACCTGAGATCTGCCTGGCAGACACAGGACAAGGACACACACCAAGCCAGTCACTCCATCTCCACCCCGTGGGCATCTGAACAACATTTACAGTAGGCGCTTAACCAATGTGAGCTGAGACAAAGGCCGCTCTTTTGTTTTCCCTTCCTTCCTTTTGTTTTTTGAGGCAGGGTTTCCCTGCGTAGCCCTAGCTGTCCTGGAACTCGCTCTGTAGACCAGGCTGGCCTCGAACTCAGAGATCCCCTGCCTCTGCCTCGTGAGTACTGGGATTAAAGGTGTGCCTCACCACGGCCCATGCCACAGGTTTCTAAGTAGCTCCTACAACTACTTGCTCAATGGTGCGACATTGCTTGAGAACAAACCGGACACCTCCATCCTGCTGCCTGAGACACTTCGTGGCTCTGTCTGACCTTACCCTGCTTCCTGAGACCACCCAGGGAGGATTCCCGAAGCCCCGTGGGCTGTCTGATGGGGTGAGAGCTGCCTGAGCCTGCTGTGTTGGAGACACTGGGGCCTTACTGTTACTGTTACCATTACTATCACTGTCTTTATAAGTTTTTGTTCTCTGTGTATCCTTGGCTGTCCCTGGAACTCACTCCGTAGACCAGGCTGGTCTCAAACTGACAGAGATCCGCCTGCCTCTGCCTCCTAGGTGCTGAGATTAAAGGTGTGCACCACCACCGCCTGGTTAAAATAAATATTTTTTTGAAAAATAAATAAATAACAGTAGAGCGTGGTTTCTGACACCTTTAATCTCAATACTCAAGAGGCAGAGGCAGGCAAATCTCTGAGTTCCAGGACAGTCAGGGCTACACAGAGAAGCCCTCTCTTGAAACAAGAAAGAAAGCAAGAAAGGAAGGAAGGAAGAAAGGAAGAAAGAAAGAAAGAAAGAGAGAAACCCATGGAGCCATGTTCTGAGAGGAGACCACAGTTCTAGGTGTACGACAGGCAGATGAGAAGACTTCTCTGTTCTGCTGCCCTGACCCAATTGCTCTTTCTCCTCGCCTATGTAGCCCAGGCTAGCTCCTCCTTCAGCCTCACAGGTGTGTCCCTGGCCTCTGTGTTCCTTACCCTGTGTCATCAGAAGCAAAGACAGCCTGGTGGCATGGCACACACCTGTCCTGTCATCTTCAGAGCCCTCCAGAGCCTGGTTTAACCTTAGCCACAGAGTGAGACCCAGGTTCACAGAATCCAAAGCATCAAATGGATAAAGAGATGGCATGGGATCTGATCTTCCGGGAAACGCGGGCACACCCGCAGGTGTTGTGGAGTGCTGTGGCCCACGGCAAAGAAGACCCTGAGGTTAGGGTGAGACAAGGGAGGATAAGGGAGGCAGAAGCCAGCTTAGCCAATGAGGGCACTAGGAAGCCAAGGTGGCTCTGGAACAGGGGAGGGATAAAATCGGATTTTTTTTTTAATAGAACCATGTTACCTAGGCAGGCCTCAAACCTATGTATGACTCGGCCTCCTAAGTGGCATGCCTGGTATTTGCACCGCACCTGGCGTGTCTAATTCTTGTGTGTGTGCGTGCTTCTGTGTGGGCCACGACCCACACATGAAGGCCAGAGGACGTCTTGACTGTTGCCACTTTTATGTGAGTTCCAGGACTTGAGCTCGGGTTGCCAGGCCTTTACCCTCTGAGCTTTCTGTCACGCGCATGCGTGAAGGGTTCATGAAAAGGGCATTGGATGCAGCAGAACCAGGGTCACAGATGGTTGTAAGCTGCCATGTGGGTGCTGGGAACCAAACCTGGGTCTTCTGGGAGCGAAGCCAGTGCTCTTAACTGCCAAGTTGTCTCTCCAGCTCAGCTGCTGTTCTTACATGTCTCCTGGTGACAAACCCACTAGGCAGTGGCTCAGATGCGATCTCCTGCAGCGTGCAGGCAGAAGTATGCCTTTCTGGGGCAGGACAGAAGAATGGTCTCAGAGACCACTGAGTCAGATGGGTCAAGACGGGTGCCCCAGTCCTCTCCAGCCACATACAGTGCCCAGGGCGCTGCTCCTGCTGTGGTTTTGACCTCATTCCCACACAAGTGGGACATTCAGGTGGTGTATTCCCGCCACCCAACCTGCTTGGTTATCTCTGAAAACACCCCTCACCTGCATCGCATCCCCACCACCCGCCTGCCTCCCCTCTCTCAGACAACATCTTCATTACAGGACTGAGTTGTTTAAATAAATGAATTAATATTGACGAGCCATCAGTGACCTAATAAATGATTAGTTAAGGCACACATACATCACACCGTGGGGATGCCCAGAGACCTTAATTACTGCTGCGGTGGGGCTAGCAGCCCTGCTACTGCTCAGCAGTCAGGGTACCCCAGAATCCACAAAGGAGTGCCCCTGGGGAGGCTCTTAGGGCGTGGATAGGAAGTCCACACTACTATCCCTTGGATACATCTGCGCCAAGTTCAGGACCCATGTGTTGTCATCATAACCCCTCAGCTTAGCCACCTTCTGAGGGACTGATAGGATCTGGTTTACAGGTGAAAACCCTGCCTAAAAACCTCAGTGAGGGGCTGGGGACGTGGTCGGGGTGGATCCCCGCCTAGAATCCCCCAGTGAGGGGCTGGGGGCGTGGTCAGGGTGGATCCCTGCCTAGAATCCCCAGTTAGAGGCTGGGGGCGTGGCCAGGAGTTGGAGCCCCTGCAAGCTTGTGCAAGCCCTGGGTACTTCCTCAAGTCTACAATCTCTCTCTTCAGTACAAGCCAGAGGAAGAGCCTCCTCGGAATCCTGCACAAGATCGCAGACAGCAGGACCCTCTTCTCTCAAATTCTCTGTCCTGCTGCCAAGAACTCAGCTCTTCTCATGCAACAACATAAGACTCCTCTTTCAGGGGCTAGCGCCATGGCTCACAGAACCATCTGTAACTCCAATCCCAAGGAATCTAATGCCCCTTTCTAGACGCCACCCTGGGCACCAGGTGTAGCTGTGATTCACTTACATACATACTGGAAAACACCCAGACACAGTGTTTTATACTTCCTCTTCCAGGAAGCCCTCCCAGACCCCAACCGCCTTGGAGGTTCCTGGTCTTCTCTTCTGCAGCCTGTCTCTTCCGGTGTTTAAATGACTCCCTCTTTGATCAGTTGCTGGGAGTCCACTAGGACCTTGGTCTTCTGGATGCTTTAAAAACAGATAAGGCCTGGCAGCGGTGGTGCACACCTTTAATCCCAGCACTCGGGAGACAGAGGCAGGTGGATCTCTGTGAGTTCGAGGCCAGCCTGGTCTACAGAGCAACTTCAGGACAGCCAGGGGAGGGGGCTGTGGCAGGGGGTTTGGGCTCAGTGATAGAGCATATGTTTGCTTGGAATGAACAAAGGCCTAAGTTCCACGCCAGTTCCATAGAAACCACGTGCTGAGGCCTGTCTCTGCCATCACTGTGCTGGGAGGTGCTTTTCCTTAGAGTCCCCCGGGTGGGTAGAGGACAGTGTAGAGGCTGCTGACTGCTGGCAGGAGCCCTGGTGTCTCCCGAGCCTTCTCTGTCGATCCCTGAGTCTGAAGGGGACACAGCGATGGGTATAGGAACGCACAAGAGGCACACATGCCTTTACAGCTCCGATCCTCGGCTCTCTCCAGACACTGGTGGCTGCCTCTAGGAGGCTCTTCCTGGATGGTAACAGTCCACCAGGGCCCGCAGCAAGGGAGTCTATGAGGGACTGGCACACAGTTCAGCCTTTGGGTAGTCTAGGAACTTTAGAAAGTTGTCGAAGAATGCAGGGTCCCCTTCAAATCTAGAGTGGGGGGGCATCCAAGGCTGGGCCAGGGCTTATAGTCCAGCTGCATAAAGGGCCTTCCAACCGTCTGGCTCGGACAGTATAGGAGACACACAGAGCCACCTCCCATTGGGACATCAGTTCCCACCATCCCAGGCACACACAGTCCAAGGAGACCGGAGAATCAAACAATTGGAGGATTGTTCTAATACCCCAGGCTCACTGTACACTAAACACCCCATAAGGCACGCATTGACGCCACTTTCTGGCCAGGCTACTTTGGAGAAAGATGCAGCCCCTCTGTGCCTCAGTTTCCAAACTAAGGGTCCTGGGGAACATGGGATCTGGGGAGGCCCCCAGAAGTGAGCCCCTAGTACCCAGGGGAGCCTTTTACAAGAAGCCATCCTCTTTCCCAGGCCCCTAGGCTGCAGTTCTCAGCCCAATAATCTAATCTCGTTTCCAAGGCTCCGATCAATAACCCCTGGGCAGCGCCAAACCGAGGTTCTTAAAGGGCCAGCAGTCTGCCTGGCCATTGGGGATGGGTCCCTTAGCCTCAGCCAACAAAAATTGTCCTTCATGGCTCCACCCTCTGGCTATGCGGTCCCAGGCAAGTGGCCTGGCCTATTAGAAATGTCAGGGCCTGTGGGACTCATACTCTGTCTATGGGTCTGCACAAAGGGGGAAACTGAGGAAAGAGGGTGGGCATTACTTTTGTCCCCACCCCTCATCCCAGGGTCTATACAAGATCAGGCCTTGTGCTTTTCAGCTCCCTCCACCTGGACCAGGACAGTCCAGACACCTGCCAGCTCCCAAAAGGGACCACACAAACCCCCACACCTGCATCCCTGTCTTGGTCTCTGGAGGGACCCGCTGTGCAGAGAGACAAGAATAGAAGCTTCCAGGACCAGCAACTGTGGAAAGTTCTGGAAGCTGAGATGCAAAGTTGCTCTAGAGTTGGGCCGATAGAATCTTCTAGAAATAGCAATGGTAGCCTACTGGGAACAATCTTGTTGGATTGTTCTAGAAGTACCCACAGTCGTCTGCTTGAGAGATAACAGTGATGGAATCTGCCTGAAGCAGCAGCTCTGTTGACGGCTCAGGAGCTATGGTGTTCAGCTGGTTTCCAGTGACCCTGTGACCCTGCTCACCCGACAGCAACTGGGATTAAGACTGAGCCTCCCTCCAGCCAGACCACAGCAAGTGATCAGGCCTGGACGAGAGGCTGAATGTATGGGGAAACTGAGGCCCCGGGGAGCCACTGAGATGCAGGAGCCCTCTGGCCCTGCTGACCCCTGACACCCCGGCTGACCACCCACCTCATCATCTTCCAGGTCCAGTGTTGGGGTTGTAAGGATGAGCTGCGGTCGATGGCACAGCTGACCCGGTGGCTGCCGTTACCAAGGAGATGGCCTATGGCTACGGGTGGTGACAGCGGACATGGAAGGAAGAGAATGTTGCCAGAACAGGCGGGCCCATATCAGAGTGCCCAGACAGCTTCCTCTCTGTGTGACGACCATCGCTGAGGACTCTGGGAATGGGCACCCATGCACCTCTGGTGGTCTACTGACCAGATAGAAATGTATTCCAGCCTGCAGGCTCAGTCAACTAGCAGCTACCCAGAGGCACCCAGGAGATGACATGCTGCCTGATTTTCTCCGATAGCCTGCATTCAGCCCA